>NC_086447.1:898304253-898623253 GCF_028390025.1 Pseudophryne corroboree
GGACTTATGCGACCGAAAGGACTGCATCTGATATTGCGGCGTTTTCGTTTGCTGTGGGGAAACATAAGGTAAAAAAGTAGATTTACCCACGGTAGCTGTGGAAACCAGGTCCGCGAGACCTTCCCCAAATAAATCCTCACCTTTGTAAGGTAAAACTTCCATATGCTTCTTTGAGTCAGCATCACCCGTCCATTGGCGGGTCCACAGGGTGCAGAAATCGCCATGGCGTTGGCTCTCGAACCTAGCAGACCAACTTCTCTCTGAGCGTCTCTCATATATAAGACTGCATCTTTAATGTGACCTAAGGTCAATAAAATGGTATCCCTATCCAGGGTATCAATATCAGCTGACAAGGTATCTGTAAAAGCTGCTACCGCACTACAAACCCAAGCTGGTGCTAATGCCGTTCTGAGCAAAGCACCCGTATGTGTATAAACTGATTTTAAAGTAGTTTCCTGTCTGCGATCAGCAGGATCCTTGAGGGCTGCCGTGTCTGGAGACAGTAGCGCCACCTTTTTGGACAAGCGCGTTAACGCCTTGACCACCCTGGGTGAGGATTCCCACCGTAACCTGTCCTGTGCCGGGAAAGGATACGCCATAAGAATCCTCTTGGGAATCTGCAGTTTTTTGTCTGGAGTTCCCCAAGCCTTTTCAAATAACGCGTTCAGCTCATGAGATGGGGGAAAGGTTACCTCAGGTTTCTTTTCCTTAAACATGTGTACCCTCGTGTCAGGGACAGAGGGGTCATCTGTGATATGCAAAACATCTTTTATTGCAATAATCATATAATGAATACTTTTGGCCACCCTTGGGTGTAACCTCACATCATCGTAGTCGACACTGGAGTCAGAATCCGTGTCGGTATCAGTGTCTGCTATTTGGGATAGGGGACTTTTTTGAGACCCTGAAGGGCCCTGTGACACCGTCAAAGCCATTGATTGACTCCCTGTATTATCCCTGGACTCTGCTTTGTCCAATCTCTTATGTAATAAAGTCACATTCGCATTTAAAACATTCCACATTTCCAACAAATCAGGTGTTGCATTGCCGACGGAGACACCACCATCATCTGCTCCACCTCCTCCTTAGATGAGCCTTCCGCTTCAGACATGCCGACACACGCGTACCGACACCCCCACACACACAGGGATATATTTATATGGAGACAGTTCCCCAATAAGGCCCTTTGGAGAGACAGAGAGAAAGTATGCCAGCACAAACCCAGCACCAACTGAAAATTCCCAGATAAACAGCGCTTTTATATAACTATATATAAAATAAGATTTTAAACCTACCAGTAAATCTTTTTCTCCTAGTCAGTAGAGGATGCTGGGGACTCCGTAAGGACCATGGGGTATAGACGGGCTCCGCTGGAGACATGGGCACCTATAAAGAACTTTTAGTATGGGTGTGCACTGGCTCCTCCCTCTATGCCCCTCCTCCAGACCTCAGTTAGAGAACTGTGCCCAGAGGAGATGGACAATACGAGGAAAGGATTTTGTTAATCTAAGGGCAAGATTCATACCAGCCCACACCAATCATACCATATAACCTGGAATACACATAACCAGTTAACAGTATGAACAAACAACAGCATCGGTCCAAGACCGATTCCAACTGTAACATAACCCTTATGTAAGCAATAACTATATACAAGTCTTGCAGATTTTCCACGCTGGGAAGGGCGCCCAGCATCCACTACGGACTAGGAGAAAAAGATTTACCGGTAGGTTTAAAATCTTATTTTCTCTTACGTCCTAGAGGATGCTGGGGACTCCGTAAGGACCATGGGGTTTATACCAAAGCTCCCAATCGGGCGGGAGAGTGCGGATGACTCTGCAGCACCGACTGAGCAAATGCTTGGTCCTCTGCAGCACCGACTGAGCAAATGCTAGGTCCTCATCAGCCAGAGTATCAAACTTGTAGAATTTAGCAAAAGTGTTTGACCCCGACCAAGTCGCTGCTCGGTAAAGCTGTAATGCCGAGACGCCTCGGGCAGCCGCCCAAGAGTAGGCCACCTTCCTAGTGGAATGGGCCTTACTGAATGTGGTAACGGCAATCCAGCCGTAACATAAGCCTGCTGAATCATGTTACAGATCCAGCGAACAATAGTCTGCTTCGAAGCAGGCGCGGCAATCTTGTTGGCTGCATACAGGACAAACAGAGCCTTTGTTTTCCCAATTCTAGCCGTCCTGGCTACATAAATCTTTCAGGCCCTGACTACATCTAGGGACATGGAATCCTCCAAGTCACTCGTAGCCCCAGGCACCACTATAGGTTGGTTCATTTGAAATGAAGACACCACCTTAGGTACAAATTGAGGATGAGTCCTCAATTCTGCTCTATCCACATGAAAAATCAAGTAGGGGCTCTTGTGAGACAAGGCCGCCAATTCAGACACCCGCCTTGCCGAAGCCAAGGCCAATAACATGACCACCTTCCAGGTGAGAAATTTCAACTCAACTGTTTTAAGTGGTTCAAACCAGTGTGATTTAAGGAACTGCAACACCACGTTCAGGTGCCATGGTGCCACTGGGGGCACAAAAGGAGGCTGGATGTGCAGCTCTGCCTTCACTAAAGTTTGGACTTCTGGAAGAGAAGCCAATTCCTTCTGAAAGAATATTGATAGGGCCGAAATCTGTACCTTAACAGAGCCTAACCTCAGGCCCATATCCACTCCTGTTTGTAGGAAGTGGAGAAAACGACCCAGATGGAAATCTTCCGTAGGAGCATTTTTGGTTTCACACCAAGAGACATATTTCCGCCAGATACGGTGATAATGTTTTTTCCGTCACCTCCTTCCTAGCCTTTATTAGAGTAGGTATGACCTCCTCCGGGATACCCTTCTCAGCTAGGATCCGGCGTTCAACCGCCATGCCATCAAACGTAACCGCGGTAAGTTTTGGAACATGCAGGGCCCCTGCTGTAACAGGTCCTCCCTTAGAGGAAGAGGCCAAGGATCTTCTGTGAGCATCTCCTGAAGATCTGAGTACCAGGCCCTTCGAGTCCAATCTGGAACAATGAGTATTGTCTGTACTCTTTTTTGTCTTATGATCCTCAACACCTTTGTGATGTGAGGAAGAGGAGGAAACACACAGACCGACTGGAACACCCATGGCGTTACCAGAGCGTCTACTGCTATTGCCTGAGGGTCCCGGGACCTGACACAATACCTCCGAAGCTTCTTGTTGAGGCGTGACGCCATCATGTCTATTTGAGGAATTTCTTACTTGTGTGACTGCTCCCCATCTTCGGAGGCTCGCGTCCGTGGTTACCAGAACCCAGTCCTGAATGCCGAACTGCGACCCTCTAGAAGGTGAGCACTTTGCAGCCACCATAGAAGAGACACCCTGGCCCTGGGGGACAGTGTCATTTTTTTTTAATGTATTTGTAGATGGGACCCAGACCACTTGTCCCGAAGGTCCCATTGAAACGTCCTCGCATGGAACCTGCCGAAGGGAATGGCCTCGTAGGCTGCCACCATTTTCCCCAGAACTCGAGTGCATTGATGAACTGACACTCTTTTTGGCTTTAGCAGGTCTCTGACCATGTTCTGGAGGTCCTGGGCTTTCTCCAACGGGAGAAAAACCTTCTTTCGTTCCATGTCCAGTATCATGCCTAGGAACGATAGTCGAGTTGTTGGAACCAACTGCGACTTTGCAGATTGAGAATCCAACCGTGTTGCTGGAGCTCTCTCAGGGAGAGTGACACGTTCTTCAGTAATTGATCTTTTGATCTCGCCTTTATCAGGAGATCGTCCAAGTATGGGATAATTGTGACTCCCTGCTTGCGCAGGATCACCATCATTTCCGCCATTACCTTGGTGAAAATCCTCGGGGCTGTGGAAAGCCCAAACGGCAACATCTGAACTGGTAATGACAAACCTGTACAGCGAATCTCAGGTACTCCTGATGAGAGGGATATATGGGGACATGAAGGTAAGCATCCTTTATGTCCAGTGACACCATAAAATCCCCCCCTTTCAGGCTGGATATTACCACTCGGAGCGATTCCATCTTGAATTTGAATCTATTCAAGTACAGGTTTAGGGATTTTAAATTTAAAATGGGCCTGACCGAACCATCCGGCTTCGGGGCCACAAAGAGGGTCAAAAAGTACCCTTTTCCCTGTTGGCTCAGGGGAACCCTGATAATCACTTGCTGTTGACACAGCGTTTGTATTGCAGCTAACACTACTTCCCGCTCTGGGGTAGGAGCTGGTAATGCCGACTTGAAAATATCGGCGCGGGGGCACCTTTTGGCTGAAGAGTCGAAGGCGTGCCCCCACCGGTGCGGACTCCCGCAGGGGAGCCCCAGCATCACGCGGTGGATTTTTGTAGAAGCCGGGGAGGACTTCTGATCCTGGGAACCAGCCGAAACTGGTGTTATTTTCCCTCTACCCTTACCTCTGGCAAGGAAGGAGGAGCCCCGGCCTCTTCTGGACTTTTGCGACTGAAAAGACTGCATCTGATACTGTGGAGTTTTCTTTTGCTGTTGGGGAACAAAAGGTAAAAAGGTATATTTACCTGCGGTAGCTGTGGAAACCAGGTCCGCGAGCCCATCCCTAAATAACACGTCACCCTTATAGGGTAAAACCTCCATACGCTTTTTTGAATCCGCATCACCCGTCCATTGGCGGGTGCATAAGGATCGTCTCGCAGAAATAGCCATGGCATTGGCTCTGGAACCCAACAATCTAATGTCTCTTTGAGCGTCTCTCATATATAAGACTGCGTCTTTAATATGTGCTAAAGTTAGCAAATTAGTATCCCTATCTAGGGTATCAAGGTCAGCTGACAGGGTATCTGTCCAAGCTGCAACTGCGCTACATACCCATGCCGACGCAATTGCCGGTCTGAGCAGGGTACCCGTATGTGTATAAATAAACTTTAATGTAGTCTCCTGCCTGCGTTCCGCAGGATCCTTGAGGGCCGCTGTGTCTGGAGACGGCAGCACCACCTTCTTGGACAGGCGTGTTAGAGCCTTGTCCACTGTGGGAGAGGATTCCCAACGTGCCCTGACCTGTAGGCAAAGGGTACGCCATAAGAATCCTTTTGGGAATCTGCAGCCTCTTATCTGGAGATTCCCAAGCTGTTTCAAATAACTCGTTAAGTTCATGAGATGGGGGAAAGTTTATTATCTGCTTCTTTCCCTTAAATATGTGTACCCTCATGTCGGGAACAGAGGGTTCATTAGTGATATGCAAAACATCCTTTATTGCAATAATCATACACTGAATACCTTTTGTCAACCTAGGGTGCAATCTAGCTTCATCATAGTCGACACTGGAATCAGAGTCCGTGTAAGTATCTGTGTCCACAATTTGTGACAAGGGACGCTTTTGAGACCCCGACGGGCCCTGTGAGTCGGTCCCCTGATGCCTCCCTGGATTCTGCTTTTTTTAGCCTCTTATGCAATGATGCTACACTTGCATTTAACATATGCTACATATTCATCCATTCCTGAGTCGGCACTACCGACGGGGACACACCACTCATCTGCTACACCTCCTCTTTGGATAAGCCTTCCGCTTCAGACATGCCGACGTGCACGTACCGACACCCCACACACACAGGGATATACCTATAAGGGGACAATTCCCCAACCAGGTCCTTCGGAGAGACAGAGAGAGAGTATGCCAGCACACACCCAGCGCCAAACTGACCCTGGAAAATCCCAGATAGCGCTTTTATATATATATATATATATATATATATATATATATACAGGTTGAGTATCCCATAATCAAATATCCGAAATACGGACTTTTTGAGTGAGAGTGAGATAGTGAAACCTTTGTTTTTTGATGGCTCAATGTACACAAACTTTGTTTAATACACACAGTTATTAAAAATATTGTATTAAATGACTTTCACGCTGTGTGTATAAGGTGTATATGAAACATAAATGAATTGTGTGAATGTAGATACACTTTGTTTAATGCACAAAGTTATAAATAATATTGGCTAAAATGACCTTCAGGCTGTGTGTATTAGGTGTACATGAAACATAAATGTATTCTGTGCTTAGACTTAGGTCCCATCACCATGATATCTCATTATGGTATGCAATTATTCCAAAATACGGCAAAATCCGATATCCAAAATACCTCTGGTCCCGAGCATTTTGGATAAGGGATACTCAACCTGTATATCTATTCCCACTCACTGCGCCTGTAATGTGCCCCCCTCCTCTTTTTTCAGCCCTCTGATGCTTCAGCAGGGGAGAGTCCGGGGAGCCAGCGTTTCCTGCAGCTTCTGTGGAGAAAATGGTGCTGGTTAGTGCTGAGGGATCAAGCTCCGCCCCCTCCAGCAGCGGGCTTCGGTCCTGCTTCTACAATCAAAAAATGGCGGGGATCATTTATTTACTGCCTCTGCAGCCTAATAAACTTGTTAATTGCCAGTAATGAGGTTTATTGCTGCCCAGGGCGCCCCCCCCCCCCCGCGCCCTGCACCCAGCAGTGCCATGTGTGTGTGTGTTGTGTGGGAGCAATGGCACGCAGCTTACTGCTGCGCGCTTACCTCAGGAAGATCTGAAGTCTTCTGCCGCCTTGAAGTCTTCTTTTCTTCTCATACTCACCGAGCTTCTTTTTTCCGGCTCTGTGAGGACGGCTGCGCGGCTCCGGGACGAACCCCAGGGTGAGACCTGTGTTCCGACTCCCTCTGGAGCTAATGGTGTCCAGTAGCCTAAGATGCAGAGCCCTTGAACTCTTAAGAAGTAGGTCTGCTTCTCTCCCCTCAGTCCCACGATGCAGGGAGTCTGTTGCCAGCAGAGCTCCCTGAAAATAAAAAACCTAACAAAATTCTTTTAACAGAAAACTCAGGAGAGCTCCCTGTAATGCACCCTATCTCCTCTGGGCACAAGATCTAACTGAGGTCTGGAGGAGGGGCATAGAGGGAGGAGCCAGTGCACACCAATACTAAAAGTTCTTTATAGGTGCCCATGTCTCCTGCGGAGCCCGTCTATATCCCATGGTCCTTATGGAGTCCCCAGCATCCTCTAGGATGTAAGAAAATATATATATATACACTCCCTGCGCCAATTACAAGTGCCCCCCCCCCCCCCTCTTTTATGCCCTCTATCACCGTGTTCAGCAGGGGAGAGTCCGGGGAGCCAGCTTCTCTGCAGTGTGCTGTGGAGAAAATGGCGCTGGTCCGTGCTGGAGGATAAAGCTCTGCCTCCTCAGCGGCGGGCTTCGGTCCCGCTCAAATTTTCAATACTGGCGGGGATTATATAATATACTGCCTCCGCAGCCTATATATATATATATGTTAGCCAGTCCGAGAGGTTTATTATTGCTGCCCAGGGCGCCCCCCCTGCGCCCTGCACCCATCAGTGCCCTCAGTGTGTGTTGTGTGTGGGAGCAATGGCGCGCAACGTTCCCTCAGAGAAGATCTGAAGTCTTCTGCCGCCTTTGAAGTCTTCTTTTTTCTTATACTCACCCGGCTTCTATCTTCCGGCTCTGTGAGGAGGACGGCGGCGTGGCTCCGGGACGAACGGCGAGGGTGAGACCTGCGTTCCGACCCTCTGGAGCTAATGGTGTCCAGTAGCCTAAGAAGCAGAGCCTATCATTTAAGTAGGTCTGCTTCTCTCTCCTCAGTCCCATGATGCAGAGAGCCTGTTACCAGCAGTGCTCCTTGAAAATAAAAAACCTAACAAAATTATTTTTCAGAGAAACTCAGGAGAGCTCCCCTGTAATGCACCCAGTCTCCTCTGGGCACAGGATCTAACTTTGGTCTGGAGGAGGGGCATAGAGGGAGGAGCCAGTGCACACCCATCTAAAGTTCTTTGTAGTGCCCATGTCTCCTGCGGAGCCCGTCTATACCCCATGGTCCTTACGGAGTCCCCAACATCCTCTAGGACGTAAGAGAAAAGGGGCAGACTAGATGGGCCAAGTGGTTCTTATCTGCCGTCAAATTCTATGTTTTATGTAAATGTGCCATATACCATAGGTCTGCAAACTCGGCCCTCATTACCCCACACTGTGCATGTTTTTCAGGTAACCCTGCAGGTGCACAGGTGTATTAATTACTCACAGACCCATTTTAAAAGGTCCGCATGTGGAGTTAATTATTTCACTTGTGATTCTGTGAGGAGACCTGCAAAACATGCATTGTGTGGGGTAATAAGGACCGAGTTTGCAGACCTATGCCATATACAGACATTCAGTAAGGAAACCTGTCCATGGTCCTGAATAAATACACCAGAGACCCTATTCAGTAAGGATTGTAAATTCTGCTAATCAGCAGAATCTACAATCCTTTTGCTTGCATGCTCAATAGCGATCGCACCGCAATTTCAGCATGATCGCTGAAATTGTGGTCGGCTCCTGCCGGCGCAGCCTGCCTGCGATGGCAGGAGGCCTGCTGCCATCTTTTTGATTGGAGCAGCTGTGTGTGATGTCACATAGCCGCCCCGATAACATCGCCGACACGCCCCCATTTTGGAGGCTGCTGCCCCCATTTCCCTGCCGCCACCCCTGCAATGCTCCATCTCCACATGCGCGGGATGGGCCCTGCGCATGCACCCATATCGTCATTGTATTTTTTGCGGTTGGATCGCGATTTGCAATCCAACCTTAATCAGTCAGAATACCTGTCAATTGTCCTGAATAAAAGCACCATATACAGTAAAGACATTCAGTAAGAACACCTTATACACCTTATAAATGCACCATATACATTCAGTCAGATCACCTGTTCATGGTGCTGAATAAATGAACCATGCGGGTCATTCTGATCCGATTGCACGCTGCAGTTTATCTCAGCAGTGTGATCGGGTCAGAAATGCGCTGGCGCCACAGTGCACCGGCGCATGCCAGATGGGCAAAGGCCGTGTCTGCACCACGATCGCCTCTGCCTGATTGACAGGTAGAGGCGGTCACTGGGCGGGGGGGCGGAATGGCAGCGTTTGGCCACCGTTTTGCAGGCATGGCCGGACCGTGGGGAGGGGGTGGGCCGCAGTGGCTGCGTGACATCACACGCAGCCGCTGTGGGCCGGGGAGCGACAAGTAACTTCCGGCCAGCACGCTAAAGCTGCGCTGGCCGGGAGCTACTCCTAAAGTGCAAAAGCATCGCCGCTGACCGATGCTTTTGCACTTCTGCAGGGGGGGAGGGGCGGCACTGACATGCGGGACGGGATAGCCCAGTGCTGGGTCCCCCCTCCCCCTGCAAGTCTATGGTCATGATCGGAGCCCTGCAAAATTTTGCAGGGCTACGATCAACTCGGAATCACCTCCCATATACATGCATTCAGTCAGAACACCTGTCCATGGTCCTGAATAAATGCACCATATACAGACATTCAGTCAGATCACCTGTCCAGGGTCCAGAATAAATGGGGTGGTCTTCAGTATGCCGGCGGTCGGGCTCCCGGCGACCAGCATACCAGCGCCGGGAGCCCGACAACCGGCATACCGACACTTATTCTCCCTCGTGGGGGTCCACGACCCCCCTGGAGGGAGAATAAAATAGTGTGGCGCGCGTAGCGCGCCACCGTGCCCGTAGCGTGGCGAGCGCAGCGAGCCCGCAAGGGGCTCATTTGCGCTCGCCACACTGTTGGTAAGCCGGCGGCCGGCCTCCCGGCGCCGGTATGCTGGTCGCCGGGAGGCCGGCAGCCGGCAGGTCGTAGTGAACCCAAATAAATGCACCGTATACAGACATTCAGTCAGATCACCTGTCCATGGTCCTGAATAAATGCACCGTATACATCAGGCATGTCCAAACTGCGGCCCTCCAGCTGTTGTGAAACTACATATGCCAGCATGCCCTGACACAGTTTTGCTGTCAGAGAATGCTAAAGCTGTGTCAGGGCATGCTGGGATGTGTAGTTTCTCAACAGCTGGAGGGCCGCAGTTTGGACATGCCTGGTATACATAAATTCAGTCAGAGCACCTGTTCATGGTCCTGAATAAATGCACCATGGCCCTCATTCCGAGTTGATCGGTCGCAAGGCGAATTTAGCAGAGTTACACACGCTAAGCCGCCGCCTACTGGGAGTGAATCTTAGCTTCTTAAAATTGCGAACGATGTATTCGCAATATTGCGATTACTAACTACTTAGCAGTTTCAGAGTAGCTTCAGACTTACTCTGCCTGTGCGATCAGTTCAGTGCTTGTCGTTCCTGGTTGACGTCACAAACACACCCAGCGTTCGCCCAGGCACTCCCACCGTTTCTCCGGCCACTCCTGCGTTTTTTCCGGAAACGGTAGCGTTTTCAGCCACACGCCCCTGAAACGCCGTGTTTCCGCCCAGTAACACCCATTTCCTGTCAATCACATTACGATCGCCGGAGCGATGAAAAAGCCGTGAGTAAAATTACTTTCTACATAGCAAAGTTACTTGGCGCAGTCGCAGTGCGAACATTGCGCATGCGTACTAAGCGGATTTTCATTGCGATGCGATGAAAAATACCGAGCGAACAACTCGGAATGAGGGCCCATATGCAGACATTCAGTCAGAGCACCTGTCCATGGTGCTGAATAAATGCACCATATACAGACATTCAGTCAGAACACCTGTCCATGGTCCTGAATAAATGCACCATATACAGACATTCAGTCAGAACACCTGTCCATGGTCCTGAATAAATGCACCATATACAGACATTCAGTCAGAACACCTCTCCATGGTCCTGAATAAATGCACCATATACAGACATTCAGTCAGAACACCTGTCCATGGTCCTGAATAAATGCACCATATACAGACATTCAGTCAGAGCACCTGTCCATGGTGCTGAATAAATGCTCCATATGCAGAGATTCAGTCAGAACACCTGTCCATGGTCTTGAAATAACTAAAAAGAAAAACGAAACTTTATTATTGCCATCACTTTCATTAGTACAGGAGCTCATTTTCAGGAAGTTTAATTATCAAAAGGGCTTTAGAGCAAAATACCTAAGTGGGTTTCATGGCAGAAATAGCAGTGTCACTTCAGCAGTTCTCCCTGTGCTACCACAAGTGTGTTTACAGCAGCCAACTCCTGGATTAGCAACTCTGTATAAATCCATCATTTCAGCATCACTGGGGGATTAAAAGATATGTTTAATACAGATGGTAAAGCAAGACGAAAAGAAGATTCATTTGAAGAGGGTAGCAAAGCAGTTGGACAAAGACACTGAAAGAAACAGTGAAAAGAGAAAGATGGAGACTGTCAAGGCATCCCCCTCATTTCCTGTTCTGAAACTCAGTAAGCTAGCATAAAACTGCAACTATACAATACAATTCACTTATTCATAATAAACGAAAGAAGCCATTTCAGCAGGCCTGTGGGTGTAAATAATAGCTCAGTCCTTGGCTAATGCTAGACATTAGAATGTGTGGGTTTGCTGGATTTATAAGGATATCACTACCCGTTTGAATACGTGCATGTGCAGCCAGTTAGTTTTACAAATGTCAGGGGAAGAAAAGACGCTGATGATGGCGTTTCAGATCTCGGTAAAAAACCTCAGAAAACATAATGGAAACACATTCTCCAATATTATTCCACGTGGCGCGGATTGTTTCTGGAGAAATCACCGTTATCTATGGTGCACAAATGTTTTTCTTTGTTTTCTTTATTTGGTAATAGAACACAATGTTCTTCAGATATTATGCTCAGTACACAGAATTGGTCGTAGATGACAGAAGCTGTGAAACAATACCAAACACTGTGGGTGGAAAAATAATTCAGAGTTGATCGCAGCAGCAAATTTGTTGGGTGTTGGGCAAAACCATGTGCACTGCAGGGGGGGCAGATATAACATGTGCAGAGAGAGTTAGATTTGGGTGGGGTGTGTTCAAACTGAAATCTAAACTGCTGTGTAAAAATAAAGCAGCCAGTATATACCCTGCACAGAAACAATATAACCTACCCAGATCTAACTCTTTCTGCAAATGTTATATCTGCCCCACCTGCAGTGCACATGGTTTTACCCAACTGCTAACAAACTTCCTGCTGCGATCAACTCTGAATTACCCCCATTGAAACAAAGGAGTAAACCGCAAACGTACTGCATAGACAAAAGAAGGGAGGATAAGGTTGGTATGAGAGCCACAGTCTTATATTTTAGCATTCCTTGTGAATCACTGTAAGCAAAGGAGAGGTGAGCATCAGTAACATAAGGCAGAATAAGTGGAGGTAGACTGGTAGGAATATAAAAACAGCTGCTGCACCTCAAGTCTCCAGAGCACTTGAGAGCCTCCTTACATTGGGGGGTAATTCAGTCCTGATCACTCGCTACCGTTTTTTGCAGCGCTGTGATCAGGTCAGAACTGTGCATGCGTATGCACCGCAATGCGCAGGTGGATAGCACGGGTACAAAGCGGATCGTTGCTGCACGATGGGTTTTACAAAGAATCCATTCGCACAGCCGATCGCAAGGAGATTGACAGGAAGAAGGCGTTTGTGTGTGGCAACTGACCGTTTTCAGGGAGCGGTTGGAAAAACGCAGTGGGTCCAAGTGTTTGCAGGGAGCGGGTGTCTGACGTCAATTCCGGGACCGGACAGGCTGAAGTGATCGCAGCGGCTGAGTAAGTCCTGGGCAACTCAGAAATTGCACGAAGTTTTTTTGTACCACTCGGCTGCACATGCGATCGCACACTTGCAAAGTGAAAATACACTCCCCGGTGGGCGGCGACTATGTGAACGCAGGACTGCAAAAAACAGCTAGCGAGCGATCAGGTCTGAATTACCCCCAGAGTACGTAAGTGCTTCTTCATGCAAATGCAAATACATGCAGACTGGGACACAGGTGCATATAATTTGAAGGTACAAATAGTGGATGGCTAGGGTTACTGACCCCAGCGTTAAAGATCTGCTTGTGATTGACTGGTTGCATATAGGGCCTGAGTCTCACTTGGGAGTAAAGTAAAATAGAGAAAATAACTGCATCTGAAACAAAGCATGTTGCAGTCAGTGGCGTCGAGAGGGGTGGGGTAATCTTTACCCCCAGAGGGGTCCCAGGTCCCACTTTCCTTACCTTCCTTGTTGCTGTCAGCCACACCACGGATAGGGAGAGAGGACTGTCTGCCGCTACAGCAGCTTCTCTCCCAGAAACGCTCAGAAATAGAAATTGTTTCCACTCATTCATTAAAAATCAAGATTTTCTATTAAATTGCTATTGAACTATTACATCATTAATTTCAGATATTTTCTTTGATGTGTCCACAGCTCTGCAGAATATACTTATAGAGGGGTGGTCTTCTGTATGCCGACTGACGGGATCCCGGCGCACAGTATACCGGCGCCGGGATCCCGACAGCCGGCATACCGACACTTATTCTCCCTCATGGGGGTCCACGACTCCCCTGGAGGGAGAATAAAATAGTGTGGCGCGCGTAGCGCGCCACCGTGCCCGTGGCGTGGCGAGCGCAGCGAGCCCGCAAGGGGCTCATTTGCGCTCGCCACACTGTCGGTAAGCCGGCGGACGGGCTCCCGGCGCCGGTATGCTGGTGGCCGGGAGCCCGACCGCCAGGATATCGTAGTGAACCCCTTATAGAGTATACACCTGGATCGGAAAATAAAGTCTTTATCAGGTTGGATCTTTTGGGTGGTTGTAAATTTCCTTTATTTAAGGGAACGTGTTTTGGCACATTCAAAGTTGAAATGGTTATTGACGGATTACAGGTACTCAATAAATCCACAGATTGAACTGAGGTAAACCCAATGGTGCATTATTTCATATGCCATAAAGATTGCTGTGAATTTATACAATCACTTATCACGCTCTAAAATGTGGAACAGAAAAATGATTCATTAAAAGAGGAAATTAGCAGAACTGAAAAGTATACATGCTATGACCCCATGACAGAATCCCATAACTGTACTTTTTTATTTATAAAAATGTGTGTGTGTGTATGTATATATATATATATATATATATATATATATAGCGAAAAATAGGATTTTAAATACCTACCGGTAAATCCTTTTCCATGAGTCCGTAGAGGATGTTGGGCACTCTCAAAATACCCAGTTGCTTGCTTTCTTGCTTTACTTACAAACATGTATCAGGCCGTCTGAACCAAATAGCTATGTGCTTTACAGATCAGGCTGGTTACTTAACCTCACTCTTTGTCTTTTTTTTATTTCTATTTCGTCCTAGAGGATGTTGGGCACTCTCAAAAGACCATGGGGTATAGACGGGATCCGCAGGAGACATGGGCAATTTAAGACTTTCAAAGGGGCATGACCTGGCTCCTCCCTCTATATCCCTCCCCAGACTCAGTTTGGAACTGTGCCCGGCGAGACAGACATTTCGAGGAAAGGAATTAACAAACAACGTGAGCCAACACCAGCTCACACCATAAGCATGCCGTATAACATGGCAGATAACTGAACACATGTCAACGGACATGGACAAAACCTCAGCAACAAGCTGAAGAAAAAACCAAAAACACAACCTGTGTTTAAGCAAAACTAAACTGCAGATACAGTACGCACTGGGACGGGCGCCCAACATCCTCTACGGACTCATAGAAAAGGTATTTAAAGTCCTATTTTCTATTTCGTCCTAGAGGATGTTGGGCACTCTCAAAAGACCATGGGGTTTATACCAAAGCTCAATAGCGGGCGGGAGAGTGCGGATGACTCTGCAGCACCGATTGACCAAATTTAAGGTCTTCATCGGCCAAGGTATCAAACTTGTAGAATTTAGCAAACGTGTTCGACCCCGACCAAGTAGCAGCTCGGCAAAGTTGCAATGCCGAGACACCCCGGGCAGCCGCCCAGGACGAACCCACCTTCCTAGTGGAATGGGCCTTCACCGATTTCTGCAACGGCAAGCCTGCCATTGAATGAGCCTGCTGAATCGTCTGACATATCCAGTGGGCAATGGTCTGCTTGGAAGCAGGAACCCCAATCTTATTGGGAGCATACAAAATAAACAGAGACTCTGTTTTCCTCAATGGAGCCGTCCTGGCTACATAAATCTTTAAAGCTCTGACCACATCCAGAGACTTATTCTCAGCCAAAGCGCCAGTAGCCACTGGCACCACAATAGGTTGGTTGATATGAAAAGAGGAAACCACCTTCGGCAGAAATTGTTGCCGAGTTCGCAACTCTGCTCTATCTTCATGGAAAATTAAATAAGGGCTCATGTGAGACAAGGCCGCCAACTCCGACACCCGCCTTGCGGATGCCAACGCCAACAAAATGCCAACTTTCCAAGTGAGGAATTTTAACTCCACTTTACGCAAAGGTTATAACCAATGTGACTGAAGGAACGATAACATGACGTTAAGGTTGCAAGGTGCCACAGGGGGCACAAAAGGAGGTTGGATGTGCAACACCCCTTTCACAAAGGTCTGCACTTCAGGAAGTGAGGCCAATTGTTTCTGAAAGAAAATGGACAAGGCAGAAATCTGCACTTTAATGGAGCCTAATTTAAGGCCCGCATCCACTCCATTCTGTAGAAAATGGAGAAAACGTCCAAGGTCAAATTTCTCCACTGGAGCTCTCTTGGACACGCACCAGGAAATATATTTCCTCCAAATACGGTGATAGTGCTTTGATGTCACAGCCTTCCTGGCAAGATAAGAGTAGGTATGACTTCACTGGGAATACCCTTCCGGGCTAAAATCTGGCGTTCAACCGCCATGCCGTCAAACGTAGCCGCTGTAAGTCTTTGTGGATGTACGGCCCCTGCCGCAGCAGGTGCTCGCGAAGAGGAAGAGGCCAGGGATCGTCGACTAGTAACATCTGAAGATCTGGGTACCACGTTCTCCTTGGCCAATCTGGGACCACAAGGAGTGCTGGAATGTTTGTTCTTTTTAGAAGTCTCAACACCTTTGGGATGAGAGGAAGCGGAGGGAAAACGTACACCGACGGAAACACCCAGGGTGTTGTCAGCGCATCCACTGCCTCCGCCTGAGGGTCCCTGGACCTGGAACAATACCTCAGAAGTTTTCTGTTGAGGCGAGACGCCATCATGTCTATATGGGGAACCCCCCATCGAACTGTTATCAGTGCAAAGACCTCCTGATGGATGAAGGTCGTGTCTGCTGAGGAAGTCTGCTTCCCAGTTGTCCACTCCTGGAATGAATATTGCCGACAGAGCGCTTGTATGTTTTTCCGCATAACGAAGAATTTTCGTGGCTTCTGCCATTGCTGCTCTGCTTCTCGTGCCACCTTGGCGGTTGATGTAAGCCACTGCCGTGACATTGTCCGATTGGATCAGAACCGGCAGGTTCCGAAGAAGATGTTCCGCTTGTAGGAGGCCGTTGTAAATGGCTCTCAGTTCCAGAACGTTTATGTGAAGATGCGTTTCCGGACTTGACCATCTTCCTTGGAAGCTCACCCCCAGAGTGACTGCCCCCCAACCTCGGAGACTTGTATCCGTGGTTACTAGGATCCATTACTGGATCTCGATCCGGTGTCCCGCAAGGAGGTGAGAGCTGTGGAGCCACCACAGAAGTGAGATTCTGGTGTTGGGAGATAGAATTATCCACCGGTGCATATGAAGGTGGGATCCGGACCATTTGTCCAACAGGTCCCACTGAAACACTCTGGTATGGAACCTCCCAAACTGGAGGGCCTCATATGCCAACACCATTTTTCCCAGCAATTGAATGCAGTGATGAATGGAGACCGTTTTCAGTTTTAGCAAGAGTTTTACCAGACTCTGAATTTCCAGAGCTTTCTCCATGGGGAGGAACACTCTCTGTTGGACCGTGTCCAGTATCATGCCCAAAAACGCCAACCGGGTTGTCGGGATTAACTTGTGATTTCGGCAAGTTCAGGAGCCAGCTGTGCTGTTGTAGAATTGACAGGGATAGTGCAATGTCCTGCAACAACTTGTCCTTGGACCTCGCCTTTATCAGGAGATCGTCCAAGTACGGGATAATTGTAACCCCTTGCTTGCGCAGGAGAACCATCATTTCTACCATTACTTTGGTGAAAATCCTTGGAGCCGTGGATAGACCAAACGGCAACGTCTGAAACTGGTAGTGCGTATCCTGGATAGCAAACCTCAGGAAACTTTGGTGAGGAGTATAAATGGGGACATGAAGGTAGGCGTCCTTGATGTCCAATGAGACCATGAATTCCCCCTCCTCCAGACTGGAGATCACCGCTCTGAGAGACTCCATCTTGAATTTGAATTTCACCAGGAAGAAATTGAGAGATGTCAGGTTGAGGATTGGTCTTACCGAGCCATCCGGCTTCGGCACCACAAACAGGATTGAATAAAACCCCTGCCCCTGCTGTGCCAGGGGTACTGGGACCCCAACCTGATTTTGACACAAGTTTTGTACTGCACCACAGACCAGAGCCCTGTCCGGAAGTGAAGCTGGTAAGGCTGAACTGAAAAAACGGTGAGGGGGAACGTCTTGAAACTCCAGTTTGTACCCTTGGGACACAATACTCAATACCCAAGGGTCTAGACCCGAGCGAACCCAGACCTGACTGAAAAGCTTTAGGCGTGCCCCCACCGGTGCGGGCCCCTGGCGTCCTGCGGTGGATTTGGCAGAAGCCGGGGAGGACTTCTGCTCCTGGGAACCCGAGGATGTAGGTACCCTCTTGCCTCTTCCTCTACCTCTGGTAGCCAGGAAGAAGTTTCCTCGGCCTCTTCTATACTTGTTGAGCTGAAAGGACTGCATTTGATAATGTGGCGGTTTCTTCTGTTGCGTAGGAACAGAAGGTAAAAAGGTAGATTTACCCGCGGTAGCTGCTGATACTAAATCAGTAAGACCGTCACCGAAAAGTTCACCTCCCTTAAAAGGAAGAGACTCCATATTTCTCTTGGAATCAGCATCAGCATTCCACTGGTGAGTCCAGAGCGCCCGCCTAGCCGCAACGGACATAGCATTCGCCTTAGCACCTAGCAGGCCAGCATCCCTTGCAGCCTCTTTCAAGTATGCAGCTGCATCTCTGATATAACCAAGCGTTACCTGGATGTTCTCTCTATCCAGAGTATTCCAATCAGAAGACAAAGTGTCCGCCCACTTTTCAATAGCACTACTGACCCACGCAGACGCAATAAGAGGCCTGAGCAGCGTTCCTGTAGTAGTGAAAATAGGCTTTAGGGTAGCCTCCTGCTTACGGTCCGCTGGCTCCTTAAGGGCCATCGATTGGGCTGCAGGGAGGGCTACCTGTTTTGACAAACGCGCCAGGGCTTTGTCTACTGTGGGGGGATTTTCCCACGTATCCCTATCAGACTCGGGAAAGGGGTACGCCACCCTGATCCTTTTAGGAATCAGAAATTTTTTATCAGGGCTGTTCCTAATGCTATCAAAGAGAGCGTTCAGTTCAAAACAAGGAGGAAAGGTAACCGAGCGCTTCTTTTCCTTGTAAATAAGGACCCTGGTTTCAAGTGTAATAGGGTCCTCATTAATATTCAAGATATCTTTGACAGCAACAATCATATACTGAATACTCTTAGCCAATTTAGGGTCCAACCTAGAATCAGCATAATCGACATCGGCCTCCGAGTCCGTGTCGGTACCCGTGTCAACTAACTGGTCCAAACTACGCTTTTGCGACCCCGCAGGGTCTTGCATTTGTAATAAAGCATCCTCCACTGATCTTTTCCACACCTGGGATTGAGCTTCAGACTGATCACATTTTTGATTTAATGACGTGACACTAGCATGCAAGGCATTCAATGTAGTTAACCAATCTGCAGTCGGCGGTGCCGACAGGGCCACCCCCAAAACATTCGGTGTCCCTGATAAATTATCCCCCGAAGAAGGATAATCTGCCTCCGACATGTCGACTACCCAGAGACAGCACACACACCAAGCCTGTGAGGGAACACAAAGGGAAATAGCCAGCTCACACCCCAGCGCCAAATAAGCAGGTCTGACCACACTAATAAATGTCCCAGAGCTGATGCGCTTTACTTATAATAAATAAATATGCCCCCCCTGCCGTTTTGAGCCCCCTGGTAGTTGCTGCGGGTGAGAAAGGACCAGCGACTTCACTGAGGAGGAGGAAAATGGCGCCAGTGAGCAGTGAGGAAGAAGCCCCGCCCCCAACATGGCGCGCTTCGTCCCGCTTAATTTTATATTTTTATCCTGGCGGGGGTATTGCGGACAGTGCCTGGGCACTGAATATCATTGCCAGACAGTTTATAGAGGTAACAAGCTCCCCAGGGCGCCCCCCGCCAGCGCCCTGCACCCAGCGGTGTGTCCTCAGCGGGAGCAATGCCGTCTTGAAAGATGAAGAGAAGTCTTCTTTCTTCTTATACTCACCTGTCTTCTGACTTCTGGCTTGAAGAGGGGGGACGGCAAGCTGTGGGAGGGAGCATCCAGGAGAGCCCGGCGTTCATCTCCCCTCAGGAGCTGAAGGCATCCTGTCAGCAGCAGCAGAGCCCTGAAACTCATTAGAAGTGGGTCTAGACTGCTCTCTTCTCTTTCCCATGAAGCAGGGAGTCTGTAGCCAGCAGATCTCCCCAAAATAAAAAACCTAACATTAAGTCTTTTCAGAGAAACTCTAAGAGCTCCCCCGAGTGCCCTGTGTCTCGTCCGAGCACATTTCTAAAACTGAGTCTGGGGAGGGATATAGAGGGAGGAGCCAGGTCACGCCCCTTTGAAAGTCTTAAAGTGCCCATGTCTCCTGCGGATCCCGTCTATACCCCATGGTCTTTTGAGAGTGCCCAACATCTTCTAGGACGAAATAGAAATAAAAAAAAAGACAAAGAGTGAGGTTAAGTAACCAGCCTGATCTGTAAAGCACATAGCTATTTGGTTCAGACGGCCTGATACATGTTTGTAAGTAAAGCAAGAAAGCAAGCAACTGGGCAAAAACATGTTACCCTGCAGGTAAGGCAGATGTAATATGTGCAGAGAGAGTTAGATTTGGGGGGGGGGGGGTTCACTTCAAACAAAGGGGGTCATTCCGAGTTGATCACTAGCTGCCGTTGTTCACTGTGTACCGATCAGTGAAAAAAACGGCTAATCTGTGCATGCGTATGCACCGCAATGCGCATGCGTGGCGTATGGGTACAATGAGCATTGTGATTTTGCACAGGTTCTAGCGACGCATTCAGTCACACAGCCGTTCACAAGGAGATTGACAGGATGAGGGCGTTTGTGGGTGTCAACTGACCGTTTTCTGTGAGTGTTTGGAAAAACGCAGACGTGGCCGGCCGTTTGCAGGGTGGGTATCTGACGTCATTACCGTGTCACACTGCGCCTGACCCGGTAATTACCCGGGAATAATCCTTCATATAACCTGGGTTGAATTACCAGATCAGTCGACCTGTTTATTTGTGCGATGTGAAAGGGGTATCAGTTGCATATGACTCTGGATCACCGATAACCAGTGCTGCAACAGGGTGGCAGTGTGCCCTGTGCTCTCCCTGCCCCTGGGCACATGATGTGAAGACAGGTTCCAGGCACCCTGATGACCAGTAGCAAGAATCGTTCAGCTGCAAATGTGCTGCTTCCAGAGCCCGGGCCCTCATTCCGAGTTGTTCGCTCGTTGCCGAGTTTCGCTATGTTGCGATTAGTCGCTTACTGCGCATGCGCAAGGTTCGCAGAGTGCATGCGCTTAGTTATTTTACACAAAAGTTAAGTATTTTACTCACGGCATAACGAGGATTTTTCATCGTTCTGGTGATCGGAGTGTGATTGACAGGAAGTGGGTGTTTCTGGGCGGAAACTGGCCGTTTTATGGGTGTGTGCGGAAAAACGCTGCCGTTTCTGGGAAAAACGCAGGAGTGGCTGGAGAAACGGGGGAGTGTCTGGGCGAACGCTGGGTGTGTTTGTGACGTCAAACCAGGAACGAAACTGACTGAACTGATTGCAGATGCCGAGTAAGTCTGGAGCTACTCAGAAACTGCTAAGAAGTGTCTATTCGCAATTCTGCTAATCTTTCGTTCGCAATTCTGCAAAGCTAAGATTCACTCCCAGTAGGCGGCGGCTTAGCGTGTGCAATGCTGCTAAAATCTGCTAGCGAGCGAACAACTCGGAATGAGGGCCCCTGTCCACAAAACAGACTTGCATGTTAATTGCTAATTGGCCTCAGTGGGACGGATTCTGAGTTGGAAGCAAGTAGAAATGAGGATGGGTCTTGCAGAACTCAGCACGTGGACAGAGACGGGCACCAGCTTCAGCCGGACCTTTTGCACCCAGCAGCAGTGGTTGGAAAGAGTGGGGGGTGATGGGCTCTGACATGCAGCCAGAATGATTGTCAGCATACACTGATATAAATAGGGGTATCCCTAATTCTTTTTTCATAAACAATCAGAGCTGCACATATGCCTGCGCAATATACATGAAAGGCAATAAGGGCCTGATTTAGATGGTACAAATCCGATGTTATGGGGCTGCACAGGTACAAGACCCGTTCTGCGCATGTCGTTCGCAGCCTACCATCAGACGCAGCATGACTGACATACTGCGGCGTTTGGGTGATGGAGCTGGACGACACCAGGCA
The DNA here is from genome assembly GCF_028390025.1 of Pseudophryne corroboree. NCBI lineage: Eukaryota > Metazoa > Chordata > Amphibia > Anura > Myobatrachidae > Pseudophryne > Pseudophryne corroboree. The sequence goes on from NC_086447.1 coordinate 898,325,613, forward strand.
CTGTCCTTCAAAATGGGGTGTATTGCCTTTGTTTCGAAGGTGTGATGAGTCCAGGGTCTGCGTCGTCATACGCAGACTTACTGGACCTGGTTGTCCGGATCTAATGGCCAGCCAAAGTAATCTTCAGCAGGCTGGATGGTACCAGGTCAGTCTGCAAGGTGCCAGGCTGGTACCAGGTTAGGCTAGCTGGGATCTGGTCAGGATCTCAGCGGTCGAGATTCCAGCAGTCAAAATACCGAAGCCGGAATCCCAACACTGCTCGGAATGCCGGTATTCCAACAAGGATCACAGTCCCGGCGCCGAGGCTTCGGACCACTAAGCCGCACGGCGGAGGGGGGGGGGGGGGGAGAGGTTAAGTTTAGGCTGCAGGAGGAGGGTTATGGTTAGGCTCCGGGAAAGGGTGGGTTTGAGTTAGGATGCGGGGGAAAGGGGGTAGTTTTAGGCACCCTCGAAGGGGGGTAGGGTTAGGCTGCGGCGGAGGGTTAGGTTTAGGCCGCAGGAAGGGTTGGTTAGGTTTAGGCACCACCGGGAAAGGTTGGTCTTCTGACTACCGGCACGCTGATCACCAGCATATCATAACCAGCCCAAAGAGCTGATGCCCTTGCTGTCACAAAACAGCCAGTCATGTGGTGAAGAAGTCTAACTTGGACCACAATTATATTCCATATACACATGAAAGTAGGGTACATACAGGGTTTTACAGATTTACCATTATATAGTTAATTAAAAAGTATTTCAAAGGGTCGTTTTCAACCTTCAAAAGTTGGTGTAGACAGAATTTACAGTGGCAGTGCTACAATGAGGACCAGTAGGAAGCCATTATTTGAATCATTTAAAAAAAAAATGAAAACAGTGTTTAGGGTCAAACAATTACAACATCAAAAGTTGCAGGGGTCAGATCCTGGGATCCATGTCACCTGTATGTACACTATGTGGATGTATAGTAAATGCAGCTTACAGTGCATCCAGAAAGTATTCACAGCGCTTCGCTTTTTTCACAGTTTGTTATGTTACAGCCTTGTTCCAAACTGGAATAAATTATTTTTTTCCCTCAAAATTCTACACACAATACCCCATAATGACAATGTGAAAAAAAAGTTTTTTTGAGATTTTTGCAAATTTATAAAAAATTAAAAAAAACTAAGAAATCACATGTACATAAGTATTCACAGCCTTTGTTCAATACTTTGTTGATGCACCTTTGGCAGCAATTACAGCCTCAAGTCTTTTTCAATTTGAGGCCACAAGCTTGGCACACCTATCTTTGGGCAGTTTTGCCCATTCCTCTTTGCAGCGCCTCTCAAGCTCCATCAGGTTGGATGGGAAGTGTCGGTGCACAGCCATTTTCAGATCTTTCCACAGATGTTCAATAGGATTCAAGTCTGGCCTCTGGTTGGGCCACTTAAGGACATTCACAGAGTTGTCCTGAAGCCACTCCTTTGATATCTTGGCTGTGTGCTTAGGGTCGTTGTCCTGCTGAAAGATGAACCGTCACCCCAGTCTAAGGTCAAGAGCGCTCTGGAGCAGGATTTCATCCAGGATGTCTCTGTACATTGCTGCATTCATCTATCCCTCTATCCTGGCTAGTCTCCCAGTTCCTGACGCTGAAAAACATCCCCACAGCATGATACTGCCACCACCATGCTCTACTGTAGGGATGGTATTGGCCTGGTGATGAGCTGTGCCTGGTTTCCTCCAAACATGACGTCTGGCATTCACACTAAAGAGTTCAATCTTTGTCTCATCAGACCAGAGAATTTTGTTTCTCATGGTCTGAGAATCCTTCAGGTGCATTTTGGCAAACTCCAGGTGGGCTGCTATGTGCTTTTTACTAAGGAGTGGCTTCCGTCTGGCCACTCTACCATACAGACCTGATTGGTGGATTGCTGCAGAGATGGTTGTCCTTCTGGAAGGTTCTCCTCTCTCCACAGAGGAATACTGTAGGTCTGACATAGTGACCATTGGGTTCTTGGTCACCTCCCTGACTAGGGCCCTTTTCCCCCGATCGCTCAGTTTAGACGGCCGGCCAGCTCTAGGAAGAGTCCTGGTGTTTCCCGAACTTCTTCCATTTATGGATGATGGAGGCCACTGTACTCATTGGGACCTTCAAAGCATTTTTCTGTACCTTTCCCTGGATTTGTGCCTCAAGACAATCCTGTCTCGGAGGACTACAGACAATTCCTTTGACTTCATGCTTGGTTTGTGCCCAGACATGCACTGTCAAGTGTGGGACCTTATATAGACAGGTGTGTGCCTTTCCAAATCATGTCCAATCAACTGAATTTACCACAGGTGGACTCCAATTAAGCTGTAGGAACATCTCAAGGATGATCAGTAGAAACAGGATGCACCTGAGCTCACTTTTGAGCTTCATGGCAAAGGCTGGAAACACTTATGTACATGTGATTTCTTTGTTTTTTATTTTTAATAAATTTAAAAAAAATCTCAAAAAAACTTTTTTCACGTTGTCATTATGGGGTTATTGAGTGTAGAATTTTGAGGGTAAAAATTAATTTATTACATTTTGGAATCAGGCCGTAAAATAACAAAATGTGGAAAAAGTGAAGCGCTGTGAATACTTTCCAGATGCACTGTATGTACTGTAGATATCTGTAACAAATAATATGATCCATTTAACATCAGTAATTAAAAATCCTAGCAGAATGGAAAAGGTTTTGGCCAGGGGCCCCTTAGCTAAAATTTCAACACTCCCCCCCTCCCCCACCTCCCAGCACAGTAATGTCCTACCCCACCCACACCACACTACAGCCCAATGCACTCACCTCCTGTGGTCCATGGGGGATCCGGTCTGAAGATCGACAGTGTCTAGGTCGACAATGTTTAGGTCGACCACTATAGGTCCACAGTCACTAGGTCGACATGGATGGAAGGTCGACAGGGTTTCTAGGTCGACGTGTGCTAGGTCAACAGGTCTAAAGGTCAACATGAGTTTTTCACATTTTTTTTCTTTTTTTGAATTTTTTCATACTTAACGATCCACGTGGACTATGATTGGAACGGTAAAGTGTGCCGAGCGAAGCGGTAGCGGAGCGAAGGCACCATGCCCGAAGCATGGCGAGCGAAGCGAGCCATGCGAGGGGACGCGGTGCACTAATTTGGGATCCCGGTCACTCTACGAAGAAAACGGCACCCAAAAAAAAAATCCTCATGTCGACCTTTAGACCTGTCGACCTAGCACATGTCGACCTAGAAACCCTGTCGACCTTCCATCCATTTCGACCTAGTGACTGTCGACCTATAGTGGTCGACCTAAACATTGTCGACCTAGACACTGTCGATTTGATGAACCACACCCGGTCCATGGATCTACCTCCTCTAGCAGTGTGCTGCTGCTGCTGCTGCTGCTGTCAGTGTCCTGGCCGGCTCTGTCTCTCTGTCCTCACTTAGGGCATCACTAAAGCCTAAAATGTACTAAAAACCCAGAAAATCCATTTTTGGTTTGTTTTTTTAACACATTTCCTTATGTACCAAGCTCCAGAATGCGAATGGGTAACACCATCTGCTGGTGGTATTACCAAATAGAAGCCTATGGACTTCTTTTTGCAGCTCCCCCTGAGAGGGATCCAATCAGATCCCTCCCAGCCCTAAGCCACCCCTCCCTCCCCACAGCCGCCATTTATTTTCCTAAACCCGGAAGTCCACACACCACAATGGACAGATGTTATGGAAGCTGTGTTAATCGCATTTGTAAGTACATATGCAATTAGTATGTACGCTGTAAGTGGTAGGATGTACTGCACCGCGGATATGATGCTTAGAACATTCCGCCCTTATGCTGGAAGGAGACTGGCTAAGCAATGCCACGCCTCCCCCATACATTAGCGGGGATGGAAAGACAGCGGTGACAGTGACAGCAGATGTGCAGATGCACACTGCTAAAACAGGTGAAGCCCACGGGCCACAAGAGGTGAGGTTAGTGCAGGCAGAGGCCTGGACCCCAGAGGTGGGCCAGGACCCATAGTAGCCGCACCCCCTGCACCTACTGTTCCTACGCCTATGGGTTTGGCAAGGAGGCAGGAGTGTGGTGTTGTGAATGGTGTAAGTTGTAGCAGGTAAGTATCGGTGGAGTGTTGTTGTGAGGGCAGGTGTCGGTGAACGTACCTGGATTCTTCACCCAGAATCACCTCCTGAACCGGATCTCACTGCGGGAACCCTAGGCAGAGGGACGAGGAACCCCCACCCCAGATGACCCAACACAACAGTCACCACACGTTAGGACGGTGACAGAAAGATTTATTACTCAGGATCAGAATGGTCACCGCTGTGGAATTAATTAGTTAAGAGGCAGAGCAATTCATAACATAAAGCAAGTAATACAAACTTGAACATACAGTAGTATTGCAAATATCAGCGTGAAATTTCCTTGCACGGGTGTAAGTCCAATATATACCATTCACTTTTACACTAAGATATTAATCACGTGAAGTGACTCTAAACATCCTGTGGGTAGCCGTTTAACCCTTCTCAAGATGCAAGTTAGTCTAACCAATGCCTATACATAGTTAAAAGTTCAAGTTCAGAAGCAGTAGGAATATACTAAAGTTCAGAAGCGTAAAAGATATATTAATTGCAGGCTCAACGTTAGCTTAGAGATGTGCACTTGAAATTTTTCGGGTTTTGTGTTTTGGTTTTGGGTTCGGTTCCGCGGCCGTGTTTTGGGTTCGACCGCGTTTTGGCAAAACCTCACCGAATTTTTTTTTGTCGGATTCGGGTGTGTTTTGGATTCGGGTGTTTTTTTCAAAAAACACTAAAAAACAGCTTAAATCATAGAATTTGGGGGTCATTTTGATCCCAAAGTATTATTAACCTCAAAAACCATAATTTCCACTCATTTTCAGTCTATTCTGAACACTTCACACCTCACAATATTATTTTTAGTCCTAAAATTTGCACCGAGGTCGCTGGATGACTAAGCTAAGCGACCCTAGTGGCCGACACAAACACCTGGCCCATCTAGGAGTGGCACTGCAGTGTCACGAAGGATGGCCCTTCCAAAAAACACTCCCCAAACAGCACATGACGCAAAGAAAAAAAGAGGCGCAATGAGGTAGCTGTGTGAGTAAGCTAAGCGACCCTAGTGGCCGACACAAACACCTGGCCCATCTAGGAGTGGCACTGCAGTGTCACGCAGGATGGCCCTTCCAAAAAACACTCCCCAAACAGCACATGACGCAAAGAAAAAAAGAGGCGCAATGAGGTAGCTGTGTGAGTAAGATAAGCGACCCTAGTGGCCGACACAAACACCTGGCCCATCTAGGAGTGGCACTGCAGTGTCACGCAGGATGGCCCTTCCAAAAAACACTCCCCAAACAGCACATGACGCAAAGAAAAAAAGAGGCGCAATGAGGTAGCTGTGTGAGTAAGATAAGCGACCCTAGTGGCCGACACAAACACCTGGCCCATCTAGGAGTGGCACTGCAGTGTCACGCAGGATGGCCAATCAAAAAAATACTCCCCAAACAGCACATGACGCAAAGAAAAATGAAAGAAAAAAGAGGTGCAAGATGGAATTGTCCTTGGGCCCTCCCACCCACCCTTATGTTGTATAAACAGGACATGCACACTTTAACCAACCCATCATTTCAGTGACAGGGTCTGCCACACGACTGTGACTGAAATGACGGGTTGGTTTGGACCCCCACCAAAAAAGAAGCAATTAATCTCTCCTTGCACAAACTGGCTCTACAGAGGCAAGATGTCCACCTCATCATCATCCTCCGATATATCACCGTGTACATCCCCCTCCTCACAGATTATCAATTCGTCCCCACTGGAATCCACCATCTCAGCTCCCTGTGTACTTTGTGGAGGCAATTGCTGCTGGTCAATGTCTCCATGGAGGAATTGATTATAATTCATTTTAATGAACATCATCTTCTCCACATTTTCTGGAAGTAACCTCGTACGCCGATTGCTGACAAGGTGAGCGGCGGCACTAAACACTCTTTCGGAGTACACACTTGTGGGAGGGCAACTTAGGTAGAATAAAGCCAGTTTGTGCAAGGGCCTCCAAATTGCCTCTTTTTCCTGCCAGTATAAGTACGGACTGTCTGACGTGCCTACTTGGATGCGGTCACTCATATAATCCTCCACCGTTCTTTCAATGGGGAGAGAATCATATGCAGTGCCAGTAGACGACATGTCCGTAATCGTTGGCAGGTCCTTCAGTCCGGACCAGATGTCAGCATCAGCAGTCGCTCCAGACTGCCCTGCATCACCGCCAGCGGGTGGGCTCGGAATTCTGAGCCTTTTCCTCGCACCCCCAGTTGCGGGAGAATGTGAAGGAGGAGATGTTGACAGGTCGCGTTCCGCTTGACTTGACAATTTTCTCACCAGCAGGTCTTTGAACCCCAGCAGACTTGTGTGTGCCGGAAAGAGAGATCCAAGGTAGGTTTTAAATCTAGGATCGAGCACGGTGGCCAAAATGTAGTGCTCTGATTTCAACAGATTGACCACCCGTGAATCCTTGTTAAGCGAATTAAGGGCTCCATCCACAAGTCCCACATGCCTAGCGGAATCGCTCTGTGTTAGCTCCTCCTTCAATGTCTCCAGCTTCTTCTGCAAAAGCCTGATGAGGGGAATGACCTGACTCAGGCTGGCAGTGTCTGAACTGACTTCACGTGTGGCAAGTTCAAAGGGCAGCAGAACCTTGCACAACGTTGAAATCATTCTCCACTGCGCTTGAGACAGGTGCATTCCACCTCCTATATCGTGCTCAATTGTATAGGCTTGAATGGCCTTTTGCTGCTCCTCCAACCTCTGAAGCATATATAGGGTTGAATTCCACCTCGTTACCACTTCTTGCTTCAGATGATGGCAGGGCAGGTTCAGGCGTTTTTGGTGGTGCTCCAGTCTTCTGTACGTGGTGCCTGTACGCCGAAAGTGTCCCGCAATTCTTCTGGCCACCGACAGCATCTCTTGCACGCCCCTCTCGTTTTTTAAATAATTCTGCACCACCAAATTCAAGGTATGTGCAAAACATGGGACGTGCTGGAATTTGCCCATATTTAATGCACACACAATATTGCTGGCGTTGTCCGATGCCACAAATCCACAGGAGAGTCCAATTGGGGTAAGCCATTCCGCGATGATCTTCCTCAGTTGCCGTAAGAGGTTTTCAGCTGTGTGCGTATTCTGGAAACCGGTGATACAAAGCGTAGCCTGCCTAGGAAAGAGTTGGCGTTTGCGAGATGCTGCTACTGGTGCCGCCGCTGCTGTTCTTGCGGCGGGAGTCCATACATCTACCCAGTGGGCTGTCACAGTCATATAGTCCTGACCCTGCCCTGCTCCACTTGTCCACATGTCCGTGGTTAAGTGGACATTGGGTACAACTGCATTTTTTAGGACACTGGTGAGTCTTTTTCTGACGTCCGTGTACATTCTCGGTATCGCCTGCCTAGAGAAGTGGAACCTAGATGGTATTTGGTAACGGGGGCACACTACCTCAAGAAATTGTCTAGTTCCCTGTGAACTAACGGCGGATACCGGACGCACGTCTAACACCAACATAGTTGTCAAGGCCTCAGTTATCCGCTTTGCAACAGGATGACTGCTGTGATATTTCATCTTCCTCGCAAAGGACTGTTGGACAGTCAATTGCTTGGTGGAAGTAGTAAAAGTGGGCTTACGACTTCCCCTCTGGGATGACCATCGACTCCTAGCAGCAACAACAGCAGCGCCAGCAGCAGTAGGCGTTACACGCAAGGATGCATCGGAGGAATCCCAGGCAGGAGAGGACTCGTCAGAATTGCAAGTGACATGGCCTGCAGGACTATTGGCATTCCTGGGGAAGGAGGAAATTGACACTGAGGGAGTTGGTGGGGTGGTTTGCGTGAGCTTGGTTACAAGAGGAAGGGATTTACTGGTCAGTGGACTGCTTCCGCTGTCGCCCAAAGTTTTTGAACTTGTCACTGACTTATTATGAATGCGCTGCAGGTGACGTATAAGGGAGGATGTTCCGAGGTGGTTAACGTCCTTACCCCTACTTATTACAGCTTGACAAAGGCAACACACGGCTTGACAAATGTTGTCCGCATTTCTGTTGAAATACTTCCACACCGAAGAGCTGATTTTTTTGGTATTTTCACCAGGCATGTCAATGGCCATATTCCTCCCACGGACAACAGGTGTCTCCCCGGGTGCCTGACTTAAACAAACCACCTCACCATCAGAATCCTCCTTGTCAATTTCCTCCCCAGCGCCAGCAACACCCATATCCTCCTCATCCTGGTGTACTTCAACACTGACATCTTCAATCTGACTATCAGGAACTGGACTGCGGGTGCTCCTTCCAGCACTTGCAGGGGGCGTGCAAATGGTGGAAGGCGCATGCTCTTCACGTTCAGTGTTGGGAAGGTCAGGCATCGCAACCGACACAATTGGACTCTCCTTGTGGATTTGGGATTTCGAAGAACGCACAGTTCTTTGCTGTGCTTTTGCCAGCTTGAGTCTTTTCATTTTTCTAGCGAGAGGCTGAGTGCTTCCATCCTCATGTGAAGCTGAACCATTAGCCATGAACATAGGCCAGGGCCTCAGCCGTTCCTTGCCACTCCGTGTGGTAAATGGCATATTGGCAAGTTTACGCTTCTCCTCCGACAATTTTATTTTAGATTTTTGAGTCCTTTTTTTACTGATATTTGGTGTTTTAATTTTACATGCTCTGTACTATGACATTGGGCATCGGCCTTGGCAGACGACGTTGCTGGCATTTCATCGTCTCGGCCATGACTAGTGGCAGCAGCTTCAGCACGAGGTGGAAGTCGATCTTGATCTTTCCCTATTTTTGGAACCTCAACATTTTTGTTCTCCATATTTTAATAGGCACAACTAAAAGGCACCTCAGGTAAACAATGGAGATGGATGGATACTAGTATACTTATGGATGACGAGCGACTGCCGACACAGAGGTAGCTACAGCCGTGGACTACCGTACTGTGTCTGCTGCTAATATAGACTGGATGATAATGAGATAAAATTAAAATATATATATATATATCACACTAGTACTGCAGCCGGACAGGTATATATTATGTAATGACGGACCTGCTGGACACTGTCTGTCAGACTCAGCACTGCAGACTCCTAAAGTAAGCTACTAGTATCAAGAAGATAGAAAAAAAAAACCACGGGTAGGTGGTATACAATTATGGATGGACGAGCGACTGCCGACACAGAGGTAGCTACAGCTGTGGACTACCGTACTGTGTCTGCTGCTAATATAGACTGGATGATAATGAGATAAAATTAAAATATATATATATATCACACTAGTACTGCAGCCGGACAGGTATATATTATGTAATGACGGACCTGCTGGACACTGTCTGTCAGCACTGCAGACTCCTAAAGTAAGCTACTAGTATCAAGAAGATAGAAAAAAAAAAAAAAAACACGGGTAGGTGGTATACAATTATGGATGGACGAGCGACTGCCGACACAGAGGTAGCTACAGCCGTGGACTACCGTACTGTGTCTGCTGCTAATATAGACTGGATGATAATGAGATAAAATTAAAATATATATATATATATCACACTAGTACTGCAGCCGGACAGGTATATATTATGTAATGACGGACCTGCTGGACACTGTCTGTCAGACTCAGCACTGCAGACTCCTAAAGTAAGCTACTAGTATCAAGAAGATAGAAAGAAAAAAAAACCACGGGTAGGTGGTATACAATTATGGATGGACGAGCGACTGCCGACACAGAGGTAGCTACAGCCATGGACTACCGTACTGTGTCTGCTGCTAATATAGACTGGATGATAATGAGATAAAATTAAAATATATATATATATCACACTAGTACTGCAGCCGGACAGGTATATATTATGTAATGACGGACCTGCTGGACACTGTCTGTCAGCACTGCAGACTCCTAAAGTAAGCTACTAGTATCAAGAAGATAGAAAAAAAAAACCACGGGTAGGTGGTATACAATTATGGATGGACGAGCGACTGCCGACACAGAGGTAGCTACAGCCGTGGACTACCGTACTGTGTCTGCTGCTAATATAGACTGGATGATAATGAGATAAAATTAAAATATATATATATCACACTAGTACTGCAGCCGGACAGGTATATATTATTTAATGACGGACCTGCTGGACACTGTCTGCAGAATGAGTTTATAAAAACACCACACGACGAGTGTTTAACTTTTTCAGGCAGACAATCACAATATACTGGTGGTCAGCAGACAATCACAATACTGGTGGTCAGTGGTCACTGGTCAGTCACACTGGCAGTGGCACTCTGGCAGCAAAAGTGTGCACTGTACTTAAAATATGTACTCCTGCTATAACTGCTCCCCAGTCTCCCCCACAATTAAGCTGTGTGAGCAGTGAGCACTCAGCACAGTCAGATAATGATATACAGTATTACATATGATGCAGCACACTGGGCTGAGCACAGATATGGTATGTGACTGTGTCACACTGTGTATCGTTTTTTTTCAGGCAGAGAACGGATTAATTAAACTGGTGGTCACTGGTCACACTATCAGCAGCAAGTAGTACTCCTCCTAATAATATGCTCCCCAAAATTTGTGTCTCTCTCTAGTACTCTAGTCTAAACGGAGAGGACGCCAGCCACGTCCTCTCCCTATCAATCTCAATGCACGTGTGAAAATGGCGGCGACGCGCGGCTCCTTATATAGAATCCGAGTCTCGCGATAGAATACGAGCCTCGCGAGAATCCGACAGCGGGATGATGACGTTCGGGCGCGCTCGGGTTAACCGAGCAAGGCGGGAAGATCCGAGTCGCTCGGCCCCGTGTAAAAAAACCTGAAGTTCGGGCGGGTTCGGATTCCGAGGAACCGAACCCGCTCATCTCTAGTTAGCATGTCATGTTAGTTGCTGGCAGTCAGTAACTGAGGCACAGTATGAAGAGTACTGTTCAATGCAAAGCGGACGGGGTATGCAAGTACTCAACTAAGGGGGTAATTCCAAGTTGATCGCAGCAGGAAATTTTTTAGCAGTTGGGCAAAACCATGTGCACTGCAGGGGGGGCAGATATAACATTTGCAGAGAGAGTTAGATTTGGGTGGGTAATTTTGTTTCTGTGCAGGGTAAATACAGGCTGCTTTATTTTTATACTGCAATTTAGATTGCAGATTGAACTCACCACACCCAAATCTATCTCTCTCTGTACATGTTATATCTGCCCCCCCTGCAGTGCACATGGTTTTGCCCAACTGCTAAAAAATTTCCTGCTGCGATCAACTTGGAATTACCCCCTAAATTCAGTCAGTACGTGATAACGTATCCAAACAGACAGGTAAGTGAGTTGGTTGCAAGCAGCAAGCATAGGACTCTGGCTAGTCACAGTGGGAGCCGGCTAACAAATTCATGCAGTCTCCAACTTAAAAGCAGGTCGGTGTGAAACATGCAGGCACTCAGGTGATTGCTGATGAGTAGATCAGAGGACCAATAACATACAGGCAGCAGCAGCGTTTAATGAGAATGCAACTAAAGATCAGTTTTCAGTCAAAGCAGTAAGGTTATAAGCACAGTTGGTAGTTGCAGGCTCTATTAGTAGTAGAGATGAGCGGGTTCGGTTTCTTTGAATCCGAACCCGCACGAACTTCACTTTTTTTTTCACGGGTCCGAGCGACTCGGATCTTCCCGCCTTGCTCGGTTAACCCGAGCGCGCCCGAACGTCATCATGACGCTGTCGGATTCTCGCGAGACTCGGATTCTATATAAGGAGCCGCGCGTCGCCGCCATTTTCACACGTGCATTGAGATTGATAGGGAGAGGACGTGGCTGGCGTCCTCTCCATTTAGATTAGATTTAGAAGAGAGAGAGAGAGAGAGATTGCTGTGATACTGTAGATTAGAAGAGAGTGCAGAGTGCAGACAGAGTTTAGTGACTGACGACCACAGTGACCAGTGACCACCAGAGACAGTGCAGTTGTTTGTTTTATTTAATATATCCGTTCTCTGCCTGAAAAAAACGATACACAGTCACACAGTGACTCAGTCTGTGTGCACTGCTCAGCCCAGTGTGCTGCACATCAATGTATTGTATATAAAGCTTATAATTGTGGGGGAGACTGGGGAGCACTGCAGGTTGTTATAGCAGGAGCCAGGAGTACATGATAAATAATATTATATTAAAATTAAACAGTGCACACTTTTGCTGCAGGAGTGCCACTGCCAGTGTGACTAGTGGTGACCAGTGCCTGACCACCAGTATATTAGTAGTATTGTATACTATCTCTTTATCAACCAGTCTATATTAGCAGCAGACACAGTACAGTGCGGTAGTTCACGGCTGTGGCTACCTCTGTGTCGGCACTCGGCAGGCAGTCCGTCCATCCATAATTGTATTATATACCACCTAACCGTGGTTTTTTTTTTCTTTCTTTATACCGTCGTCATAGTCATACTAGTTGTTACGAGTATACTACTATCTCTTTATCAACCAGTGTACAGTGCGGTAGTTCACGGCTGTGGCTACCTCTGTGTCGGAACTCGGCAGGCAGTCCGTCCATCCATAATTGTATTATAATATATACCACCTAACCGTGGTTTTTTTTTTCGTTCTTTATACCGTCGTCATACTAGTTGTTACGAGTATACTACTATCTCTTTATCAACCAGTGTACAGTGCGGTAGTTCACGGCTGTGGCTACCTCTGTGTCGGAACTCGGCAGGCAGTCCGTCCATCCATAATTGTATTATAATATATACCACCTAACCGTGGTTTTTTTTTTCGTTCTTTATACCGTCGTCATACTAGTTGTTACGAGTATACTACTATCTCTTTATCAACCAGTGTACAGTGCGGTAGTTCACGGCTGTGGCTACCTCTGTGTCGGCACTCGGCAGGCAGTCCGTCCAACCATAATTGTATTATATACCACCTAACCGTGGTTTTTTTTTCATTCTTTATACCGTCGTCATACTAGTTGTTACGAGTATACTACTATCTCTTTATCAACCAGTGTACAGTGCGGTAGTTCACGGCTGTGGCTACCTCTGTGTCGGCACTCGGCAGGCAGTCCGTCCAACCATAATTGTATTATATACCACCTAACCGTGGTTTTTTTTTCATTCTTTATACCGTCGTCATACTAGTTGTTACGAGTATACTACTATCTCTTTATCAACCAGTGTACAGTGCGGTAGTTCACGGCTGTGGCTACCTCTGTGTCGGCACTCGGCAGCCCGTCCATAATTGTATATACCAGTGACCTAACCGTGGTTTTTTTTTCTTTCTTTATACATACATACTAGTTACGAGTATACTATCTCTTTATCAACCAGTCTATATATTAGCAGCAGACACAGTACAGTGCGGTAGTTCACGGCTGTGGCTACCTCTGTGTCGGCACTCGGCAGCCCGTCCATAATTGTATATACCACCTAACCGTGGTTTTTTTTTCTTTCTTTATACATACATACTAGTTACGAGTATACTATCTCTTTATCAACCAGTCTATATATTAGCAGCAGACACAGTACAGTGCGGTAGTTCACGGCTGTGGCTACCTCTGTGTCGGCACTCCGCAGCCCGTCCATAATTGTATATACCAGTGACCTAACCGTGGTTTTTTTTTCTTTCTTTATACATACATACTAGTTACGAGTATACTATCTCTTTATCAACCAGTCTATATATTAGCAGCAGACACAGTACAGTGCGGTAGTTCACGGCTGTGGCTACCTCTGTGTCGGCACTCGGCAGCCCGTCCATAATTGTATACTAGTATCCAATCCATCCATCTCCATTGTTTACCTGAGGTGCCTTTTAGTTGTGCCTATTAAAATATGGAGAACAAAAATGTTGAGGTTCCAAAATTAGGGAAAGATCAAGATCCACTTCCACCTCGTGCTGAAGCTGCTGCCACTAGTCATGGCCGAGACGATGAAATGCCAGCAACGTCGTCTGCCAAGGCCGATGCCCAATGTCATAGTACAGAGCATGTCAAATCCAAAACACCAAATATCAGTAAAAAGCCTCTTTTTTTCTTTGCGTCATGTGCTGTTTGGGGAGGGTTTTTTGGAAGGGACATCCTGCGTGACACTGCAGTGCCACTCCTAGATGGGCCCGGTGTTTGTGTCAGCCACTAGGGTCGCTAATCTTACTCACACAGCTACCTCATTGCGCCTCTTTTTTTCTTTGCGTCATGTGCTGTTTGGGGAGGGTTTTTTGGAAGGGCCATCCTGCGTGACACTGCAGTGCCACTCCTAGATGGGCCCGGTGTTTGTGTCGGCCACTAGGGTCGCTAATCTTACTCACACAGCTACCTCATTGCGCCTCTTTTTTTCTTTGCGTCATGTGCTGTTTGGGGAGGGTTTTTTGGAAGGGACATCCTGCGTGACACTGCAGTGCCACTCCTAGATGGGCCCGGTGTTTGTGTCGGCCACTAGGGTCGCTTATCTTACTCACACAGCGACCTCGGTGCAAATTTTAGGACTAAAAATAATATTGTGAGGTGTGAGGTATTCAGAATAGACTGAAAATGAGTGTAAATTATGGTTTTTGAGGTTAATAATACTTTGGGATCAAAATGACCCCCAAATTCTATGATTTAAGCTGTTTTTTAGTGTTTTTTGAAAAAAACACCCGAATCCAAAACACACCCGAATCCGACAAAAAAAATTCGGTGAGGTTTTGCCAAAACGCGTTCGAACCCAAAACACGGCCGCGGAACCGAACCCAAAACCAAAACACAAAACCCGAAAAATTTCAGGCGCTCATCTCTAATTAGTAGCTGAGGCTCTGAATAGCTAGAGTGTGTTCACAATACAGTTCAGCGTCACATGAAAGGTGCAGATAGATTGCAGGTAAGGTATAATAAAACTGGCTGATACAAGCTGTGGAGTGTCTAAAATACACAAGGGGTCCGCTCTTTCCTGTCACCATGTTCACTAAGGCAGTTTAGAGTTTCTTTTGCTACCTGATGCCTGCCTTTCCTGAGGTAAATTATATCCAAAAATGGTTGTGCTGGTCATTAACTGGACTCCCCTGTTGAAAGGTACAATATTTAATACTGTCCAGCACTCTTAATAGCGGTGTCTACCATGTAAAAGGCAGAGCGTCTCTCTCTCTCTCCCTCATCTGACCCCTATTCAACTGTGTATGCGGAGCTGGGTGACTCTGGGTTTCTAACTGAGGGCATTAGCTGGAGTGGCTCTGCGTCAGAGGTAGGTACCTGCTATCAGCGGCCTCGCCCACTCCCCTCTATCACCTGAGACCTTTCCCGGCAGCTTCTCTCAGTACTGGGCAGGCTGGTGTCACTGCAGCGGCTGGCGGCTCTCACAGCCGTCTCCTCAGCGGCAGCTCAGCTCTCCGCAGCGTGTCTCCTCACAGCGGTCTCCTCAGCGGCAGCTCGCTCTCCGCAGCGTTTCTCCTCACAGCGGTCTCCTCAGCGGCTGCTCCGTTCTCCACGGCGTGTCTCCTCACAGCGGTCTCCTCAGCGGCAGCTCCGTTCTCCACGGCATGTCTCCTCACCAGCGTTCTCCTCAGCAGCAACTCCACTCTCCACAGCATGTCTCCTCACAGCGGTCTCCTCAGCGGCAGCTCCGCTCTCCACAGCGTTTTTCCTTACAGCGGTCTCCTCAGCGGCATCTCCGTTCTCCACGGCGGTCTCCTCAGCGGCAGCTCCGTTCTCCACGGCATGTCTCCTCACCAGCGTTCTCCTCAGCAGCAGCTCCACTCTACACAGCGTGTCTCCTCACAGCGGTCTCCTCAGCGGCAGCTCCGTTCTCCACGGCGTGTCTCCTCACAGCGGTCTCCTCAGCGGCAGCTCCGTTCTCCACGGCATGTCTCCTCACCAGCGTTCTCCTCAGCAGCAGCTCCACTCTCCACAGCGTTTCTCCTTACAGCGGTCTCCTCAGCGGCATCTCCGTTCTCCACGGCGGTCTCCTTAGTGGCAGCTCCGTTCTCCACGGCATGTCTCCTCACCAGCGTTCTCCTCAGCAGCAGCTCCACTCTAAACAGTGAGTCTCCTCACAGCGGTCTCCTCAGCGGCAGCTCCGCTCTCCACAGCGTTTCTCCTTACAGCGGTCTCCTCAGCGGCATCTCCGTTCTCCACGGCGGTCTCCTTAGTGGCAGCTCCGTTCTCCACGGCATGTCTCCTCACCAGCGTTCTCCTCAGCAGCAGCTCCACTCTAAACAGTGAGTCTCCTCACAGCGGTCTCCTCAGCGGCAGCGCCGCTCTCCACAGCGTGTCTCCTCTCACACACACTGGTGCGAACCCCGCCTCCTCTTTTTACTGCTCTGCCACAGCCAATCAAAGAGCCATACCCGTACAGAAGGTGGTAGTAGGAAGAGTAGGATTATACTGCTGCTTTATAGGTCACGGGTAAGTCCTCACCATGGAGGAAATGTATCATGCAGTGTGTTCTATAATTGATAGGTAGAAGCTGCTTGGTTGCTATGGGCAACTTCTCCACTCTTTGCGCTGCTTGATAAATCTCCCCCTATGTGTGCTATGTACAGTTCTGGAGACTTCAGCTCCACAGCAGACATTCATGAAATCGGACTGATTCTGGGTAGGGAAGCTTATACAGGCTGCATAACAGCTCCCTCCAAAATAAAATAAAAAATGAACACCCCCAAAGAAAATAAAGTTGCACATGAGATGGGTCTGCAGTATTTTCCTGTGTCCCACTGAGAGCGGTGCCCTACACTGAGTGATCTGGCGCGGTTATCACGTGGAGTTCTGTAGACAGGCTCATCTGACCGCGTCCTTTTACTAAACCTGCAAAAACTTTACAGAGCTGTTCGGGCACACGGCGTGCAGTCATTTCTCTCTCTGGTCTGTCTGACTCGTTAAGAATAATGAATAAAAGCGTCAGGAGCTGCTAATGCTTGTGCGTTTAATTAATGAATGTTTGGGAGCCAGGGCAGGTGGAGATTCGCCAATAAACATGTGACGTTCCACAGATAACACTTTCTATTCAGTCTTCTTATCTCCCCCCTGGCCGTTCCCAGCCATCCGAGCGTGAATTTCTCTCCCCGCAGTTCTCTTCTTTTGTACGATTTTAAAACAGAACCTTTTTTTCCATAACATCAGCAGATGCCACACGTGTTCCAGCTTCAGAACAGCAGCGCGCCTGTCAGATGTCTGTATGCTCTTACGCACATCACGTTGCACAGCGAGAGACATCAACGAGATCTGCTTACATTCATCAGACTCTTTAGTTCATTTGTAAAAGTCATGTAAACTTGTAATTGGGTTACTAATTGCCGCAATCACACAACTTTTACACCATGTCATCACATTTTGTAATGAGACCAGACGCAATTGACTATGGCAGGGCAACGGCACTGGCCCCAGCTCGCCATCCACTAGAGCAGCCATCACTAGTATCGCACTTGCAGCTTCCAAATGCTGGGTGCAGGAGATACGACTGAAATGGTCAATGCACAAATCTGTCGTAACTCCGGCTATTCACCCGGTGGCTGCGTAGTTTAAATGGGTGCATGGAGTGTGGAGCACAAAGGCCCCTGGGTGGGATCGGTATGAAATACCTCCAATCAAAATCCCAACAGCAATTGACCGACGGTCAAAATCCGACAAGGTCAAAATCCCGACATGGACAAAATACCGACATTTAAAATACCGACAAGGTCAAAACACCGACATGTAAAATGCCGACAGGTCAAAATACCGACATGCGTTTTACTTTTTGTGTGTATGTCATTATATTCCTCCTCCAGGTTCACTGGGATGGTAAGGTGTGAACAAGTCGGTTTCAATGAAAAAATCATGTCGGCATTTTGACATGTTGGCATTTTACATGTCGGTATTTTCACCTTATTTTGTCCATGTTGGGATTTTGACTGTCTGTCAATTGCTGTCGGGATTTCAACCGTTGGGATTTTGATTGGAGGTAAATTGACTGCATCCCCCCTGGGTCCAGAGGGGCCACACCGCACTTCATGAAACCATATAAATATACGTAGCACCACAATTCACCAGTGCTTTGGGCATGCACAGTAGAGATGTACCCAGGAACAAAGCGAGCCATGTTCCCAGAGCCCTGCGCAGCTGGCAGAGCCTACAGCGCTGCTGCCAGAGAGGAGGGGCCTAGCACGGAGCCTGCACAAGGACCCTCTCCTTGTTTTAACAGAATATGTTCTTGGGACTGCAAACCTATCATATGCATTGGGTTTAATTAAAATAATTATTATAACACGTCACAAGCACTAGTTACAACCAGTGGCGGCTGCAGCTCAGACCACGTATAGCAGGGTGGCAGGTTACAGCACTCAGCTTCTGCTTCCTGCACAGCCCACCCACATACTCCCATTGGCTAGTTGCACAGGAGTCTGGGGGGGAGGGTTATACATGAAGCAGAAGTAGGGATGGCTATTGGCGTGTTATCCATTGATGGTTACCATCGATGGAACCATTGACGGTTAACCTTGATGGTGTGGAACCATTTGCAAGGTAACCATTGACGGTTTCACCCACCAATAGCCACCTCTGTTTTAGTGTTCAGTGAGTTGTGGGCCAATCAGGGTCGGGCGTGGCTTCACAGGTGTCGGGGGGGAGCGGAGGTATGTTCTGTGTCCTGACACTTTGGAGAAAAGTGAAATAAAAAACTTCAGCAACTCTATAGCATCAATGGCGGGAAACCATCTGGTTCTCCTCTATCGATGGCAAAAGTAGTTGTAATTTGTCATCGACCAAATCATCGATGGTTGATGGCCATCCTTAAGCAGAAGCTGAGAGGATAATAGGTAACAGATTAATTTCTAGGTACCACAATAGCAGGGATGCAGGATGCAGCAGGGCCAAGGGATAAATACACAGACAGAGGGTACATTTACTAAGATGGGAGTTCTGTTTAAGATGGGATGTTGCCATAGCAACCAATCGGATTCCAGGTATTATATTCTGGAAGGTGCTAGATAAATGAGAAGTAGAATCTGATTGGTTGCCATGGGCAACATCCCATCTTAAATAGAACTCCCATCTTAGTAAATCTACCCCAGAGATTCACTTACGAGCAAATTTTGTGCTGTGACCTCACATGTTAATATTCCAAAGGCTTTGCCTGATATGTTATCTGAGCGCTCTGATCCTCACATGCAAGTCAGAGTAACAGCGCCTCTCACGCAGGCTGAACTCTGTCTAGTGCAAGACGTGTGAGTTACATGGATGGGAGTAATGCAGGCATGTCCAAACTGCAACCCTCCAGCTGTTGTGAAACTACATATCCCAGCATGCCCTGACACAGTTTTGTTGTCGGAGAATGCTAAAGCTGTGTCAGGGCATGCTGGAATGTGTAGTTTCACAACAGCTGGAGGGCCGCAGTTTGGACATGCCTGGAGTAATGTGAAGTATAAATAGATCCCACCCACAAATCTGCTGCCACTTCTATAGCAAGTTGCCGCAAAAATCCTGTGACAGGCTACCAGACATCAGCGCTGTGTCTGCGGTTCTCCTTGACCTGTTCATTCAACTTGAAGCGCAAACTAACTATACTGCAGCGAATCAGTTCTTTTTTTAAACAAAACAATAATGAAATATTGATATAACGGCCTCTTTAACTGTGACAAAACTGCATTGTAGTGTAGAAGTTCAGCGTGTCACGGAGATACATTATTATGCACCATCACCAGAAGCTTGGGGGGGTGGATCTGATTAATGTGGATATGACATTAATTGACATTATGCTGTGTGCAAAATTACTGTGACAGAAGAAGAATTTCATAAATTGTTCGTTATTTAGGGGTCTATTTAACACTATTCACAAAAATTGCCCTGATAAATTACATCTCCACGGCCATAGGCGGCAATTACAGATTCAGCAAAGAAACTGCCCCGGGGAATAGCTCCCGTAGAGTGATAACGATCGCATTACTGTACAACCTGGATTTACTAGCTAATTGCGGGGCTTAGTGAACGGGACATTTTCTCCATATTTGGACTGAAATTTACAAATGCGCATCGAGGGACTGCCGAAGATACTCCCATGCCTAATAACCTAGATCAGTGATGGGGAACCTTGGCACTCCAGCTGTTGTTGAACTACACATCCCAGCATGACATGCTACTGTTTTACTATTTAGCCATGCTAAAACTGTAGCAGGGCATGCTGGGATGTGTAGTTCAAATACAGCTGAAGTGCCAAGATTCCCTATCACTGACCTAGATGATATAAAATGTGTCAATCCACCAAAAAGCACCCATGATTGGAGGATTGGCCGCAATATTTAGGATTATTATGACTGACCTGTACTTAATCTCTGTCTACTTTATCACTCTCCAAAGCTTAGTACATAGACCCCTTAGGGGTAAAATGTATGAAAGGGCGATAAGGGGTGATACGGTTACAGAGCACGCTATGTGCGACCATTACTGCATCACCCGCATGTACGAATCCATTTGCTGGTAAGTTATACAGGCGCAAAGTGCCCGTGTCATTACCGGCTGCGCAGTTATAAAGGTGGGCAGGCAATAGTCCCGCCTGATGTATGAAAGGGCAGCTTGCATGTACCGGTCATCTGTAGCCGGCACCTCATCCTGGTGCTGCATTCCCTTTCAGCTTCCTGTGTCTTTATTGTTACTTTATTTTGTTTCAATAAAGTTCTTTTATAGAATAAAACCACGCATGCGCTGAAAACTGATGCGCAGGGGCCGCTGGGACATGGAGTCCAACACATGCACTGTAGGCACAGGAGTGCCGGTACGGGCTGCCGATAGTGGTAGAGCAGGCATCACAAGAAGGATGATTTAACGCTCTCTCACATCGACATGAGCAGGGGCGGATTGGGAATAAAAAGCGGCCCTGGAAAAATTTGTACCAGTGGCCCCACATGGGCAGCACCAGAGGTGTAAGGTCTAGCCATGGGCCATGGCAGCAGCACCCTCCCCCCAAGACTTTCCAGATAGTGGGCATGTCCAGCATCAAGGGGGAAGTTAAAAAGAAATAAAATTAAATATTATGAGCACATTATATGATACACCTTTAGAATTTAGGAAACTATATAATTCTTTAGAAAGATATATTTTCTTGCTTATTACACCAACCGTATCCCAATCACTATTCACTCAATCTTATATGTCAGCCAAGCAGGCAGACAGAGCATACACTAGATCATCTGCAATCACAGGCTAAGTGGCACAGTCATTTTCATATATGCAAATTATTTTGCATCTTGTTCGTTATCTTTATAAAAAGGACCACATGTCCTCAAACAAAACAGGCCCCACAGGTGCGTCGGCCCACCGGGAATCTTCCCTGTGGACCCCAGAGCCGGGCATAGGCAAATTGATATGCCATGGGGCATCAGCAGCTTCTGCTGATTAAAATGATATGTGGCATGCCTATATTCTGTGTGTAGCATTTCATATGCAGATACAGCCACAGTCTCAAACAGTATATAGGCATGCTGCATATCATTTTAATCAGCAGAAGCTGCTTGTGCATCCTAGCCACATAGCAATGCAAATTAGATGCATTTTCATTAAAAAAATGTGCCCGACATTAGCATTGAGGCAAGATTTATGAGGACACATCTGTATCCAGGCAGAGGCAGAGGTCAGTGTTAGTGGCAGTGTGAGTGCTGTGTGCATGTGAGTGGGTTGGTTGTGCAGTAGTGTTCGGAATATGTGTAAGGAGTATTATGTGTGTCATGTAAAAATGCATTAATAATGTGCAACATATGTGTAAGGGGCACTATGCGTGTCATTATGTGTATAAGGGCATTAATAATGGCCCTCATTCCGAGTTGATCGCTCGCAAGGCGAATTTAGCAGAGTTGCTCACGCTAAGCCTACGCCTACTGGGAGTGTATCTTAGCTTCTTAAAATTGCGACCGATGTATTCGCAATATTGCGATTACAAACTACTTAGCAGTTTCAGAGTAGCTTCAGACTTACTCGGCATCTGCGTTCAGTTCAGTGCTTGTCGTTCCTGGTTTGACGTCATAAACACACCCAGCGTTCGCCCAGACACTCCCCCGTTTCTCCGGCCACTCCTGCGTTTTTTCCGGAAACGGTAGCGTTTTTATCCACACGCCCCGAAAACGCTGTGTTTCCGCCCAGTAACACCCATTTCCTGTCAATCACACTACGTTCGCCAGAGCGAAGAAAAAGCCGTGAGTAAAAATACTATCTTCATTGTAAAATTACTTGGCGCAGTCGCAGTGCGAATATTGCGCATGCGTACTAAGCGGAATTTCACTGCGATGCGAAGAAAATTACCGAGCGAACGACTCGGAATGAGGGCCAATGTGCGGCATATGTGTAACAGGGTACTACTGTATGTGTGTCATTATGTGTATAGGGGCACTAATAACGTGCAGCAAATGTGTAGGGGGCACTATGTGTGTCATTATGTGTATAAGGGCATTAATAATGTGCAGCATATGTGTAAGGGACATTATGTGTAAAAGGGCATTAATAAAGATTGTCATAATGTGTAAGGCGCATTATGTTTATAAGGACATTAATAATGTGTCTCATATGTGTAAGGGGCATTACTGTGTGGCATTATGTGTATAAGGTGCTCTACTATGTAGCATTGTGAATAGAAAGGGCACTATGTGTCGTCTAATGTGACTAAAGAGCAATAGGGTGAGGTGTAATGTGAATAAGGAGCAATTCAGTGTGATGTAATGTGAATAAGGGGCTCTACTGTGAGGAGGAGTAATGTTTATAAGGTAAAGTGATACTACTGTGGGATGTAATATGAATTATGGACACTATCGCATGATCAAATGTGGATAAAGTTGCAGTACTGTGTGGCGTAATTGGAATTGGGGTTACTATTGTGTGGCCATGCTCCTTGCCAGCAAAAACACACCCCTTTTTGGGCTGTGCGCCAAATGTACGAACTGTTCCTATTTAAAATATAGGGGGTACAAACACCTGGGAAAGAGGTGCAAGGTCAGAGGCGGAACCAGCGGTGGTGCTAGGGGGCACCAGCCAAAATCTTGCCTAGGGCATCATATTGGTTAGGGCCAGCTCTGGTGAACCCTATGGCCAATCCGCCTCTGGACATGAGCAAGTGTCGTGCATTTAAAGGGGGTCCACACACATAACAGATGGAACGAGAACATTAATATATATATTACAATCTGCATTTTTAATGTGGATGTGACAAATATTTTTCACGTAAATTTGCAAAGTGAAAAGTAATATATTCTCCTGCATTTACTAATCTTCTCTTTCCAGGAGACGGGCTCCGATAAGGGGTTAGAATCGGGATGCTGGCGTTTGGGATGGTGGCGCTCAGAATACCGGCAGCGACATCCCTATGCGCAGGATCCTGATACCTGTTCTGTAATTATAAAACTAAAAAATAAGAGCCTGCCCTGGCGAAGTAGAAAATTAAATTAGAATTAGCACTGATGAACTGAATGTAATAAGAAATGTGTACAAATTTATTAATACATTACACAATAATTCCAATGTGGCAACATCATAAAAAACATGATTTAAGTATAAGAAATGGGCCTATTATAGCGCTGCATTTGATTCTATTTGTCTCAGCAAAAATTGTTATATAATAGCTGGAACTTTTGCATCAGTTTCATCTATTTGGTACAGCCACAGTCCAGGAACAATTTTATAGCGAGATGGAAGTAATTACCAACTTGAATTGGAATTAGGACCTTTGTTTTGGCTTGATTATGGAATCCAACTGGTCTAATTAAAGCTCAGGTCCTCCTGTTATGCCAAACGTCCAAATCGCAGGTGTGGTTCCCTTGACAGACTTCCAGTCTTTCCTCTGAGTAATAGAAGGTGCAGCGTCCAACTCCTCCACCAACGCGTTTCGCTGTTTACCACACCTTTTTCAAGGTGATGTCCTGTCCTGGCGAAAAGCTGCAAGCAGTGTGATAGTGTAATGCTGTCACACTGCTTCCTGGTTCGATCACATGGAGCACACCAAGTCTGCACCACCACTGGTTGGCGCATGGATAACTAGGGGCAAATGGAGAGGAAGCCTCGGACAAAACACTGTAGCAGCCCATAGGCTACTTATGGATAACACCATCTGGAGATGGTGTTATTCTAATGGGGTGAAGCTCCAGAATGCTTCAAAACACTCTATTGGGGCTGTGTATGCTGCTGGTAATGGAGCGACAGCAGCAGATATGGAGATATTTGCACTGGTCCCTCCACTGTATGTTCGGGGGGGTACATAATATTTGCAGGTATCCTCTGAAAATGGCTATTTTACATGGGTTCAGTATGATTTACCGACGGACACAGTACCGATGGTCATAATCTAGACAGCCACTGACCTACAGTCAACATACAGACACGGTCAAAACACAGACATTATGCCGACATGTTCAAAATGCAGATACGGTCAGAATATCAACATTTGAAATGCCGGCATATAAAAATACCGACATGAAGTTTTTTTAAACGTTTTTTTTCAATGTCGACATAGGTCGACATGTTACCGTCTAAGTGTACCGCGTCCCCTCGCATGGCTTGCTGCACTCGCCATGACTTGGGCATGGAGATTTGCTGCGCTCGGCACACTATCATATTCCCCCTCCAGGTCCACTAGGATGGTAATGTATGAACACGTCTGTTTTGGGGCAAAAATTCTTTAAAAACGCATATCGGCTTTTCAATTGCCAGTATTCTGACTATGTTGGCATTTTGAACATGTCGACATAATGAATGTCGGTAATTAGACCGTGTCGGTAATTTGGCTGTCGGTCATTGGCTGTCAGGATCATGACCGTCGGTATTGTGTCCGTCAGCAAATCATTTTACGGTATATAACATTTGATTTCATACATTCAAAAACATACGTACTGTACTGATTATCTACCCTTTTCTAAGCAAAAACATCCCACTTTCTGTATGACCTTATTTAACTTTTGTAAAGCAATTTCAATCCTTCTTTTTTTCTTCTTTGTTACAGATTACTACATTCTGACCCTATAATTAAGCTTCTGAAAACTTTTCACCGTCTTTGAAGGTGAAAAATGTAAAAGCTGAAATAGCCAAATTATATATATGTCAACCTGTGATACAGTATTTCTCACAAGTTCGGCACTGAATAGCTTTTTACTGCAGAGAAAAAGTGAAAGTGGTAAATTTGCTCTTGATTGAATCCCCCCCCCCCAAGTGTTGAATCAGCTGGATGCAGTGGATGGTCTTCAGGTTGCCGGCTGTCGGGATCCCGGCGCACAGTATACCGGTGCCGGAATCCTGACAGCCGGCATACCGACACTTTTTCTCCCTCGTGGGGGTCCACGACCCCCCTGGAGGGAGAATAAATAGCGTGGCACGCATAGCAAGGGGCTCATTTGCGCTCGCCACGCTGTCGGTATGCTGGCGGTCGGACTTCCAGCGTCGGTATGCTGGTCGCTGGGAGCCCGGCCGGCGGCATACCATACTACACGCAGATGCAGTACCCACATTCATTAGTGGAATGGGTTTGTTGGGTTGACCCTATTTAGGTCCACACTCATTAGGATGACCACTATTGGTCGACACCTATAAAAGGTCGACATGGTTGGCAGGTCGACATGGAAAAAGGTCGACATGATCTTTTTAAGGTTTTTTGGGGTAATTTTCTTTGTGACCGGGAACCCCAGTTAGTGCATTGTCTCCCCTCGCTCGGCACAGGTTACTATTACCATTAGTTGGCCACGTGGATTGTAAAGTATGAAAAAGTTCAAAAAAAAAAAAAGTTTTTGAAAAAAATCATGTCGGCCTTTTCATGTGTCGACCTTTGCTATGTTGATCTAATGCATGTCGACCAATGGTGGTGAGGTCGACTTAAGGACCGAATCCCAGAGGGTCTTTTCATAGAGAAAGGACACATACTGTTTTGCTGAAAACTGGGATTTTCTCTGCTTCCTTCTATTGACAGAGCGGGTTACCAAGGAGAAGTTCCTGACACCCCCGCTCTGTGTCTACATCGCAACGTTACCATACTTTTGTATGGTTAGTGCGATTCATAAATCAAGAGCAAGGTTCCGCTAGTGAGTTCAGATTTGCCGTCTCAGGAAGGCGGGATCTGAGCTTCAAAGTGAAAAGAGCAGGGAAGTTGAATTCTTCACTGCGCTCTGCCCGTCACTGAACGCATGCTCCGCCCCCTTTCCTAGTCCAGCAGCCACTACAGTGCCCTGACATCAACACTGTATGTGCAGAAAAAACTTTTTCTGATGTCCCGGGAAATCAGAAGACCGCAGCAAAAGACTGGACTGCCGGAACTCTAGTTACCGAATTGCATCGTCGAAAAGGTAAGTACAGAATACATTAATCGCTCATTAACAAAGCTATATATCGCATCAAACTGGTGCGATATACTGTATAGTGAAAAGTATCAATTATCCTTCCTTATTCTTTATGAATTAAGCCCAGAGTAACAAGCAAGTCACAGAGTAATGTGAAGAACAGTTCAATAGACACTCAGGAGGGGAATGGAACAGACGAACAAAACAAAGGAGGTCATTCCGAGTTGATCGCTAGCTGCATTCGTTCGCTGCCCAACGATCAGGCAAAAAAACAGCACTTCTGCGCATGCGTATGCTGGCGCAATGCACACACGCGTTGTACTATTGCAACGAACTATGTAGTTTTACACATGGGCTAGCGATGCTTTTCAGTCGCACTGCTGGCCGCAGAGTGATTGACATGAAGTGGGCGTTTCTGGGTGTCAACTGACTGTTTTCAGGGAGTGTTTGAAAAAACGCAGGCGTGCCAGGGAAAATGCAGGCGTGGATGGGCGAACGCAGGGCGTGTTCGTGACGTCAAAACAGGAACTGAATAGTCTGTAGTGATCGCAAGCGCTGAGTAGGTCTGAAGCTACTCTGAAACTGCACAAAATTATTTTGTAGCCGCTCTGCGATCCTTTCGTTCGCACTTCTGCTAAGCTAAAATACACTCCCAGTGGGCGGCGGCACAGCGTTTGCATGGCTGCTAAAAACTGCTAGCGAGCGAACAACTCGGAATGACCACCAATGGGTCATAGTGGGGTCATTCAGACCTGATCGCACACTAGCTTTTTTTGCAGCGCTGCGATCAGGTTAGAACTGCGCATGCGTATGTACCGCAATGCGCAGGCGCGTCGTACAGGTACAAAGCGGATTGTTGCTGTGCGATGGGTTTTACAAAGAATCCATTCGCACAGCTGATCGCAAGGAGACTGACAGGAAGAAGGCGTTTGTGGGTGGCAACTGACCGTTTTCAGGGAATGGTAGGAAAAATGCAGGCATGTCCAAGTGTTTGCAAGGAGGGTTCCTGACGTCAATTCCGGTCCCGGACAGGCTGAAGTGATCGCAGCGGCTGAGTAAGTCCTGGGTTACTCAGAAACTGCACAAAGTTTTTTGTACCGCTCGGCTGCACATGCGAACGCACACTTGCATAGCTAAAATACACTCCCCGGTGGGCGGCGACTATGCGAACGCAGGACGGCAAACAACAGCTAGCAAGCGATCAGGTCTGAATTACCCCCATAGCCATCAGTCAAATCAGGGTCACAGTTAAAGGTCCGGTACAGGAAGCAAGGTGGATATTTAAAGCAGCTGATACCAATTAGCTGATAACCATCAGGCAAGAGCCAGCCCCCAGATGACGCAAGTATCACACAAATACAATCACTATATGGTAACGCCGCAGATATGGTGGTAAAACATAATCAATTAAAAGCTCCAACATATCTGCTCATAAAAGCAGTTACCTGAGAGATCTCCCTAAATGCTCAGCACTGTGTAATTAGTCAGTCCTTCATAAATAAATTGTACAATACATACACTAGCACCAGCTAGATACATTCCTTCACTCTGGAGCTGATTTAAAGTTGTACACCAGGTCTATTGTGCGGACGCATCATACAATTTTTTTCACCGTGCATGTGATCAAGCGACAACTACCTGCGATTTAAATTTGTATGTATCTCTGTGTCAGCAGTGGTGTCGACAGAGGGGGGGAGAGGGTACAAATTACCTAAGCCCAGGCCTGATGGAAAGGCCCAATGAGGGTCCAGTAGGGGCCCAGGCCCCCTCCCTCTTACTTGGCAGCAGCAGCTGCAGCTCTTCTCCTCAGCCCAACACACTCTGCTGTGTACTGGGCTGCAGTATGGTCATGGAGGTGCTTAAAATACAATTTTTTTCAATATTTTTTTCTAAGGGTACATGACCACACCTCCTGTGATTAGGCCACCCCCCTTGAAAAGTACCTGGGCCCAGACCGGCTCTCGGGTGGTCTTCAGTATGCCGACTGACGGGATCCCGGCGCACAGTATACCGGCGCCGGAATCCCAAAAGTCGGCATACCGACACTTATTCTCCCTCGTGGGGGTCCACGACCCCCCTGGAGGGAGAATAAAATAGGCACCGTGCCCTTAGCGTGGTGAGCGCAGCGAGCCCGCAAGGGGCTCATTTGCGCTCGCCACACTGTCGGTAAGGCGGCGGTCGGGCTCCCGGCGCCGGTATGCTGGTCGCCGGGAGCCCGGCCGCCGGCATACCATACTGAACCCCCGGCTCTCGACTGCCCTGTGTGTCAGCTTCACTTTACGGCAGATTGGAATCACACAATTCGCAGCCCCATGCGGCTGCATACTAGTGATGTGCACCGGAAATTTTTCGGGTTTTGTGTTTTGGTTTTGGATTCGGTTCCGCGGCCGTGTTTTGGATTCGGACGCGTTTTGGCAAAACCTCCTGGAAATTTTTTGTCGGATTCGGGTGTGTTTTGGATTCGGGTGTTTTTTTACAAAAAACCCTCAAAAACAGCTTAAATCATAGAATTTGGGGGTCATTTTGATCCCATAGTATTATTAACCTCAATAACCATAATTTACACTCATTTCCAGTCTATTCTGAACACCTCACACCTCACAATATTATTTTTAGTCCTAAAATTTGCACCGAGGTTGCTGGATGACTAAGCTAAGCGACCCAAGTGGCCGACACACCTGGCCCATCTAGGAGTGGCACTGCAGGATGGCACTTCAAAAAAATAGTCCCCAAACAGCACATGATGCAAAGAAAAAAAGAGGCGCAATGAGGTAGCTGTGTGACTAAGCTAAGCGACCCAAGTGGCCGACACGAACACCTGGCCCATCTAGGAGTGGCACTGCAGTGTCAGACAGGATGGCACTTCAAAAAAATAGTCCCCAAACAGCACATGATGTAAAGAAAAAAAGAGGCGCAATGAGGTAGCTGTGTGACTAAGCTAAGCGACCCAAGTGGCCGACACAAACACCTGGCCCATCTAGGAGTGGCACTGCAGTGTCAGACAGGATGGCACTTCAAAAAATAGTCCCCAAACAGCACATGATGCAAAGAAAAATGAGTGAAAAAAGAGGTGCAAGATGGAATTGTCCTTGGGCCCTCCCACCCACCCTTATGTTGTATAAATAGGACATGCACACTTTAACAAACCCATCATTTCAGCGACAGGGTCTGCCACACAACTGTGACTGAAATGACTGGTTGGTTTGGGCCCCCACCAAAAAAGAAGCAATCAATCTCTCCTTGCACAAACTGGCTCTACAGAGGCAAGATGTCCACCTCCTCCTCATCATCCGATTCCTCCCCCCTTTCACTGTGTACATCCCCCTCCTCACAGATTATTAATTAGTCCCCACTGGAATCCACCATCTCAGGTCCCTGTGTACTTTCTGGAGGCAATTGCTGCTGGTGAATGTCTCCACGGAGAAATTGATTATAATTCATTTTGATGAACATCATCTTCTCCACATTTTCTGGAAGTAACCTCGTACGCCGATTGCTGACAAGGTGAGTGGCTGCACTAAACACTCTTTCGGAGTACACACTGGAGGGGGGGCAACTTAGGTAAAATAAAGCCAGTTTGTGCAAGGACCTCCAAATTGCCTCTTTTTCCTGCCAGTATACATACGGACTGTCTGACGTGCCTACTTGGATGCGGTCACTCATATAATCCTCCACCATTCATTCAATGGTGACAGAATCATATGCAGTGACAGTAGACGACATGTCAGTAATCGTTGGCAGGTCCTTCAGTCCGGACCAGATGTCAGCACTCGCTCCAGACTGCCCTGCATCACCGCCAGTGGGTGGGCTCGGAATTCTTAGCCTTTTCCTCGCAGCCCCAGTTGCGGGAGAATGTGAAGGAGGAGCTGTTGACGGGTCACGTTCCGCTTGACTTGACAATTTTCTCACCAGCAGGTCTTTGAACCTCTGCAGACTTGTGTCTGCCGGAAAGAGAGATACAACGAAGGTTTTAAATCTAGGATCGAGCACAGTGGCCAAAATGTAGTGCTCTGATTTCAACAGATTGACCACCCGTGAATCCTGATTGAGCGAATTAAGGGCTCCACCCACAAGTCCCACATGCCTAGCGGATTTGCTCTGTTTTAGCTCCTCCTTCAATCTCTCTAGCTTCTTCTGCAAAAGCCTGATGAGGGGAATGACCTGACTCGGGCTGGCAGTGTCTGAACTGACTTCACGTGTGGCAAGTTCAAAGGGTTGCAGAACCTTGCACAACGTTGAAATCATTCTCCACTGCGCTTGAGTCAGGTGCATTCCTCCTCATTTGCCTATATCGTTGGTAGCTGTATAGGCTTGAATGGCCTTTTGCTGCTCCTCCATCCTCTGAAGCATATAGAGGGTTGAATTCTACCTCGTTATCACCTCTTGCTTCAGATGATGGCAGGGCAGGTTCAGGACTGTTTGCTGGTGCTCCAGTCTTCGGCACGCGGTGGCTGAATGCCGAAAGTGGCCCGCAATTCTTCGGGCCACCGACCGCATCTCTTGCACGCCCCTCTCGTTTTTTAAATAATTCTGCACCACCAAATTCAATGTATGTGCAAAACATGGGACGTGCTGGAATTTGCCCAGATGTAATGCACGCACAATATTGGTGGCATTGTCCGATGTCACAAATCCCCAGGAGAGTCCAATTGGGGTAAGCCATTCTGCGATGATGTTCCTCAGTTTCCGTAAGAGGTTGTCAGCTGTGTGCCTCTTATGGAAAGCGGTGATACAAAGCGTATCCTGCCTAGGAACGAGTTGGCGTTTGCGAGATGCTGCTACTGGTGCCGCCGCTGCTGTTCTTGCTGCGGGAGGCAATACATCTACCCAGTGGGCTGTCACAGTCATATAGTCCTGAGTCTGCCCTGCTCCACTTGTCCACATGTCCGTGGTTAAGTGGACATTGGGTACAACTGCATTTTTTAGGACACTGGTGACTCTTTTTCTGACGTCTGTGTACATTTTCGGTATCGCCTGCCTAGAGAAATGGAACCTAGATGGTATTTGGTACCGGGGACACAGTACCTCAATCAATTCTCTAGTTCCCTGTGAATTAACGGTGGATACCGGAAACACGTTTCTCACCACCCAGGCTGCCAAGTCCTGAGTTATCCGCTTTGCAGCAGGATGACTGCTGTGATATTTCATCTTCCTCGCAAAGGACTGTTGGACAGTCAATTGCTTACTGGAAGTAGTACAAGTGGTCTTCCGACTTCCCCTCTGGGATGACGATCGACTCCCAGCAGCAACAACAGCAGTGCCAGCAGCAGTAGGCATTACACTCAAGGATGCATCAGAGGAATCCCAGGCAGGAGAGGACTCATCAGACTTGACAGTGACATGGCCTGCAGGACTATTGGCTTTCCTGTCTAAGGAGGAAATTGACACTGAGGGAGTTGGTGGTGGGGTTTGCAGGAGCTTGGTTACAAGAGGAAGGGATTTAGTTAGCAGTGGACTGCTTCCGCTGTCACCCAAAGTTTTTGAACTTGTCAATGACTTTGTCACGATCCGGGTATCTGGACGCCATTTCTTACCCATCAGATGCCTCCTAAGGCTGGCTCAGCGCTCCAGGACCGGATCCCATCTGTTATCCTGATGTGTACATTCCTGTATCCTCTCCTGTCACTCTGGGACGCTGTCACAGTAAACGCCATATTACACCTGGCATGGCGTCTCCCGCGGCCTCCGCCGCCGTCCCTGAACTTCTGCATGCAGAGTGTCTGAGTGGCGATTACGTCAGCCGCGGCCTCCGCTGTGTCCGCGTGGTTGGATGTGCATCTGTCAGCCTGGCGCCTCCTGTCTCCGGTGGCCGGCGCCGCCATTACTGTTTTCATTACCACATGGATTACAAACCAAACTTCCCTCCAAGTGTCTGCATGGGCGCAGCCATCTTGGATTCTGTCAGCTGATCATTTCCACCAATCTGTTCTCAGTATTGATAATCTGCATAATTGCCTAGCCAATCCCTTCCTTGCTGCAGGTATAAATACACTGTGCCTGAGCAAGGAAGGCGTCAGTGCTTTGGTTGTCAAACCTAGTTCCTGTTTGTCTCTCTCCTGTGATTGTCTTCCAGGTTCCAGCTCCTGTCTCAAGACTTCCACCATAGAGACCCGCACCAGCATTCCACCTGCGGTGTAGCCTGACTCTCCAATCCATTGTGGATTCATCTGTTTCCAGCTACAACATTACCTGCTTCCAGCTCAGCTTCCAGCAGAGTACAGCTTCTCTTAAAGGGCCGGTGTCCTTTCTACACTTTACCACTCTCCACCGGTATTATCATTTCTCCGCTCTCAAGTTCTACATTTCAGTTCATATTTCATCGCTCCCAAGTTCATTTATTATTTAACTGGTTCCAGCCAGTATCCACTCCGTGCTAACAACAGTCTGGTTCCAGCCAGTATCCACAGCAGCTGTTTTATCTTCAGCAACCCAGCTTTTCCTGGAACACCAGCTGGCACAATCCTGGGTTATCTCCATTGCTACAGTCGGGCCTGGTAAGGACTTTCCATCTAGAAGATCATAAGAACTATCTCACACTACCAGTGCCCTGTGGCTCCTGCCATCCTGTAGTACCCAGGAACTGTATTTATTCTTTGCTGACTTTTACGTTTTCTTTTACTGCTGCTGTGTTGCGGAGTTGTCATAATAAACATCATTGACTTTTATCCAAGTTGTCGTGGTCACGCCTTCGGGCAGTTATTATTCATGTTACTTACATGTCCAGGGGTCTGATACAACCTCCCAGGTTCCGGTACATCTCAGCCCCTACAACTGAGGCTGCCTCCCGTCAGCTCAGGCCCTCAGTTGTGACAGTAAGCACTGACCTAATGAATCCAGCCGGAGACCAGGATCAAGCGGCCAGGCCGATGCAAGAACTGGCAGCCCGACTAGAACATCAGGAGGCTGCACAGGGCCACATCATCCGCTGTCTCCAGGATCTCTCTACTCGGCTGGATGGGATTCAGACAACTCTCCGTGGATCAGGTGCGTCTGGTGCGTCAACCACAGTGACTCCAGCTATAACCCCACCCACCTTACCCATTTCTGCTCCACGTCTTCATCTTCCAACGCCAGCAAAATTTGACGGATCTCCAAGATTCTGCAGGGGATTTCTCAACCAGTGTGAGATTCAGTTTGAGCTACAACCTGGCAATTTTCCCAGTGACCGTACAAAAATTGCCTACATTATTTCTCTTCTCAGTGGCTCAGCCCTTGATTGGGCATCACCGTTATGGGAGAGGTCCGACACCCTGCTATCTTCCTACACTGCCTTCGTGTCAACATTCAGGCGCATCTTCGACGAGCCAGGCCGGGTAACCTCAGCTTCATCCGAGATTCTCCGTTTACGCCAGGGGTCACGTACTGTAGGACAATATCTGATACAGTTCCAGATCCTGGCATCCGAACTGGCATGGAACGACGAGGCCCTGTATGCTGCATTCTGGCATGGCTTATCTGAGCGTATTAAAGATGAGTTAGCTACCAGAGACTTACCTTCTAAGTTAGATGAGCTAATCTCACTCTGCAAGAAAGTTGATTTACGTTTCAGAGAGAGAGCAACTGAGCATGGAAGATCATCTGCTCCAAAATCTTCTGCTCCTCCTTCTCGTCAACTGTCACCATCTAAAGATGAGCCCATGCAACTTGGCCGTTCCCGTTTAACTCCTGCTGAGCGCCGAAGACGTCTCTCCGAGTCTCTCTGTCTCTATTGTGCAGCTCCGTCTCACACCATTAATGCCTGTCCCAAACGTCCGGGAAACTCCAAATCCTAGCTCGCCAAGGAGAGGGCCGGCTAGGAGTAATGATCTCCTCTCCATCTCCTCAAGATTGTAATCTCCCAGTCTCGCTTCAAGTTGCTCAACGTTATCGGAACGTCATTGCCCTCCTTGATTCCGGAGCAGCTGGGAACTTTATTACCGAAGCCTATGTTAAACGGTGGTCCCTACCCACCGAGAGACTTCCTTCGTCCATTTCTTTAACTGCCGTGGATGGCAGCAAAATTTTTGATGCAGTTATTTCTTTAAGGACTCTACCAGTTCGTCTGAGAGTGGGAGTTCTTCATTCCGAACTTATTTCTTTTTTAGTGATTCCAAGAGCCACACATCCTGTGGTCCTGGGCCTTCCATGGCTCCGTCTTCACAATCCTACAATTGATTGGACGACTACGCAAATCCTGGCATGGGGTTCCTCCTGTGCTGAGACATGTTTGTTTAAAGTATTGCCTGTCTGTTCTTCCTCCCCCAGGTCGTCTGATGTTCCACCTCCTCCATATCAAGATTTCACGGATGTGTTCAGTAAAGCTTCTGCTGATATCCTTCCTCCTCATAGAGAATGGGACTGCCCGATTGATCTCGTTCCAGGGAAGGTTCCACCTCGAGGCCGAACTTATCCGTTGTCTCTGCCTGAGACGCATTCTATGGAGGAATATATTAAAGAGAACCTAGCAAAGGGGTTCATTCGACCTTCTTCTTCTCCAGCCGGCGCAGGCTTCTTTTTTGTAAAAAAGAAAGATGGTGGTCTGCGGCCGTGCATCGACTACAGAGGTTTGAACGACATTACCATCAAGAACCGTTATCCTTTACCCCTGATTACTGAGCTCTTTGACAGAGTTAGCGGAGCTACCATCTTTACAAAGCTGGACTTGAGAGGTGCATACAATCTCATCCGGATCCGTGAGGGTGACGAGTGGAAGACCGCCTTTAACACCCGTGACGGACATTATGAGTACCTCGTCATGCCCTTCGGATTGAGCAATGCTCCAGCTGTCTTCCAGCATTTTGTCAATGAGATCTTCAGAGACATTCTATACCGTCATGTCGTGGTCTATCTAGACGATATCCTCATTTTTGCCAACGATTTAGAGGAACATCGTTTTTGGGTTAAAGAGGTTCTGTCCCGTCTCCGTGTCAATCATCTCTATTGCAAATTAGAAAAATGCGTCTTTGAAGTCAAGTCCATTCCGTTTCTAGGGTACATTGTGTCCGGTTCCGGACTAGAGATGGATCCTGAGAAACTACAAGCAATCCAAAATTGGCCGGTACCCTTAACCCTCAAAGGGGTCCAGAGGTTCTTAGGGTTCGCCAACTATTACCGAAAGTTTATACGAGACTTTTCCACCATTGTGGCGCCTATTACTGCTTTCACTAAGAAGGGTGCTAACCCGTCCAAGTGGTCTGAAGAAGCCATGCAAGCATTTCATCTTTTAAAACAAAGGTTCATCTCTGCGCCTGTTCTGAAACAGCCTGACATCGACTCTCCTTTCATCTTAGAGGTGGATGCCTCCTCCGTTGGAGTAGGAGCGGTGTTATCTCAGAGAGCTAAAGATGGCCATTTACACCCTTGCAGTTTCTTCTCCCGGAAGTTCTCCCCAGCTGAGCGCAACTATGCCATTGGCGACCAGGAGTTGCTAGCCATCAAGCTCGCTCTAGAAGAGTGGAGGTATCTGTTGGAGGGAGCTTCTCATTCAATCACCATACTTACAGACCACAAGAACCTTTTATATCTGAAAGGCGCACAATGTCTCAACCCTCGTCAGGCCAGATGGGCACTTTTCTTTTCCAGGTTCGACTTTAAACTCCAGTTCTGTCCGGGCTCTCAGAATCGCAAGGCCGATGCCCTTTCCCGCTCATGGGAGCAAGAAAATGAGTCAGAGTCTTCAGACAAGCATCCTATTATAAATCCGTTGGCATTCTCCACGGTAGGGATGGACTCTACGCCCCCATCAGGGAAAAGTTTTGTGAAACCGATGCTAAGGAAGAAGCTCATGCATTGGGCCCATGCTTCCCGTTTTGCCGGACATACAGGTATCCAAAAAACCCTGGAGTTTATCTCTAGGTCCTATTGGTGGCCAACTCTGAAAAAGGACGTCTTGGAGTTTATTGCATCTTGCCCAAAGTGTGCTCAACATAAGGTATCCCGCCAGTCGCCTGCGGGGCAACTGGTTCCACTATCTGTTCCCCGTCGACCTTGGACCCATTTGTCGATGGATTTTATTACAGATTTACCCATGTGCAACAAGTTCAATACCATCTGGGTGGTAGTTGACCGGTTCACCAAGATGGCACACTTCATTCCTCTCTCCGGTCTTCCGTCAGCTTCCAAGTTGGCTCAAGTATTCATACAAGAGATCTTCCGACTCCACGGTCTTCCTGAAGAAATTATCTCAGATCGAGGAGTTCAATTCACAGCCAAATTCTGGCGAAGTTTATGTCAAGTCCTCCAAGTCAAGCTAAAGTTTTCCACGGCTTACCATCCTCAGACCAATGGTCAAACCGAGAGGGTGAATCAGGACTTGGAGGCCTTCCTCCGCATCTATGTGTCCTCCTCTCAAGATGACTGGGTTCAATTACTTCCCTGGGCCGAGTTCTGTCATAACAACCAGTATCATTCTTCATCTGCTTCAACACCATTCTTCACTAACTTTGGATTCCACCCTAAAGTCCCTGAGTTCCAACCGCTTCCAGCAACCTCTGTTCCCGCAGTGGATATCACCTTGCATCAGTTTGCCAATATCTGGAAGAGCGTACGATCAGCTCTGCTCAAGGCATCGTTCAGGTACAAGAAGTTTGCGGATAAGAAGCGTCGAGCAGTTCCTGCTCTCAAGGTGGGTGATCGGGTATGGTTATCCACGAAGAATTTGAGGTTAAGAGTCCCCAGTATGAAGTTTGCACCTCGCTATATTGGTCCTTTCAAAATTGAACAAGTCATCAATCCTGTTGCTTACAGACTCCAGTTGCCTCCCTTCTTAAAAATACCCAGGACATTCCATGTTTCCCTGTTGAAACCGCTGATCTTGAATCGGTTTCATTCCTCACTTCCTCCAACTCCGAAAGTCCAAACTCAACGAGGCGTTGAGTATGAAGTGGCCAAGATCCTGGACTCACGTCACCGTTACGGTCAACTACAATATCTTATTGACTGGAAGGGTTATGGTCCTGAGGAACGTTCATGGACCAATGCTTCTGATGTCCATGCTCCTGCCTTGGTCCGGAGATTCCATTCCAAGTTTCCTCAAAAGCCAAAGAAGTGTCCTGGGGCCACTCCTAAAGGGGGGGGTGCTGTCACGATCCGGGTATCTGGACGCCATTTCTTACCCATCAGATGCCTCCTAAGGCTGGCTCAGCGCTCCAGGACCGGATCCCATCTGTTATCCTGATGTGTACATTCCTGTATCCTCTCCTGTCACTCTGGGACGCTGTCACAGTAAACGCCATATTACACCTGGCATGGCGTCTCCCGCGGCCTCCGCCGCCGTCCCTGAACTTCTGCATGCAGAGTGTCTGAGTGGCGATTACGTCAGCCGCGGCCTCCGCTGTGTCCGCGTGGTTGGATGTGCATCTGTCAGCCTGGCGCCTCCTGTCTCCGGTGGCCGGCGCCGCCATTACTGTTTTCATTACCACATGGATTACAAACCAAACTTCCCTCCAAGTGTCTGCATGGGCGCAGCCATCTTGGATTCTGTCAGCTGATCATTTCCACCAATCTGTTCTCAGTATTGATAATCTGCATAATTGCCTAGCCAATCCCTTCCTTGCTGCAGGTATAAATACACTGTGCCTGAGCAAGGAAGGCGTCAGTGCTTTGGTTGTCAAACCTAGTTCCTGTTTGTCTCTCTCCTGTGATTGTCTTCCAGGTTCCAGCTCCTGTCTCAAGACTTCCACCATAGAGACCCGCACCAGCATTCCACCTGCGGTGTAGCCTGACTCTCCAATCCATTGTGGATTCATCTGTTTCCAGCTACAACATTACCTGCTTCCAGCTCAGCTTCCAGCAGAGTACAGCTTCCCTTAAAGGGCCGGTGTCCTTTCTACACTTTACCACTCTCCACCGGTATTATTATTTCTCCGCTCTCAAGTTCTACATTTCAGTTCATATTTCATCGCTCCCAAGTTCATTTATTATTTAACTGGTTCCAGCCAGTATCCACTCCGTGCTAACAACAGTCTGGTTCCAGCCAGTATCCACAGCAGCTGTTTTATCTTCAGCAACCCAGCTTTTCCTGGAACACCAGCTGGCACAATCCTGGGTTATCTCCATTGCTACAGTCGGGCCTGGTAAGGACTTTCCATCTAGAAGATCATAAGAACTATCTCACACTACCAGTGCCCTGTGGCTCCTGCCATCCTGTAGTACCCAGGAACTGTATTTATTCTTTGCTGACTTTTACGTTTTCTTTTACTGCTGCTGTGTTGCGGAGTTGTCATAATAAACATCATTGACTTTTATCCAAGTTGTCGTGGTCACGCCTTCGGGCAGTTATTATTCATGTTACTTACATGTCCAGGGGTCTGATACAACCTCCCAGGTTCCGGTACATCTCAGCCCCTACAACTGAGGCTGCCTCCCGTCAGCTCAGGCCCTCAGTTGTGACAGACTTCTGATGAATGCGCTCCAGGTGACGTATAAGGGAGGATGTTCCGAGGTGGTTAACGTCCTTACCCCTACTTATTACAGCTTGACAAAGGCAACACACGGCTTGACACCAGTTGTCCGCATTTCTGTTGAAATAATTCCACACCGAAGAGGTGATTTTTTGGGTATTTTGACCAGGCATGTCAATGGCCATATTCCTCCCACGGACAACAGGTGTCTCCCCGGGTGCCTGACTTAAACAAACCACCTCACCATCAGAATCCTCCTTGTCAATTTCCTCCCCAGTGCCAGCAACACCCATATCCTTATCCTGGTGTACTTCAACAGTGACATCTTCAATTTGACTATCAGGAACTGGACTGCGGGTGCTCCTTCCAGCACTTGCAGGGGGCATGCAAATGGTGGAAGGCGCCACCTCTTCCCGTCCAGTGTTGGGAAGGTCAGGCATCGCAACCGACACAATTGGACTCTCCTTGGGGATTTGTGATTTAGAAGAACGCACAGTTCTTTGCTGTGCTTTTGCCATCTTAACTCTTTTAAGTTTTCTAGCGAGAGGATGAGTGCTTCCATCCTCATGTGAAGCTGAACCACTAGCCATGAACATAGGCCAGGCCCTCAGCCGTTCCTTGCCACTCCGTGTCGTAAATGGCACATTGGCAAGTTTACGCTTCTCCTCAGACGATTTTGATTTAGATTTTTTGGTCGTTTTACTGAGCTTTATTTTTTTGGATTTTACATGCTCTCTACTATGACTTTGGGCATCGGCCTTTGCAGACGACGTTGATGGCATTTCATCGTCTCGGCCATGACTAGTGGCAGCAGCTTCAGCACGAGGTGGAAGTGAATCTTGATCTTTCCCTATTTTACCCTCCACATTTTTGTTCTCCATTTTTTAATGTGTGGAATTATATGCCAGTATCAATAGCAATGGCCTACTACTATATATACTGCGCACAACTGAAATGCACCACAGGTATGGATGGATAGTATACTTGACGACACAGAGGTAGGTAGAGCAGTGGCCTACTGTACCGTACTGCTATATATTATATACTGGTGGTCAGCAAAATTATGCACTGTCCTCCTACTATATATATACTTTGCACAACTGAAATGCACCACAGGTATGGATGGATAGTATACTTGACGACACAGAGGTAGGTAGAGCAGTGGCCTACTGTACCGTACTGCTATATATTATATACTGGTGGTCAGCAAAATTATGCACTGTCCTCCTACTATATTTATACTGTGCAAAACTTAAATGCACCACAGGTATGGATGGGATAGTATACTTGACGACACAGAGGTAGGTAGAGCAGTGGCCTACTGTACCGTACTGTTATATATTATATACTGGTGGTCAGCAAAATTATGCACTGTCCTCCTACTATATATATACTGTGCAAAACTTAAATGCACCACAGATATGGATGGATAGTATACTTGACGACACAGAGGTAGGTAGAGCAGTGGCCTACTGTACCGTACTGCTATATATTATATACTGGTGGTCAGAAAAATTATGCACTGTCCTCCTACTATATATATACTGTGCAAAACTTAAATGCACCACAGGGATGGATGGGATAGTATACTTGACGACACAGAGGTAGGTAGAGCAGTGGCCTACTGTACCGTACTGCTATATATTATATACTGGTGGTCAGCAAAATTATGCACTGTCCTCCTACTATATATATATACTGTGCAAAACTTAAATGCACCACAGATATGGATGGGATAGTATACTTGACGACACAGAGGTAGAGCAGTGGACTACTGTACCGTACTGCTATGTATTATATACTGGTGATCAGCAAACTGTGCAAAACTGAAATGCACCACAGGTATGGATGGATAGTATACTTGACGACACAGAGGTAGGTAGAGCAGTGGCCTTCTGTACCGTACTCCTATATATTATATACTGGTGGTCAGCAAAATTCTGCACTGTCCTCCTACTATATACTACAATGCAGCACAGATATGGAGCGTTTTTCAGGCAGAGAACGTATAATACTGGTGGTCACTGGTCAGCAAAACTCTGCACTGTCCTCCTACTATATAATACTGCTGGTCCCCAGTCCCAACAATAAAGCAATTAGCACACTGAACACAGATATTTGCAGCACACTGAGCACAGATATGGAGCATTTTTCAGGCAGAGAACGTAGATATTTGCAGCACACTGAGCACAGATATTTGCAGCACACTGAGCACAGATATTTGCAGCACACTGAGCACAGATATTTGCAGCACACTGAACATAGAAACTGAGAGGACGCCAGCCACGTCCTCTCACGATCATCTCCAATGCACGAGTGAAAAATGGCGGCGATGCGCGGCTCCTTATATAGAATACGAATCTTGCGAGAATCCGACCGCGGGATGATGACGTTCGGGCGCGCTCGGGTTAACCGAGCAAGGCGGGAGGATCCGAGTTTGCTCGGACCCGTGCAAAAAAGGGTGAAGTTCGGGGGGGTTCGGATTCCGAGGAACCGAACCCGCTCATCACTACTGCATACAAACTTGTGCAAATTCAGGGTGAGAGTGGGCCATGAGGGGTGTGGGATATGGTGCTGTTGCACGCATTTCAGTGCCGCATGCGAAGGCAACTCGCACCCATTGCCCACAATGCCTTTTCCTGACAGTCTGTTCTGGTTCCTGCCTACTCAAGCTCTCACTCACTAATTGATTGCCGCCAAAGCCGGATTTAGGGAGGGGCTACAGGGGGGGGGGGGCATCTCGGGATCCCCACACGTTAGGGTCCTCCACAGACTGCTTTCTAAATCAAAGCAGTCTCCCTCAGCAGCCGCCAAGGAGCTCTGTGCAACACACGTCAGCGGCTCAGTCAGTATCTCGCAGAATTTCCCTTCAGTGAGCCGCCGGCTTGCGCTGCAATTTCCCTTCAGTGAGCCGCCGGCTTGCGCTGCTGTGCTGCGAAGTGGGCGCCTCCTCACATTTGTTGCCCGAGGCCATTTGTCTCTGTGTTTTGGGATCACAGAGTATTAAACAGTGATAGAAGAATTCACAGGGCAGCATATCTATACAGTATATCTAATGCCGGACAGTGATAAAAATGATGTCATCACCTTGGAATTTAATGATGGTTGTTCTGAAACCTGACCCCTCCCCACCAGTGTCCGTGATCTCCCTTCCAGAGTGTCCCAGCATAACACACATCCAGGGGTGGATTTGGATAGAAAACCAGCCTGGGAAATTTATGGAAGCAGCCCTAATGGGGGTGCGGTCTGATGAGGGGGTGGGGTCTGTTATGGGGTGGGATCCCTTCTCATAGGGCCTGATTGTAAGCAATTGTGGCCTTCCTTGCGTCGTTTGCTGCAGTTGTGACTGAGACCAGTGGGGATTGGGACCTAAAAGTGTCCCTGCAAAATTTTGTAGAAGTGGCCCGACATGGGGGGGTAATTCCAAGTTGATCGCAGCAGGATTTTTGATAGCAATTGGGCAAAACCATGTGCACTGCAGGGGGGGGCAGATATAACATGTGTAGAGAGAGTAAGATTTGGGTGGGTTATTTTGTTTCTGTGCAGGGTAAATACTGGCTGCTTTATTTTTACACTGCAAATTAGATTGCAGATTGAACACACCCCACCCAAATCTAACTCTCTCTGCACATGTTATATCTGCCTCCCCTGCAGTGTACATGGTTTTGCCCAATTGCTAACAAAAATCCTGCTGCGATCAACTTGGAATTACCCCCATGGGCAGCACAAGAGCCCTGTGGCCAATCCACCCCTGCACACATGTACAATCTCCACACGCTTTTATTTCCCATACTTCCTCTGACTCATCACACAACCCCTCATGATACATTCACAGACACTCCTGATAATCACTAAATAACATCACAGCATTATTCACAACCAAGAATGTATAACACTATAGAAAAACACAGGGATGTATAGGCCACATACAGAAAGAAAAAACTCTGCTGTGGAGAAAAGATGACGACGTCCCAAAAAGTACTTCAGTAAAGATGAAAAGAAAAATGGCAATGCTATGGATAATCTATATAATAAAATTGAGTGCTGATAAGATAAATACACTGATGAGGGAGAAGAGAGTGATGGAGTAAGAGGGGGAGAGAGGAGGAGAAAAAGAGGGGGTGGAGCCCTGAAGAGAAAGAGGATGAAATAGAGGGAGAGAGAAAACCAAAGTTGCACTGGGGACAAGATATAGGGGGAGATGTACTAAGCCCGAAAAGTGATAAATATCACTGTGATAAAGCACCAGCCAATCGGCTCCTAACTGTCATGTCACAGGCTGTGTTTGAAAAATGACAGTTAGGAGCCGATTGGCTGGTGCTTTATCACAGTGATATTTATCACTTTTCAGGCTTAGTACATCTGGCCCATAGTGACTTATAAACCGGTATATTGGAATGATTTACTGACAACATCTCATTTCCGTATGACTTCTCTCACTGGTAACCTTGCCATAGTAGCCATTTTTCTATTAGACATTCTAAAGATGACCCCCAACTTGCATTACATCAGCACCTTTAATAACATTCCTATATAACTCTGAATTATAATTCAGCATCTCAGGTCTTGGACTCAGACCAATGCCACCACGCAGTGACTGTCTATTTTTAAAACCAATTTACCTCACAAAATTATTGGCTGGCATTAATTAAATCTGAGTATGAGATGGGGGTAGATGTAATGAGCTTTCCAGGCTGCAGGAGCGTTTCCAAATTTCATAAAAATCTAATCAATAACCCTGAGGTGGAAACAGCAGAATATAATAACTTGGCTACGTAAAAAGTAACCGGTTTCCTTCTTTTTTTCCCGCTCTTCCATTTTCTGAAGCATGAAAAGAACTGTATTTCTTCTTTTACGTCTGCACCCGTCACATAGGTCTTTTTTTTGTAGGATGGAAGTTACATAGTAATTGAATAAGACAATGGGGGTCATTCCGAGTTGTTCGCTCGCTAGCTGCTTTTAGCAGCTTTGCACATGCTAAGCCGCCGCCTACTGGGAGTGAATCTTAGCTTAGCAGAATTGCGAACGAAAGATTAGCAGAATTGCGAATAGACACTTCTTAGCAGTTTCTGAGTAGCTCGAGACTTACTCGGCAACTGCGATCAGTTCAGTCAGTTTCGTTCCTGGTTTGACGTCACAAACACACCCAGCGTTCGCCCAGACACTCCCCCGTTTCTCCAGACACTCCCGCGTTTTTCCCAGAAACGGCAGCGTTTTTTTGCACACACCCATAAAACGGCCTGTTTCCGCCCAGAAACACCCACTTCCTGTCAATCACACTCCGATCACCAGAACAAAGAAAAAACCTCGTAATGTCGTGAGTAAAATACCTAACTGCATAGCAAATTTACTTGGCACAGTCGCACTGTGGACATTGCGCATGCGCATTAGCGACTAATCGCTCCGTTGCGACAAAAAAATAACGAGCGAACAACTCGGAATGACCCCCAATAGGCGGAATGCAGGAGAATGTCACTCTGCCCGCGTGAGCAGAATTCACAAGCATGCTTAAAATGACAGACAAAAATCTTTCTCCCCATCTGATGTGCGAGACGCTCAGCGCCCAGGAAACTCTGCCAAAGTGTCAAAGTTTTGTGAGTCGAGTTTGTGATGATGCCGTGATGTGATGTCATACATCAAAGAAGCGTTGTTCACAGGATGACAGAATGCATGTTGTTGAACTACACATCCCAGCATGTCCTGCAACAGTTTTAGCATGGCCAAACAGCAAAACTGTAGCAAGGCATGCTGGTATATGTAGTTCAACAACAGCTGGAGGGTCAAAGGTTCCCCATCCCTGTAGTATAGGAATAATTAAACAGATAATCTCCATATAAACG
Source organism: Pseudophryne corroboree (assembly GCF_028390025.1). NCBI lineage: Eukaryota > Metazoa > Chordata > Amphibia > Anura > Myobatrachidae > Pseudophryne > Pseudophryne corroboree. Next base: position 898,370,040 of record NC_086447.1, read on the forward strand.
TGTATTACAGTCTGGCTAATAACCTTCAATGATTTACTATTTATCTATTGATTGTTTTTTCTGTATCTAGTAAGTGTAGCCCTTGGTGTTATCTTGCCATACGAAATGCAGGGTCGGACTGGCCCACAGGGGAACAGGGAGCTTCCCCCAGTGGGCCCCACTGCACAAGAGCCCACCTCCTTGCATTATACTGCACAAGACTATGGTGTATTTTCTACAATACATCCCTGTCATTGTCCTGGTACTGTATTATGCATGCACTAGCAGTTTTTACTATACATATATATGTGCCCTTCATGCCCCAGTCCGGCGCTGACAAAATATATGTGTAATACCCCACAGGAAGGTGAAAGGGTTGTTTGGTTGGGGATGCATTTAGCATACCTACTGATGGAATGGCGGCGGTCCTGTGATCGGCGCCAGAAACCCGACACCACTCGGGAGACCGGCGCCGGAAGACCAACATCCCAAAGGTAAGTATCGGTATAACTGTTAAGGTTAGGGCCTGGGAAAGGTTAGGGTTAGGCACTATGGGGGGTTAGGGTTAGGCATTGAGGGGGGGGGGGTTAGCACTAGCCGCCACCCCCGGAGGGTTAGGGTTCAGGTAGGGGAGGGGGGGGGAGTACTTCCCCTCTCCAACATCAGGATCTTCAATGTCAGGATGCCGGTGTCGGTCATGTGACTGCCGGCATCCCGACAACAGGTATATCATACCGAACCTGTTACTGATGTGAATTACAGATATTCTCACGGTTTGTTGTGTTTCCCCATTGCCTGCTATGGAGACTGCAGGGTCTGCTCAATTCAGCTTCGCTTTCTGCCGCTAGGTAACGGCATCTTCAGATGGCATGACAAGTACCTGGCAATGGAGATCCAAAGAGCTGGAGAGGATTCACTGGATCCTTTCCGGGTGAAATGATCTGCATGTGCATTTTACTGGAGCCACCGGCCGGCCACAGACTGCAGGTGAGGGTCAGACATCTTTGCATAGCGCCGGGTTTTCATTCCAAGAGAAGTTCCAGCATAGGTGTGCACAGGGGGAGGTGCCTGGTGCGCACAGGCACCCCCAATGTCTGGCACCCCGATTTCACATGCCTGATGCAGCAATCGCCGAGCAGGCTGATTAATGTCCTCTCTGTGCTGCACCCTGTCAGGACTGCATTACTGACCGGACACCTGGGTTAATCAAGGATGCCACCGCCCACCCATTACACCCGCCACATGCCCACCTCTCTCCTTCTATGCTATGCCACTGCCAGCCACTGATGAGGATCAGCAGGCCGCCAGCGTTCCTCTTACGAAGACAAATTAAAAACTGGCAGGCGGTCGGCAGCAGCATTGACATGTCACTCGTTTTTCTAGCAGCAGTAGCACTAGTCTGCGACTGTCAGTGTCAGTGAGTGACTGACTTGTAAGTAAGCTGCTGCAGCTTGCAGGGGAAAGAGAGGGGGAGCCAGACCAGGCTGAGGAGGAGCAGTGTAATTGCAGTGAGTGCCATCAGGGGTGTTTGTTTGGTGTACACCACAACATCTGACAATTTATCTGCTTTATTAGGATTGGCACAAGGGTGGATATTTTATATTGCGTTGATGTCAATAGATGGTGCAAGACACGCCCAAGAGGCGGTGCTAGACACACCCCTCCGACGGTGCACCCCCTAATAAAATGTGCTGTGCACGCCTATGAGTTCCAGCATGGTAAATATGAGTGCAGCAGCATTATGTATCGCTGCCATATGCAATAATGCTCTCACTGGCCCACCAATGATAAGTAGACCCGTAAAGATATTTTATGTAAGGACAGAAATAAGCAGCTTTGGTGGATATAATAGTCTGACTTCACAAATTTGGTAGTATTAGAAAATTTTTGTTTCATCATGTACCTCCAGGGGGCCCCCTTGCTACAGCCGAGCTCACCCCACCAGCGCTGTGGCCTGCTGACAACCGTCACCGTACATTGGGGGTAATTCCAAGTTGATTGCAGCAGGAATTTTGTTAGCAGTTTGGGCAAAACCATGTACACTGCAGGGGGGGGTGGGGGGGGGGGGGGGGGCAGATATAACATGTGCAGAAAGAGTTAGATTTGGGTGGGTTATTTTATTTCTGTGCAGGGTAAATACTGGCTGCTTTATTTTTACACTGCAAATTAGATTGCAGATTGAACACACCCCACCCAAATCTAACTCTCTCTGCACATGTTATATCTGCCTCCCCTGCACTGCACATGGGGGGTCATTCCGAGTTGTTCGCTCGTTATTTTTTTCTCGCAACGGAGCGATTAGTCGCTAATGTGCATGCGCAATGTCCGCAGTGCGACTGCACCAAGTAAATTTGCTATGCAGTTAGGAATTTTACTCACGGCATTACAAGGTTTTTTCTTCGTTCTGGTGATCGTAATGTGATTGACAGGAAGTGGGTGTTTCTGGGCGGAAACTGGCCGTTTTATGGGAGTGTGTGAAAAAACGCTACCGTTTCTGGGAAAAACGCGGGAGTGGCTGGAGAAACGGAGGAGTGTCTGGGCAAACGCTGGGTGTGTTTGTGACGTCAAACCAGGAACGACAAGCACTGAACTGATCGCACTGGAAGAGTAAGTCTCGAGCAACTCAGAAACTGCACAGAGAAGTCTTTTCGCAATATTGCGAATCTTTCGTTCGCAATTTTGATAAGCTAAGATTCACTCCCAGTAGGCGGCGGCTTAGCGTGTGCAAAGCTGCTAAAAGCAGCTTGCGAGCGAACATCTCGGAATGAGGGCCATGGTTTTGTCCAACTGCTAACAAAATTCCTGCTGCAATCAACTTGGAATTACCCCCATTGGGGGCTCATGCTGGGGATCGCCCAGCATGTGTGATCCCCAGCATCAAATAGAGGTTGACCCCTGGCTGTGTAGTCAGGGGCACCATCGCTATGTTTTAACACGTCGGAAACGCGGGTGACATCATCGGCCAGCACCTAAAACAGGCATTACACGCCACATTTCCTGATCTACTCCCCCCCATAGATAGATACTTAGGGCAGAATGTACTAAGCTGTCCCGCCGCGTTAACTGCCTTCTCTACTCTCCCTTTAACATTCTCCACGGTAACTGTTCTCCTCCCCCAGCCGGCACTGCCGTTCGCTCCCTGTTGTTTTCTCCCCGGGCCTCCCCTCGCTGGTATTACACTTGCTCTGCCTCTTCGCCGCCGTGGCCACTCAGACATCCCGAGCTGTGGCATGTGCACATGCGCAAGAAAATAGCAAAGGGGGAATGCGGCATCAACAACGTTGAGACCTGAGTGGCCGCAGCACTGAATAGATTGTCTGACTGCAGTGCCCTAGGCAATGGGTTTGAATACCGGGTATGTCAGCATCTTGAAATGTAATAAAGGACAGTGTGACTGAATAACAGAGGATTCTCAGGTTGAGTTCATGAATGTTGTATAGGTATTAGTGACAGAAGGGATCAGGGTAGGAGACAGGGGTAGTCAGGAGATGCTGGGCTTCAAAAAGGAGGGAAGCTACAAGTGAAAGTAATTAAGACAGATAATTGACAAGTGCTGCAAACAGCGCCTCCTACCCTGCAGCGCTATGTGCGGTGCCCGCTCCGCACACACCTAGTTACGGCCCTGGTAATCAGTACTATTAGGGGTGAAGTTCTATATGGCTGTCAACTCTGGGTGATGAAATCTAGGAGCACCGGTGGGAGCGCATTCTACTAAACTGGTAGATGATTGGACAGGTGTTGATTTAAATTTAGGTGAAATTAACTACAAAGTTTCAACCGATTACAGAACCATCTTCACCTACTGACTGGACAGGTTCCCCCTAATAACATCATTATTTCAGCTCCATGAAAAGAGCATTGTGCAAACAAGCTGGACTCTCTCTGCTGTCTAGGGAATACTAAGAAAATAGCAGACAGCAAACAGACAAAATATAAATCAATATGGCCACGGACCAAAACTGCTGCGGCCAAATCAATCATGGAGGTCTGTCCCTGGATGATCGGGGACAGAATCAGCATCTGCTTGTGCCGCTCTCTACCGGGTGTCCGCATAAGAAGCAGCAGAGAGAGCTTTCCTGCAGCACATGAAGTAGCCATGATGCAGGGCTGATTTATTCAGTCTCGTGCTGTGTCGGCTAATTGTGGGTCTACCTGTCAGCGCTCTGTATATTTCCTTATAAACTTACCCAGCTGTTTTATTCAAAGATGACAGATTTGTTGAATAGGGAAAAGATTCTGCATATGAAATGTATTAGGAATAATGCATGGACATTGCAAACACCGGCTAGAACAGGCAAATGTCTCTGCTGACAACACCGTCACTTACTAGCACATCAATGCATTATATTGTAGTTCGTTCTAGAGGGGATATACTCAATATCCCGACGGTCAGAATCCCTGCAGCAGAATCCCGACACTGAAAAATCCTGACAGAGCCCGACTGTAAGTATAGGGGTAAGGGTTGGCACTAGGGGAAGGGTTAGGGTTAGCCTGTGGGAGAGGATGGTTAGGGTTAGGCTGCCAAAGGAAATGGTTATGGTTAGGCACTAGGGGGATGCTTAGGGTTAGGCTGCCAAAGGGGATGGCATGGATTAGGCACTAGGGGGAGGGTAAGGCCTAGGCTGCCGAAGGGGACGGTTAGGATTAGGCTGTGAGAGGGGTTGTAAATGTTTGATTACCCAGGGGTACTCGGGCGCTTTGGGTATAAGGTGTTTCACCGAGCTGCTGCCTTAGATAAGGGGGAGTCACCCCCACAAGATAAATAAACAAAGAAAGATGGAAGGCTGCGCTAAATAATGTGTTCTGACAATATTGATATTAGTATATTACTAGTACAATTTATTAACAGATAATATCACTTAAATTCTTATGATCAATATGTCATAAAATGCATGCAACATATAAAAAACTTGATAAAATCATACAGTAGATATAATAAAAAGGGGTTACCCAATTGGTCAGAATAGAAATTAATCGGTGAGTGGAAGAGGGGTTGGCAGGACAGTAGAGAGCCTGACCGAGCCCAGGTGCTTTTCAGGGGGCGTGACCTAATCACAGGAGGCGTGGCCCTGCACCCTTAAAAAAATAAAGAAATAAATAGTACTTGAAGCACCTCATTGGCCGCGGTGCAGTCCAGAACACAGCAGCGTGTGCTGGGCTGAGAAGAAGAGCTGCTGCTGCTGCCAGGTAAGGAGGGGGAGGGGGGTTGGGATGACTTGGGCACCTGCTGGGCCCCTACATTAGGCCTGGGTAAATAGTACCTGCTCCCTCCCCCCTCTTGGCACCTCTGGGTGTTGGTTCGGCTTAGGCTATGAGAGGGCGTGGTTAGGGTTAGGCTGCCAAAGGGGACATTTAGGGTTAGGCTGTGGGAGCAGACAGGCGTCTGTCAGAGTTTGGATTAGGGCTACAATGCTTACCAAAAGCTGTCAGGATTCCACTGCCGGCATTCTGTCCGTCGGCATGCTGAGAACCAGGATATTGTACCCAACCGGGATATAGCTATATTGCCAGCAGTCGGGATACTGGCGGTGAGGATACTGATGCCGGAATCCCGACTGCTGACAATGCCGCCAGCCGGAAAATACCGGCCAGCAGGAGCTATTCCCACTCGTGGGTGTCCATGACACTAGAGTGAGAAGAGGACCTGTGGCAAGTGCAGTGAGCCACTGAGCCCGCAGCGTGGTGAGTGCAGCAAGCCCGCAAGGGGCTTTGTTGCGCTCACCTTCCCCCCCAGCTGGCATTCTGGAGGACCGGGACCCCGGCGTCGGTATGCTGACCGCCGAGATCCTGGCTGATGGTCGCCCATCCCCAATCCACCCAACCCGTGTTAGAGTATGGGGTTGAGATTATTTGTTTCATTTGTATTGGTTTGGGATAACTCCTCCCTGATCATATTATACTGTTCCTATCAGCACAGGATGCAACCTGTGTTCTAGATCATCTTACGAGTCAAGACAATTGGTATCACGGCAGAGACTGACATTTACGACAAGGAAAGTGTTCATGCCTCATAATCATACATACAGAGTATAACCCAATACAATACAATATGAACCAATATGAAAACTTCATGTGCAGTAAAAGAAGTGGTTCTCTCAGCACTGGTGCAGACCGTGGCAGGTGCCCCTCCCCCCACTGAATACATTCGTTATATATTATGAATATTTTAACAAATTTTTACCTGAAAATCTATTTTTTATAGAAAACTATTATATTTAAAATTAATAGTAATATATTTCTATGTACTTACCTTTATTTTATATATGTTATTATATGTTATTTTGTTTTTCTTTCTTTTTCTGTCTCTTTCTTTGTCATTTCTCATGGGTCTTCAACCTGCGGCCCTCCAGATGCTGTGGAACTGCACATCCCAGCATGCCCTAACACAGTTTTGCTATTAAGGCCTGCTAAAACTGAGCAGGGCATGCTGGGATGTGTAGTTTCACAACAGCTGGAGGACCATAGTGTGTCTCACAGGGTTTTCATTTTAAAAATTTCGTACCAGACAGCCCATGGTATATTTTAGCTTAGGGTCTCGGGCTTGGATTAGGCTTAAATTTGGAGGAGTCTCTAACACTTTGGGTGGGATGCATTAACTCTCACCATACATCCCACCACACATCGCAGTGACATCACATTTATACTAATCGCATATACATATGTGCGGTGCTTGAGTGTTCAGCGACCCCCTGCAAACTATAAATTTGCGCTCTCCAATACTTTACAAAGAGACAGCGCGCATCAAAAAAAGGGATGTGGTCTCACAAGGAAGGGGCATGGCCACACAATAGTACCCCTATTTAAAATTATGCCACACAGTAGCACAATCTTATTCACAATGCACCGCAAGTAGTAGTGCTGCTTATACAGATAATGCCCCCATTAGTAGTGACGCTTATTCATAATGCTCCCAGTAGTGGTGCTGCCAGAGTGGCACCACTTACACATAATGCCCCCATTAGTAGTGCCACTTATTCATAATGCCCCCAGTAGTGGTGCTGCCAGAGTGGCATCACTTACACATAATGCCCCCAGTAGTGGTGATGCCAGAGTGGCACCACTTACACATAATGCCCCCAGTAGTGGTGCCGCTTACACATAACACCCCCAGTAGTGGTGCCACTTATACATAATGCCCCGAGTAGTGGCGCCGCTTACACATAATGCCCTAGTAGTAGCACCACTTACTCATAACACCCCCAGTAGTATAATATTTTATAACATGTTTATTCTGAACATCGTACTAAGACAATAAAAGATCGGTAGTTAAATAAGCATTTAAAAGAGAGAGAGAGACGGCAATGTCTCTGTACCGGGGTTGTGGCTTGATAAACACCCCACAGCACCTGTCTACAATTATTAGAATTGACTGTTGACACACTTAGTTGCTCTGCGCTAATTAATATAGCGTACGAGTACCAGTAACGATGTTAGTATAAGACAGAGGGGTGGTGGATTTAAGAATTAGAACACATATCACAGGTTCATAAAGCCATATGTAAATCATTTAAAACACGTATGAATGTAGCAGTCATTCTACAATATACAATTTATATAGATATATGTAAAAACAAAAGTCACTTAATAAAATTCTCCCATTGGGGAAGAGGGCCCTGTGTGCTAAGTCCAATGAGAGAGCGCGCTCTCTCTCCTTTCTGCGGCAAAGGGTTTTTCTCCTCTGTGGGTCCGGATATTGTTAAAATTAGTCTCTTTGGGTCCGGTATTTAGTAAAGAGTCTTTCACGTACGTGTCTTCGTCCCGCTCGGGACTCCTGATGTTTCACCTTGGGCGGCGTGTCAGAGTCTCTCCCCGATGTCGCGATGTTGCAAAACATTTTCTTTTTGCTTCCGTTCATGGGTTTGTTTATGAAAGAATTGCAACATTTATATTCTTCTTTCTTGTTATCTCTGATGCTTCCTTGCTGACTTTTATCTAGGTGGTCCTGTCATTGACTGCCATTTCACGGTTCACTTTCAGAATATCTGAAAGTGAAGAAATACCACTCCACCCCAACAAACCAATATACCGATATTTAACAAGCACACAATAAGTACATTTACTACACTTGACACTGCTGTATCCCACCTGCACCAGACCCTAGAGAGTGCCCTTGATGAAGTTGCTCCAGCTACCCATCACACTCCACGTAGGCTTAGATGCCAACCATGGCACTCTAAATCAACAAGACACCTACAAAAACTGTCACGTAAAGTAGAACGTCAGTGGCGGAAATCTCAGAATCCAAGTGACTTTCTCACATATAAGACTACCTACCACTCCTATCGTCAGGCCCTGGACACTGCCAAACAAACATATTTCCAATCTCTCATCTCTTATCATGCCAACAACCCCAAGCGACTTTTTAATACATTTAAATCCCTTCTTTACCCTCCCTCACCTCCCCCACTAGCTACTATCAGTGCACAAGAACTTGCTTCCTACTTCAAGGATAAGATTGATAAAATCCGAGATGAAATGGTATGCTCTAACTCAGCCAGTGACCGGCTCAATTCCCTACCTGAACCCTCTGGCACTTTCTCTTCATTTGATCCCACAAGTGAAGATGAAGTATCAACACTCTTTTCATCCTCCTACTCCACTACCTCTCCTCTTGATCCTATACCCTCACAGGTCAGTAAAACTTTGTCTCCTGTGCTTATCCCAACCTTAACTAAAATCTGTAATCTCTCTCTCTCTACTGGTATCTTTCCCTCTCTGTTTAAACATGCAGTCATTACTCCCATTCTAAAAAAACACAACTCTGACCCAAACACACACTCTAACTACCGTCCCATTTCTCAGCTACCCAGTCCCTCCAAGCTACTTGAGAGGCTTGCCTACACTCGCCTTACACACTTTCTTAACTCGCACAACTTATTGGATCCACTTCAGTCAGGCTTTCGTGCCCAACACTCCACAGAGACGGCACTGACCAAAGTAGTGAATGATCTAGTCACTGCTAGATCAAAAGGCCATTACACACTACTTATTCTTCTAGATCTCTCTGCTGCTTTTGACACTGTTGACCACTCTCTTCTCATACAAACACAACAATCCCTAGGTCTTCAGGACACAGCCCTTTCTTGGTTCTCATCCTAACTATCTAATCGCTCTTTCAGTGTTCACTTCTCTGACTCTACCTCCTCTTCTCTACCTCTATCAGTTGGAGTACCGCAAGGCTCAGTCTTAGGTCCTCTGCTTTTCTCAATCTATACCTCCTCTCTTGGTAAACTAATCAGCTCCTTTGGATTTCAGTATCATTTGTATGCTGATGATACTCAAATCTACCTATCCTCCCCAGATTTGTCACCACCAGTATTGGCTCGTGTCACTGGATGCCTGTCTGCCATTTCATCTTGGATGTCATCTCGCCACCTCAAACTCAACATTTCCAAAACCGAAATTAATTATTTTCCCACCAGCTAAGAGTAGTTACCAACCTGATATCTCTCTAACTGTTGACAATGCAACTATCCACCCCACCCCACAAGCTCGTTGCCTAGGTGTCACCCTTGACTCTGAACTGTCCTTTGTTCCACACATTCAATCTGTCTCTAAATCATGTTACATGCACCTTAAAAACATATCCAAAATACGCCCTTATCTTACACAAGACACTGCAAAAACTCTAATCCATGCACTCATCATCTCCCGCATTGATTATTGTAATAGTCTCCTTACTGGTCTTCCCAAACATAGGCTATCACCACTTCAATCCATTTTAAATGCAGCTGTGAGGCTAATCTTCCTCGCCAGACGTTCTTCATCTGCTGATCCGCTCTGTCAGTCCCTCCATTGGTTACCGGTATTCTACCGTGTCAAATATAAAATACTTTTACTTACATACAAGGCTATTAACCAAACTGCACCATCATACATCTCCTCACTCATCTCAAAATATCTCCCTACCAGACCTCTCCGCTCTGCACAAGATCTGCGTCTCTCATCCACATGTATTACCTGTTCCCACTCAAAATTACAGGACTTTACCCGGGCTTCACCCACTCTGTGGAATGCCCTCCCACGCACAATAAGACTCTCCTCTAGTCTCCAAACCTTTAAACGTTCTCTGAAAACTCATCTCTTCAGACAAGCCTACCAAATTTCAGACCCACACACATAACCTTCACAGCTTCCCTATCAAGTTACATCCCCTCTGTACAGTCCACATAAACTCACATTTTGTCTTCCAACATTGCTGGGTGATCATATCATATACAACCCATTAAGAACCTAGCAACCTGGGGAACCATTATGTGACAGGTAGCATCTATCCTTCTGTATCAATGCCTATTTCCCTATAGATTGTAAGCTTGCGAGCAGGGCCTTCCTACCTCTGTCTGTCTGTCTGTCTGTCTTTGCCCAGTTTTGTTTTATAATTGTTGTTCTAATTGTAAAGCGAAACAAAATATGCTGCGCTATATAAGAAACTGCTAATAAATAAATAAATAAGTAGACTGACACTCCCCTCAAGGTACGCAATTTAGGGGCATCTATCATCATAAAGAAAATCCCCCCTTCTTTTAAACTCTGGCCCATTCTGACTAAAACTCTTCAACAGACACATTGTCTGATATACACAGCATAACCCCATTAAAATACACTGTTCAAATTATGTCCATCTAAACATAGTTATCATGCCCAGATTAGATGCAATGTGCAAGCAGCACCCTAGGAAATGTATCAAACTGCCATACAAGATGTTAGCAACATATTATATACACATATAAACGTTGCAATTCTTTCATAAACAAACCCATGAACGGAAGGAAAAAGAAAATGTTTCGATTTCACACAATAAACCATTTATTTTATTTATGTATTTATATAATTATACACTTGTTTATCAAAAATGCCTCATTTTTTGTGATAAGTAACATTATCTGGATATAAGGAATCACGGACACAAAAGGAAACACTACAATTGACAGACAGCCGGACAAACCAATAGACAAGAACCGTCCCCTTTAAGTAGTGACTGTTATTCAATGCATCCCAAAGTCCCTGACGAAGCCCGGCATTCTGAAGCCAAGTGAAACGCGTTGGACACACCCCCTCACATCCGCCCCCAACCCGGAGATCCCGATCCCCTGGTAAGCGCTGGCCGTAAGCACAGAGAGGACCGCGGAAAAAGCACTGCAGGCGCCTGCAGCAACATCGCGACCCCGGGGAGAGACTCTGACACGCCGCCCAAGGTGAAACATCAGGAGTCCCGAGCGGGACGAAGACACGTAAGTGAAAGACTCTTTACTAAATACCGGACCCAAAGAGACTAATTTTAACAATATCCGGACCCACAGAGGAAAAAAACCCTTTGCCGCAGAAAGGAGAGAGAGCGCGCTCTCTCATTGGACTTAGCACACAGGGCCCTCTTCCCCAATGGGAGAATTTTATTAAGTGACGTTTGTTTTTACATATATCTATATAAATTGTATATTGTAGAATGACTGCTACATTCATACGTGTTTTAAATGATTTACATATGGCTTTATGAACCTGTGATATGTGTTCTAATTCTTAAATTCACCACCCCTCTGTCTTATACTAACATCATTACTGGTACTCGTACGCTATATTAATTAGCGCAGAGCAACTAAGTGTGTCAACAGTGAATTCTAATAATTGTAGACAGGTGCTGTGGGGTGTTTATCAAGCCACAACCCCGGTACAGAGACATTGCCGTCTCTCTCTCTCTCTTTTAAATGCTTATTTAACTACCGATCTTTTATTGTCTTAGTACGATGTTAAGAATAAACATGTTATAAAATATTATGCACTAGTGTTATTGAATTCTTAGATATCAAGTAGCGCCACAGGTCCCTGTCTTTCTGTGTTTGCTATTGCTATAACGAGGAATACTTGAAAAGAATTCCTCTTAGGTACCTGGGCTGCACTGGTATAACCTATCCCACGCAGACAAACTCTAACTGGAGGGAGCGCAGACCACACCCCCACCTCTACAAAACCACTTACCCACAATGCCTCCAGTAGTGGCACCGCTTACACATAATGCCCCCAGTAGTGGCACCGCTTACACATAATGCCCCTAGTAGTGGCACTGCTTACTCATAACACCCCCAGTAGTGGCGACGCTTACACATAATGCCCCCAGTAGTGGTGCCGCTTACACATAACGCCCCCAGCAGCTTACACACATAGTCGTGCACAGCTAATTTTATTAGGGGGTGCACTGCTGTAGAGGCATGTCTAGCACCACCTTTTGGGCGTGTCTAGCACTATTTTACATTCTCTCAGTAAAATCACATGGCTAAATCTAATTTATCCCTAGTTCATAATAATACAAGTAGATATAATACACCCCAGAGATAAAATGAAAACACCCTTTCACTGCTTACACTTACCTAACCTATCTCTGACCTAGTGGCGGAATTAGAGAGTGGTGGTCTTAGGTGCAAAAGTCACATTACGCCACAGTATGAGCCAAAATTCACATTACGCCACATGGTATGAGATGAAACTCACATTACGCCACACGGTATAAGCCAAAATTCATATTACGCCAGATAGAGCCTCCATTATCTTTGCTGGCTGAGGCGCAGGTGTGCACTCCCGGCGTGACTAGGCAATCCGTGTGCACAGAGCCGCTTCCCATTGCAAGCATCTCTGGGTGCACGTGCGCCCAGACGGAGACGCTCTCCATTCAAGTGAATGGGTAGCGTCTCTGTCCGGGCACGCATGCCCGTCCAGATGGAGACGTTCATGGTGACTAGGTGCGCCCAGGCGGGCGCGCCTAGTCACAGACGGTGCAAAGATAATGGAGGCTCCATCTGTATGAGCCGAAATTGACATTATGCCACATGGTATGAGACAAAATTGACATTACGTCACACAGTATGAACCAAAATTTACATTACGCCACACAGGATGAGCAAAAATTCACATTACGCCACATGGTATGAGATGAAATTCACATTACGCCACACAGTGCGTGTGTGCAGACCCCCTAAATGCGGCTGCTGTGTGCGAACGCGCAGCGGCATCCAGGCCTGAATAGACCCCATAGTACCCCCTAAACACATTATATAATACACAGTTCCCCTACAAACACATTATATAATACACAGTGCCCCATCAAACACATTTTGTGACACACAGTGCCCCTCCAAATACATTATATAATACACATTATACATTACTTGTGGGTGCGCTTGCCGCTGAGCGCTCCTCGACACCGGCCACTCCATAGACAACTCCTGCTAACCCACCCCCCCTTAACCTAACCCTCCCATCCCCCGCAGCCTAACCCTAACCACCACACTCACCACAACCTAACCCTCCCCTTAGTGACTAACCCTAACCCTCCCCCCTAGTGACTAATTCTAACCCACCCCTCTCACAGCCTAACACGAACTGTCCCTGTCTCCCACTGCAGCCTACCCCTACTCCTAGTGACTAATCCTAACCCACACCTCCTGCATCCTAACCCTCCCCTTAGTGACTAACACTAACCATCCCCCCTAGTGACTAATCCTAACCCACCCCTCCCACAGCCTAAGCCTAACTGTTCCTGTTCCTTCAGTGTAACACTAACTATACCATCCCCCGCAGCCTAATGCTCCCCACAGTGAGTATCCCTAACCCTCACCCCTAGTGACTAATCCTAAACCAGCCCTCCAGCAGCCTATCACTAACCTTACCGTCCCCTGCAGCCTAACTCTCTCCCTAGTGACTAATGCTAACCCACCCTCCCACAGCCTAACCCTAACCCCCCCCCCCCCCCCCCGCTGCCTAACCCTACCCCTACTGACTAACCCTACCCCTTCCCCCTAGTGACTAATTCTATCCCACCCCTCCCGCCAGCTAACACTAATTGTCCCGTCTTCCCCCCCACACACAGCCTAGCCCTCCCAATAGTGTCTAACCCTAACCCACCCCTCCCACAGCCTAACCCTAACCGTCTCCCCCCAGCCTAGCCCTAACCGCCCATGCAGCCTAACCCTATTCCTCCCCCTGGTGCTTAACCCTAACCCTCTCCCTGTCGCTTTCCCTAAACCCCAGTACTTAGCGTTGGGATTCTGACCGTCGGGACCCTGAGTGCCAGGATATTACCTGCATTCTAATCTTTACACCAGTTTTAGGTTAGAGGCAGTGACTATAATCTATAATCATCTTGTTCTACAGCACAAACCAGGGAAACTCAATCTCCCCCTTCTGTCCGTCACATTGTACAATCACTTTATGAATTTTGTTTTCAATACCTGCTGTAGAAAATTATATATATATATATATATACACTGCTCAAAAAAATAAAGGGGACACTTAACACAATGTAACTCCAAGTCAATCACACTTCTGTGAAATCAAACTGTCCTCTTAGGAAGCAACACTGACTGACAATCAATTTCACATGCTGTTGTGCAAATAGAATAGACAACAGGTGGAAATTATAGGCAATTAGCAAGACACCCCCAATAAAGGAGTTGTTCTGCAGGTGGTGACCACAGACCACTTCTCAGCTCCTATGCTTTCTGGCTGATGTTTTGGTCACTTTTGAAAGCTGGCGGTGCTTTCACTCTAGTGGTAGCATGAGACGGAGTCTACAACCCACACAAGTGGCTCAGGTAGTGCAGCTCATCCAGGATGGCACATCAATGCGAGCTGTGGCAAGAAGGTTTGCTGTGTCTGCAGGCGTAGTGTCCAGAGCATGGAGGCGCTACCAGGAGACAGGCCAGTACATGAGGAGACGTGGAGGAGGGTAACAACCCAGCAGCAGGACCGCTACCTCCGCCTTTGTGCAAGGAGGAACAGGAGGAGCACTGCCAGAGCCCTGTAAAATGACCTCCAGCAAGCCACAAATGTGCATGTGTCTACTCAAACGATCAGAAACAGACTCCATGAGGGTGGTATGAGTTCCCAACGTCCACAGGTGGGGGTTGTGCTTACAGCCCAACACCGTGCAGGACGTTTGGCATTTGTCAGAGAACACCATATTGGCAAATTCGCCACTGGCGCCCTGTGCTCTTCACAGATGAAAGCAGGTTCTCACTGAGCACATGTGACAGATGTGACAGAGTCTGGAGATGCCAAGGAGAACGTTCTGCTGCCTGCAACATCCTCCAGCATGACCGGTTTGGCAGTGGGTCAGTAATGGTGTGGGGTGGCATTTCTTTGGGGGGCCGCACAGCCTTCCATGTGCTCGCCAGAGGTAGCCTGACTGCCATTAGGTACCGAGATGAGATGCTCAGACCCCTTGTGAGACCATACGCTGATGCGGTTGGCCCTGGGTTCCTCCTAATGCAAGACAATGCTAGACCTCATGTGGCTGGAGTGTGTCAGCAGTTCCTGCAAGAGGAAGGCATTAATGCTATGGACTGGCCCGCCCGTTCCCCAGACCTGAATCCAATTGAGCACATCTGGGACATCATGTCTCGCTCCATCCACCACGTTGCACCACAGACTGTCCAGGAGTTGGCGGATGCTTTAGTCCAGGTCTGGTAGGAGATCCCTCAGGAGACCATCCACCACCTCATCAGGAGCATGCCCAGGCATTGTAGGGAGGTCATACAGGCACTTGGAGGCCACACACACTACTGAGCCTCATTTTGACTTGTTTTAAGGACCTTACATCAAAGTTGGATCAGCCTGTAGTGTGTTTTTCCACTTTAATTTTGAGTGTGACTACAAATCTAGACCTCCACGGGTTAATAAATTTGATTTCCATTGATAATTTTTGTGTGATTTTGTTGTTAGCACATTCAACTATGTAAAGAACAAAGTATTTAATAAGAATATTTCATTCATTCAGACCTAGGATGTGTTATTTTAGTGTTCCCTTTATTTTTTTGAGCAGTGTATATATATATATATATATATATAGATATATATATATAGATATATATATATATATATATACACATACATACAGGTTAAGTATCCCATATCCAAATATTCCGAAATACGGAATATTCTGAGATACTGACTTTTTTGACTGAGAGTGAGATAGTGAAACCTTTGTTTTTGATGGCTCAATGTACACAAACTTTGTTTAATACACAAAGTTATTACAAATATTGTATTAAATGACCTTCAGGCTGTGTGTATAAGGTGTGTATGAAACATAAATGAATTGTGTGAATGTACACACACTTTGTTTAATGCACAAAGTTACAAAAAATATAGGCTAAAATGACCTTCAGGCTGTGTGTATAAGGTGTATATGTAACATAAATGCATTCTGTGCTTAGATTTAGGTCCCATCACCATGATATCTCATTATGGTATGCAATTATTCCAAAATACGGAAAAATCTGATATCCAAAATACCTCTGGTCCCGAGTATTTTGGATAAGGGATACTCAACCTGTATGTATATATATATATATATATATATATATATATATATATATAGCAGGAAATCAGCTTTGTAGAGCTATTGCAGAGCTGAGATTTACCTTTCTGTCTCTCAGGAAAGAATAATCAGGAGCTCAGGAAGCAGTGGAAAGATGAAATAGGAACTTTTTGAGCAGATGGTCAATGCGCAGTCATTAGTTTATGTTTGTATTTTATTTATTAGCATTTTAATTTTGTTTATACACCACAATTTGTACATCCCCAACCAACACACTGGAGATTAGCAGACAGTGCAAATAATGGTAGAACCATGCAGTGATGAGGACTAGGGACCTGAATATGCAAATTACCCACTGTTGCTGGCAGTAGTACAAAGGGAATGTGTATGAAAATAGGCGAGGGGCAGGGGAAGACCAGATGGCCAAGTGTTTATAAGGAGCCGGTAATGGAAGGTGATTCTGTTGGAGAAGGGGGGGATTTGACAGCAAAGCAATTTCATCTCATACCACTATATCTTGTTAAGTGGGGTATACTGGAACACAAGTCTGCTGAATGTGATAAGGTTTTAAGATCATTATTAAATATTGATATTGTCACTGGGCAGAAGTACAAGAAACTATTCTGCCGAACAATTTTACATGCTAATTTATACTTCTTGGAAAAAAAATAAAGGCACAAGGCTGACGGAGAGGTCGGGGAAAGAGCAGGGAGACTCGTAACACTGCAACGCGGAACACAGGTCAGATGGAAACGTTAGAGGCTGGAAGAGTAAGTGGGAAGAATGTACTGTAAATGCTGCTGAATATATCCAAATCACATCAATGCTGAGACACCGATGTTCCTGCCTTTTGCGATTCAGCTATGGATGGGAATTTATCACTTATTTGGTAAACATTGCGCTCCCAAAGTCTTGCTGCCAGTCCCCATAGCACCGCCATGGGGACTAATATATAAAAACAACCATACACATAATATATAAAAACAAAATGTTTTATTAATTGAATAACTCTCAAAAACAAGTCAACTATAGGTATATACACTAAAAATATATAATAGGTCTGCCTCCTAGTTATTCTATATTTGTTTTATATAATATTTGAAGTGATTGGATTAACTTCCTGTTACAGGTGTTAGTGATTCTCCTCATTAACAAGGGTATATAAACCCCATCTACACACAGTATTGTATCCTTTGATAAAGCTGCAATTTCTGGGGCACAGCGAAACGCGTCAGGAGACCCCCTTTCATCCCCTTTCAGTTCCTGTGATCGAGTTTGAACGTCTGGACCAACCCCGGATCCACTATCAGCCCAGCTTTGCACTTTAAAGAGGACATTCACAGCACCCACCGCTTTACAATGAGGACAAACAACTCTTATCGTGGATTCTAGTTTATGGAAGCCTTTCCACCTCTAAATACGGTGAGCGGTAACTATTCCATTGCCAAACTGTGCTGATACTATTTGTATCCTCTTTGGGACTAGTGGACTTTCTTGGGTATTAATAGGAACAGACTTTAATCGGTCTAACTGCAAATAACTATGAGAACTGGAAAAAGTGTATTTATTTATCTTACCTGACATATGAGGAGAATATGTTTAACCATTTTTTTAAAAAAAGGCTATTCCTAATATAATAAATTGAGATATTTTTATCAATATATTTTATCCAATCACTTCATTTTAGCGCTGCTAATTTCTGTATTTTGTACATTTTCTCAGGAGTGACCCTCCTGTTATTCCAGTAGCTGTTTGGTGCACCGACTTCATAAAAAGCTCCTGTTTCTTCTTGAATAGAAGGTTTTTTTGCACTTGGCCCATCTAGTCTGCCCCTTTTTTAACCTTATTGGGGGTCATTCCGAGTTGTTCGCTCGGTAAATTTTTTCGCATCGCAGCGATTTTCCGCTTAGTGCGCATGCGCAATGTCCGCAGTGCGACTGCGCCAAGTAAATTTGCTATGCAGTTAGGTTTTTTACTCACGGGTTTTTCTTCGTTCTGGTGATCGTAATGTGATTGACAGGAAGTGGGTGTTTCTGGGCGGAAACTGGCCGTTTTATGGGTGTGTGCGAAAAAACGCTACCATTTCTGGTAAACACGCGGGAGTGGCTGGAGAAACGGAGGAGTGTCTGGGCGAACGCTGGGTGTGTTTATGACGTCAAACCAGGATCGACAAGCACTGAACTGATCGCCAAGTAAGTCTCGAGCTACTCAGAAACTGCACAGAGAAGTCTTTTCGCTATATTGCGAATCTTTCGTTCGCAATTTTAAGAAGCTAAGATTCACTCCCAGTAGGCGGCGGCTTAGCGTGTGCAAAGCTGCTAAAAGCAGCTTGCGAGCGAACAACTCGGAATGAGGGCCATTGTTACTTTAAACCCTATTTGATCCTTATTTCTTTGTAAGGATATCCTTATGTCTTTCCCATGCATGTTTACATTGCTCTACTGTCTTAGCCTCTACCACCTCTGCTAGGAGGCTATTCTACCTGTCCACGGGAAGCGGTTAGCATACCGCCATTCGGGATCCCGGCAATCACAATACAGACGCCGGAATCCCGACAATCGATGAAACACTGATGCTGAAATACCGGCGAGACAGGCTATTCTCCCTCTGTGGGTGTCCACGATATCCACAGAGGGAGAAAATAACCTGTGGCGAGCGCAGAGCACGCAAGGGGCATTCTGGCGCTCGCCGCGCTGCCTGCATACTGGTCATAGGCATTTATATAATGGGTGCAGTGTGTGCGGTGCACACGGGCCCCTGGGTCCATGGGGGTCCACACACTGCACCCATAGAATATACTTATCCCTCCAGAGTCCCACGACGGAAGCCCTGCTGTGCGGGCGCAGATCACTCGGAAAATGGCCGCCGCAGCCATTTCCGAGTGATTTGCGCATGGACACTAGAGGTATCCCTGGGAAAAAGGTGCGGGCGCCATGTTCCCGGAGACCTGCGCATGCGCAATAGACTCTAGTATTATGCCAGAGCCTACTGCTGCCGGAGAGGAGGGGGCCCGCGACGGGGGTGCGAGCTGAAATGCAGGCACCAACAGCCGATCGCGCTGAACTGAGCTACAATTGAATAGCTCTGCTGGGCGCCATCTGCTGGCTGCCAGCTGAAAAAGAAAACATTTGAATTCCCCCCATAGGGTCTAAGGGCACAACCTAATGCCAGAGGCTATCTCTGTGACCGCCAGCAAAGTTACCATTAGCGACAACATTCTGATGAGATGTCAGTGTAAGTCACTGAAATGACGTACAGTAGCCGTGCAGCGGCACCTTCCCGTTCACTTCACGCCCTAATTATCCCCACCCCCGAGGAGCTGAGGATGAAGCAGTGTACTATATAATTTACACTATCCCGTTCTATTGGACATATTATGAATCAGAGGCACTACTGTGTCATAGGTAAGTAAGATTATGGAGTTTGGGGGGATAGATGGAGGATACGATAATATGGGCGGAGCTTGGGAGGGCCATGATAGAGGGAGAGGACATGAAAACAGTGACAGACACAACCTTGTGAAACTACCTCAGCGCAGAGTATCCCTCTCCAGATGCGCCTGGGTGTACTCCCCAATAAAATGTGACTCGCCCGCCAACGCCCAACACTCAAGTGAAACATGGAAAACTGAATAATGCCATAATACATTTCAGTTCTGGGACATATCATTGGTTATTCATTTGCCTTGAGCTCACCAGGTGAAGGGACCTGCCATTAGACTGCTAAGTAATGTAGCCTGGATAGCAGATAGCAGAGCTTTTATCTCTTCCAGCAATAACCCCTGGCTGGATGTGTCACCAACTAGACAGCACTGAGGAGCCCAGATTATACCATCCCACTTACATGTGGTTGTTGTTTTTTTTTGACCATCTGAGGTACGAAAGGGGACCTACAGTAAACCAGCATGGGGTCATGTAAGGGGCATAATTATCAAACCTTTTAAAGAGAACAAACAGGTGTTGCAAACATTTTACGGAATGTAATAGACAAATAATAGCTAAATGGCTATATTTTCCCCTTAATCTGTCTCTTAGCATAGTAGTAAATCATTATAATTCCTGATCCTGGTTTAACAGGTGGCTTGGATAAAATATACCACCTTTATAGGGTCCCTGTGTGCATTGAGCAAATGCAGTTCATAGTACAGAACTTCCGGCAATAGGCCACAGCTACTGTGATGGTGGCGGTGGGTCATCCATATTGTTGTAGCACGGAGCATCATTGGTGGACGTGAGACCAGGATCACCGCAAGCCTTCATTGTACCCAACAAAAGGGGTTTTATTGAATACGACTGGCTTCCTCATGGTCCAAAATAATCCCCTGTGCTCAGACATTATTCACATTGTAAAGTTTCCCCTCACGGTTCTGAGTACAGGAGCCACAAATATGGCCTCCGTCTTCGTCCCAGTAATGTTTTAACAAGGTCCTGGATGTACCTCCTCAGATTCTGCAGCACTACCAGAATTCCCCTGCTTTATCCTGCAGCTGCAAATTACTGGTGTGACTCCATCCGCTAATCTTTTCCGTCATCCAGGCCTAGGCACCGTCATCTGCGGGGCAATGTGAGGAAGAGACTCAGGATGACTCCGCTGACCCCTCACGCAGAGACGGGGCATTTTATCACTTGGCCTACTTAATAATTAAGAGAAGTCGTAAAATATTCATGGGGTGGTTAATTTAGGGTTTCAGAGGCAAGAATTAAACGATGACTGAGAGCGGCTGTGAGAAGGACAATTAAGGAAGGGAAAACATTGTAATTAAAATATATGAGCACTCTGAAATACATTAGTCCACACATAGAATTCACAACACACAATACATTCTCATTTGGCCTGGCCCTCAATGAATATCAGCTGGAGCAGCTCGGTGACAGTGTGATATTCCCGCGCAGCAGATCCAGTAATTATAGGTTTATAGTTAGCACTGGGCCTCCGGCAGCTTCCACCATCATACAGTAGCGCGTGAACCTTCCTCCATAAGCAGTACAGCTCGGCTTCAATGAAAACGGCTCCATTGTGGCCCTCACTCCGAGTTGTTCGCTCGCTAGCCGCTTTTCGCAGCATTGCACACGCTAAGCCGCCGCCTACTGGGAGTGAATCTTAGCTTAGCAGAATTGCGAACGAAAGATTCGCAATATTGCGAAAAGATTTTTCTGTGCAGTTTCTGAGTAGCTCGAGACTTACTCTTTCAGTGCGATCAGTTCAGTGCTTGTCGTTCCTGGTTTGACGTCACAAACACACCCAGCGTTCGCCCAGACACTCCTCCGTTTCTCCAGCCACTCCCGCGTTTTTCCCAGAAACGGCAGCGTTTTTTCACACACACCCATAAAACGGCCAGTTTCCGCCCAGAAACACCCACTTCATGTCAATCACATTACGATCACCAGAACGAAGAAAAAACCTCGTAATGCCGTGAGTAAAATACCTAACTTCTTAGCAAATTTACTTGGCGCAGTCGCAGTGCGAACATTGCGCATGCGCAATTAGCGGAAAATCGCTGCGATGCGAAGAAAATTACCGAGCGAACAACTCGGAATGAGGGCCTGTATGTAGAAAGCTAGGAGCTGTTCCTTGGCTGTGACCTTCCAGTGGACAAAGACACCAAATGACCCCATTTTTTGTGTGACAGAGGCAGGTTTTTCCATTTTTGTTCCAACGATTTTTATAAATTTGATTTATTTTTACTTTTGATGTTATTGAAAGAAACGCTGCATACTATAACTTCTCTTATTATATAGCGATATGTCGTTCTCTATACCTCCTCTTAACGTAACACGTACAGTATCGGTTACTATAGCAACCACATCTGTATGGTGGGTGTTATTGTCAGTGTCTATTGTCTGGCCACTATCACTTCTCGTATTTACTCAGTTGCCGGGATGTCGTGCTCAGTGTCTGCTCCTATTTTACATGTGCAGGTAATTCAAGCATGCGCAGAGGGACTGGAAGCGCCGAAAAATATAAACAGAGTTTCTGTATATTTCCTTCTTTTAACCAAACTTTGGTGTCCAATTGGTGCTCCAGGCAGCAAATGTAGCTCTGTCATCCATTACTACTGCCTGCAACGTGAGTCATTTTCATTTTTGGCATTGAGCTGTGTTTGTTCACTAGGCACTAATTTGGGGTCAGCTTTACCCATGAACCACTAGATTGGGCTCTGATTTCCCACAAACCACCAAATTGGGCTCAGCTTTACCCACAAGCTGTCAGAATCCGGAGGCTTACCTCCGGTGGCGGGGTCCGGGGCCTGCCCGTCCGATGGCTGGCAGTGCTGCTGCAGTGGAGGTCTACTGGGGGCCTGGGGCCACTGGTGTGGCGAAGCGGCGTAGGCGCTGGTGACAGTAGTCACTGGAATACTGGTGTGTGGGAGCTGCTCAGGTGAGATTCCGCATTCTGGCGTGTCTGCATGCTAGGGGTCGCCATGTTGGAGACCAATTCTCGGTGAGCCAATTAAGTTTGATTTCCTTTTCCTCTCAGTCAATTGCAGGCAGGTTCCTCTTTTAAAAGGGGTCAGTTCAGCTGTGAACCTTGCCGGTGCTTCATGTTACTGCCTAAGTGAAGGTGCTTCAGCTCTGAGCTCCCCAGAGGATTCTCTTGTGGTTATTATAGCGCTCCAGGGGTTACTCATCTCCACGTATCATTCTCTTTCCGCTGCACAGCCACCGGTGGTCACTCCAATCTCGCTGTACGTGGCTCGCCACCTCCAAATGGTGACCTCGGTAGCTACTTAACCGTAGAGGGTACCCCGGGTTCTGTTTGTGCCTCTTAGCCACGTTTAACAAGCATTCATCATTCCAGTCCTCATTCTTCAGTGTTCTTCAATCTTGTTTATTGAGCATCCATTATTCAAGTCTTCAGTGTTCTTCAGCCACGTCTAACAAGCATTCATCATTCCAGTCCTCATTCTGCAGTTTCTTCATTCTTGTTTATTGAGCATCCATTATTTAAGTCTTCAAGTACGGGCAGCTCCGCTTTTATCCACAAGTCTCCCGTTGGGCTCAGCTTTTATCCATAAGACATAAGTCACCAGTTGGGCTCAGCTTTTATCCACAAGTCACCAGCTGGGCTCAGCTTTTATCCACAAGTCACCAGTTGGGCTCAGCCTTTATTCACAAGTCACCAGTTGGGCTCAGCTTTTATCCACAAGTCACCAGTTTGGCTCAGCTTTTATCCACAAGTCACCAGTTGGGCTGAGCCTTTATTCACAAGTCACCAGTTGGGCTCAGCTTTTATCCACAAGTCACCAGTTGGGCTCAGCTTTTATCCACAAGTCACCAGTTGGGCTCAGCCTTTATCCACAAGTCACCAGTTGGGCTCAGCCTTTATCCACAAGTCACCAGTTGGGCTCAGCCTTTATCCACAAGTCACCAGTTGGGCTCAGCTTTTATCCACAAGTCACCAGTTGGTCTCCGCCTTTATCCACAAGTCACCAGTTGGGCTCAGCCTTTATCTACAAGTCACCAGTTGGGCTCAGCCTTTATCCACAAGTCACCAGTTGGGCTCAGCCTTTATCCACAAGTCACCAGTTGAGCTCAGCTTTTATCCACAAGTCACCAGTTGGGCTCAGCTTTTATCCACAAGTCACCAGTTGGTCTCCGCCTTTATCCACAAGTCACCAGTTTGTCTCAGCCTTTATCCACAAGTCACCAGTTGGGCTCAGCCTTTATCCACAAGTCACCAGTTGGGCTCGGCTTTTATCCACAAGTCACCAGTTGGGCTCAGCTTTTATCCACAAGTCACCAGTTGGGCTCAGCCTTTATCCACAAGTCACCAGTTGGGCTCGGCTTTTATCCACAAGCCACCAGATTGGGTTTAGCTTTACTCACAAGCCACCAGACTGGGCTCAGATTTTATCTACAAGCCACCAAATTGGGCTCATCTTAACCACACTGGGCTCAGTTTCACCTATAAACCACTAGGATGGTCTGGTGGCCACAAGCCACCAATTTAGGCTAATCTTGTACATTAGCCAATACATTGTGCCCAGTGTTGTATCCCAGGCAGCCCAAGCAGAATTAAAAACGTTTTTTTTTTTGTTTTGTTTTTTAAAGTATAAAGTTTTCTTCGGTTACAATTATAACGCTGAAGAGTTGCCTGTAACTTTTGGGGGAGGTCACTTAGTGTGTTTTTTGACTCCCATGGAGCAAGGGATACATGGATATTTATCAAAGCTTGACAAAAGATAAAGTGGAGAGAGGTAAGGAGCTGATTGGTTGGTATTTAATCTGTGTCCACTTTATCTCTCTCCAAGCTATAATACATTTCCCCCACAGTGATCTATTCCAGCGGCTTTCCCCCTCTGCCTTTACCTACTCTCCATGGGGGTCATTCCGAGTTGATCGCTAGCTGCCGTTGTTCGCAGCGCAGCGTTGAGGCAAAAAAATCTGCATTTCTGCGCATGCGTATGCACCGCAATGCACACACGCGACGTACGGGTACAAAGGCTTTTGTGGTTTTGCACAGGTTCTAGCGACGTTTTCTTTCGCACTGGCGGCCGCAAGAAGATTGACAGAAAAGGGGCATTTCTGGGTGTCAACTGACCGTTTTCAGGGAGTGCTTAGAAAAACGCAGGCGTGCCAGGGAAAACGCAGGCGTGGCTGGGTGAACGCTGGGTGGGTGTGTGACATCAAAAGCCAACCCTCCAACGTTAGAATCGACGCACACGAAGAGTAAGTACAGGGCTGGTCTTATTTTGCACAAAATGCTTTTGCAGGTGCTCTGCTGCACAGGCGTTCGCACTTCTGCAAAGCGAAAATACACTCCCCAGTGGGCGGCGACAATGCGTTTGCACGGCTGCTAAAAACTGCTAGCGAGCGATCAACTCGGAATGACCCCCCCCCCCATATTTCCATGTCTTCAGCAATTCCATTTAATTCCACAGTATGAAATTGATATCATTAATGCAAATGATCTGCGCACACGATACGTTTCTGCACAGCACCCCAGCGCCAGGTGCAAGAAGCATGTACTAGGGCCCTCATTCCGAGTCGTTCGCTCGTTAAATTTCTTCGCATCGCAGCGATTTTCCGCTTAGTGCCCATGCGCAATGTCCGCACTGCGACTGCGCCAAGTAATTTTGCTATGAAGGTAGTATTTTTACTCACGGCTTTTTCTTCGCTCCGGCGATCGTAGTGTGATTGACAGGAAATGGGTGTTACTGGGCGGAAACAGGCCGTTTTATGGGCGTGTGGGAAAAAACGCTACCGTTTCCGGAAAAAACGCGGGAGTGGCTGGAGAAACGGGGGAGTGTCTGGGCGAACGCTGGGAGTGTTTGTGACGTCAAACCAGGAACGACAAGCACTGAACTGATCGCAGATGCCGAGTAAGTCTGAAGCTACTCTGAAACTGCTAAGTAGTTTGTAATCGCAATATTGCGAATACATCGTTCGCAATTTTAAGAAGCTAAGATTCACTCCCAGTAGGCGGCGGCTTAGCGTGAGCAACTCTGCTAAAATCGCCTTCCGAGCGAACAACTCGGAATGACCTCCTATATACACGGCTTAACAATGCTATGATGCTTTGTGGCTTCGGCTTTCAGGCAATTGTGTTAACCCATGCTGTCACACAAATCCTAAATCAGCATGCAGCCTAACAGCAGGTAAGTGATATTTACTAAGCCTCCCAATCCATGTATAATATGTTTGAGATTGTCATATAACGTATTCTTTATAATATCACCAATCTTCTTTCTTCCATCCATGATTGAGATTCTCTTTTCCACTGCCCAGTAACAGTCTGTGTTCCGCGCTCTCTCCCAGCGCTGTGTAAATAAGTGGAACCTACTCAACCAGCAGCAGAGTTTTCACATTATCCAGTTGACATATTGATGCCGGGAGGATAATGCAAGGAGAATGCAAAGCTGGATCTACAGATCACACACCTGTCTGCATTCAGTCCTTTTACATCTTCCCATTCTCAGGGTCACACAGATTTAGATTAAATAGCTTAGTGATATCTTCAACCTAAGGTCCTAAAAATCAAAACATATATTACTACTGATTCACAGGTGAATTAGTATTTACTTATTGGCATGAAAAAGAATTCTGCACATTATCATGTGATAACCAGTACAACCACAGTCTCATGATGCAGTGTGCAGAGAGGCTTCAGAAAACCCCTTTGAGCTCTGTGCTCTCTGTACTGTGAAATCCTCCCCCTCCTACGGCCCCCACCCCGCCATCACATGACATGAGAGTTGTGAGTCTGTGTGTGTGTTACTAGCAGTCATACTTTGTGCCCTCCAGAGAGATTTTCAAAAGGAGATAATGATTTGTAGAAGGATAGGTAATGAAGACTTTTTAACTTGCTATTCAGGCAAATCTAAAATAAGCTTATTAATTGTGATTTGGGATAAAAACAAAAAGACAAGATTCACATGTTATTTTGTTATTCACGCACTGTTGAAATGGACATATAGGGGCAGATTCAATGAACTAATTGTAAACCCAGAAATAGTTAACTGAGCGCCGCCTCCCCGTGAGTTTAGCCCCAGAGAGCGCACTTAGGGGCCAATTCAGTAAGGATAGCAAATTCTGCAATGCCGCCCAGCATGCTGACCAGCGCCTCCCCTCCTGCTACAAGCAGAAATTGCGATTGCCTCGCAATTTCTGCTTGTCAGCAGAAACTAAGGTTGACTCCTGCCGGCGCAGCTTAGCCGTGGCTGCAGGAGACCCGGCACCATCTTACCTGTCGCCTGACACGCCCCCGTTCGCGCCACACAGCCCACCATTAGGGTTGTCCTGCAACGCTCCGTTTCCTCCCTGAAAACGGATCGTTGCCGCCCCTCTCCCGTCCTTCAACCGCCTCTGCCTGATTGACAGGGAGAGGCAAGCGCATTTTCTGTGGCCCCTGCAGAAAATGCAGACGCATGCGCAGTAGGGTCTGTGGCACCCCTGAAAACGGAGCGTTGCCGCCCCCCTCCCGTCCTGCAACCGCCTCTGCCTGATTGACAGGGAGAGGCAACCGCATTTTCTGCGGCCCCTGCAGAAAATGCAGACGCATGCGCAGTAGGGTCTGTGGCACCCCCGCAAAAATTCCGGCCGGAATGCGATTTGCGATCCGACCTGAATTAGCCCCTTAATGCAGATTTTTTAATGTGCTGGAAAACTCATCGATTTAATGTGGAATCTATGGGTTAACGCATGTTACCCCAGATTTAACACATGGGGAAAGTGTGTAATAATTGAATAGCAAATGTGTAATAATTGAATAGCTCCAGGCATTAGCCCAGTACTTTACTGGTGCAGTAAGCAACAAGTGTAATTGGATCTACCCCATAATATTTTTGTCTCGTAGATGTCCGGATGGGTGATTTGATCTGCCCCATAATATTTTTTGTCTCGTAGACGTCCGTAGTCTGTTTTCCTGTCTTTAAAAGCCCAAGTTAGTATATCACAGAATCTGCTCAACGGGTCTGACAACAGGACACACAGAATATACAACTAATAACCCTTTACTTAATATTCGGAATCCAACAGATATACAGCACCTGAGAGCAGTCACAATTTCTTCGAGACAGTCCCAGCTATAAGCAACAGATAGTGTTGTGACCTACCGGAAAGTTTTAGTAAATGTGGTTGCGGTTTGCCCGGCTTTGGGCTGATGACGGCGTGGTTTTGGTGGACTGGATAATCCTATCTTGTTCCAAGTTCCCAATGTAGGGCGTTCTTATAACCGATGTAAAATACCTCTTGTTGTTTGAGTGTTTAGGATTTGCAGCTGGCTGAGATAATACTGTACACCTGAGGCTGGTGGCAGGACGGGTGTGGTTCATCAAATCGACAGTGTCTAGGTCGACAATGTTTAGGTCGACCACTATAGGTCGACAGTCACTAGGTCGACATGGATGGAAGGTCGACAGGGTTTCTAGGTCGACATGTGCTAGGTCGACAGGTCTAAAGGTCGACATGAGGATTTTTTTTTTTTTTGGTGTCGTTTTCTTCGTAGAGTGACCGGGATCCCAAATTAGTGCACCGCGTCACCTCGCATGGTGCCTTCGCTCCGCTACCGCTTCGCTCGGCACACTTTACCGTTCCAATCGTAGTCCACGTGGATCGTTAAGTATGAAAAAATTCAAAAAAGAATTTTTTTTTAAAAAACTCATGTCGACCTTTAGACCTGTCGACCTAGCACATGTCGACCTAGAAACCATGTCGACCTTCCATCCATGTCGACCTAGTGACTGTCGACCTATAGTGGTCGACCTAAACATTGTCGACCTAGACACTGTCGATCTTCAGACCGGATCCCGGCAGGACACCTGGGATGGAGTTACCAGCACACGGCAACGCTGGTAGCAAAGGCAGCACAGAATGAAATATATAATACAGTAAGTGGAGATAAAAGATGCGAAGGGTCCTGATCTAAGACTAGCGGTCCAATGTCTGATTAAGCAGCATCACAGGGTTTAATACCACTGGGGGAAAATGGGTTAAATAGAAGAAAGAGCAATATGCTGAAAGTGGGTCATGCATTTATGCACGCTTGCAGCACTGGGATTATTTCAGATGCATGCCGCATAGCTGCAGCTGCCCCTATTTCAGGCACATACGTATCTTAGAGACTCTTGTATCTTTAAAGCCCCCATTCCGCAAAGAGCAGGATTTGTCACTGACCTCGGCATTTCACAAAAATACATATCACAAGGCACATAGGGGGTCATTCCGAGTTGATCGCTAGCTGAAAATGTTCGCTGCGCAGCGATGATGCAAAAAAAGTCACTTTTGTGCATGCGTATGCGGCGCAATGCGCACGCGCAACGTACTTTCACAGCGGCCGAAGTAGCGAAGCTTTTCAATCGCACTGGTGGCCGCAAAGTGATTGACAGGAAGTGGGCGTTTCTGGGTGTCAACTGACTGTTTTCATGGAGTGATCGAAAAAAACGTAGGCGTGCCAGGAAAAACGCAGGCGTGGCTGGGCGAACGCAGGGCGTGTTTGTGATGTTAAATCTGGAACTAAACAGTCTGAAGTGATCGCAATCTAGGAGTTGGTCTGGAGCTATTCTGAAACTGCACAATTTTTTTTGTAGC
This sequence comes from Pseudophryne corroboree, assembly GCF_028390025.1. NCBI lineage: Eukaryota > Metazoa > Chordata > Amphibia > Anura > Myobatrachidae > Pseudophryne > Pseudophryne corroboree. Next base: position 898,399,356 of record NC_086447.1, read on the forward strand.
CACTCTGCGATCCTTTTCGTTCGCACTTCTGCTAAGCTAAAATACACTCCCAGAGGACGGCGGCATAGCGTTTGCACGGCGGCTAAAAACAGCTAGCGAGCGATCAACTCGGAATGACCCCTATAGTGCAATACCGGACAGGACAGCTAAGGGTTCATTTACCTATTCGTGGTCCTCTCTCTACATTTCCACAGCGTAAATATAAATGAAAAATAAAAAATGTTAAAAGTTGTTTTTAAAAAAAATACATTTATTTTGTTTTTGTTTTTTTTTTGTTTTTTAATTTTAACATTAAAAATAAGTATTAAAGCAAATGATTTACCGGGTGTGGATTATTGGGTCAACAGTAACATTAGGTCGACAACTATGGGTCGACAGTGACAGGTTCGATACAGGGCCGTCTTTTTGTATGGGCTCAATGGGCTCTTGCCCAAGGGCCCCAAGAGTATAAGGGTCCTAGGCTGATAGCTGAGGGTCTGCTCTTTCCAGGGGTACCATATTTTTTAAAATCGTCCCTGGGGAACCGGAGATATCCGACTTGAAAGCAGTGGTCCCCATCTAAGCCTGTTAATTGCTCTTCCCAGCAAGATATCTCGGGTTCTGTCTGACTTAGATTTTTTTGAGGGTATAATCCAAAAGCTGGGACTCCCCCCTTTCAGTGGACACTGGCAGCTTGTCTCTACTATGCCCAGAACAAGAGATATCAGCCTTCCAGCAGCCGGTCCCTGCTCCAGCTCCACACGCCTAATATGCAGTTTTAGATTTTTGTTGGTGGATTGCTCTGGCTCCTGAACTCTGATCCCCAAGTCTCCAGTATCTCCTGAAAGGTGGGAGTCACTATTTTTTTTTATCCCATTTAAAGCTAATAAATATATTTTCAGGAACTTGAGATATCTGCAGTCAGGCAAGCTGCCCTCCCACCGGAAAATGATAAATATTAAGCCCACTCCACTATCCATTCCTCCCCTACGTATTAAACACCCCCTATCACCCTGGAAGTCATGTACCTACTTCATTCAGCCCAATGCCCCCTCTACAGTTTAGCCCCATCTGGGCAGTAAAGGAGTAATTAGCAGAAATTACTGCTCCAGGTCCTACATGCTGAGCGGGAGATAGAACATCTCTACCGCCCGTGGGACATCAAAGCTGCCGCTGATAGCAGCAGTCACCCCTACCGCTGGAAAATGGGTAGGGGGCCCAGTGCATTGCTGTGCTCAGGGGCCTACATTGCTGTTAAGACGACCCTGGTTCGATACCTGAAATAGGTCGACATGGAAAAGGGTCGACATTAGTTTTTTATATATTTTTTGTGTCGTTTTCTTTGTAAAGTGACGGGGAACCCCAATTAGTGCAACGCGTCCCCTTGCATGGCTCGCTTCGCTCGCCATGCTTCGGTCAAAGGTGCCTCGCTGCGCTTGGCACAGGTTACCAAAAAAATTGAAAAACTCATGTCAACTTTTTCATGTGTTGACCTTTGCCATGTCGATCTAGTGATCATGTTGATCTAATGCATGTCAACCAATAGTGGTCGACTTAATGAGTGTCAACCTAAGTGCTAAAGATCGGATACCGACTTAACTTGAGTATAAAGCTTTTTTTTTAATTATTATTATTATTATTATTATTATTATTATTATTATTTTGCTCGGTTATCTCCTTGCTGACATAACGGCAGCAGAAGAGGTGTCTCAGTACAAGGACCTCCTCAGCACTGTTATAGCTTCCCCATGAGAAAGCCCGGAAGGTTGTTCGCTGCGTAGTGATCATTAAAAAAAAGGCTAATCTGCGTATGCACCGCAATGCGCACGCGCGTTTTACGGGTACAAAGTCCATTGTAATTTTGCACTGGTTCTAGCGACGATTCCACCCGCGCAGACGGCCGCAAGGTGATTGACAGAAAGAGGGCGTTTCTGGGTGTCAACTGACAGTTTTCAAGGAGTGCTTAGAAAAACGCAGGCGTGTCGGGGAAAACGCAGGCGTGGCTGGGCGTTTGCTGGGCAGGTGTGTGACGTCAAAAGCTGTCCCTCCGTCGTTAGAATCAACGCACAGGATAAGTAACTACAGGGCTGGTCTTGTTTTGCACAAAACGTGTTTGCAGGCGCTCTGCGGCACAGGCGTTCGCACTCCTGCAAAGCGAAAATACACTCCCCGGTGGGTGGCGGCAATGCGTTTGCACGGCTGCTAAAAAAACTGTTAGCGAGCGATTAACTCGGAATGACCCCCATCATCCGCTGGAAAGGACATTGTATGCTGGATTCTCCATTCTTATGATACTAGTTTGCAGAGATCTGTAGAATATTACCTGTCCGCTAAGCAGAGATGTATTATTATAGGGCAATGATATAATATATATTACACACATAGCAGTGGCATCTCTCCTCCACATGAATCCCATAGGATTCCTCTCTGGCTTATTACGACCGATAGTTTGGAGTCCTGTCCACACAATCCAGGAATTTCTTCAAACAGTTGACGAGTCACTAAAAAAAAGTCTGGAGTCTGCATTTTTCTATGGTGCATAATAATAAAATAATACAGTTTTCTTTGTTACTCTCCAGTGTTTCCATAGAAACAAATGGAGGTGATTCTAATCTTCAATTGAAAATACCAACTGAAAATGACATTGGCCCTCATTCCGAGTTGTTCGCTCGCAAGGCGATTATAGCAGAGTTACACACGCTAAGCCGCCGCCTACTGGGAGTGAATCTAAACATCTTAAATGTGCGACCGATGTATTCGCAATATTGCGATCAAAACCGAGTTAGCAGTTTCTGAGTAACTCCAGACTTACTCTGCCTGTGCGATCAATTCAGTGCTTTTCGGTCCCGGCTGACGTCATAAACACACCCAGCGTTCGCCCAAGCACTCCCACCGTTTCTCCAGACACGCCTGCGTTTTTTCCGGAAACGGTAGCGTTTCCTGCCACACGCCCCTAAAACGCCGTACATCCGCCCAGTAACACCCATTTCCTGTCAATCACAATGCGTTCTCCGGAGCGACGAAAAAGCCGTGAGTAAAATTACTTTCTTCTTAGTAAAGTTACTTGACGCATGCGCAGTGCGAACATTACGCATGCGCACTAAGAGAATTCTCACTGCGATGCGATGAAAAATACCGAGCGAACAACTCGGAATGAGGGCCATTGTACCTACACAAAAATCACTCTTGATTTTCTTTTCTTTCCCAGCAACAGCCAAAAAGCAGTTAAATGCTGCCACCTAGTGGAGAACAAATGTAGTGTAGTCTGACTTAATTATTAGAATTAGTAGTTAAAAGTATTATTATTATTATTATTATTATTATTATTATTATATATTGGACAATACTAGGTGTTAAAAACAAATCCCCAGATTTGTCACCATCTGTATTGGGCCGTGTCACTGAATGTCTTTCTGCCATTTCATCTTGGATGACATCTCGCCACCTCAAACTTAATATTTCCAAAACAGAATTAATTATATTTCCACCTGCCAATTGTAGTTATCAACCTGATATCTCTATCACTGTTGAGAACTCAGCATTCATCCCTACCCCACAAGCTCGCTGCCTAGGTGTCATTCTTGACTCAGAACTGTCCTTTGTTCCCCACATTCAATCTGTCTCTAGATCATGTAACATACATCTAAGAAACATATCCAAAATACGATCATACCTTACACAAGACAGCAAAAACTCTAATCCATGCTCTCATTATCTCCCGCATTGATTATTGCAATAGTCTCCTTACTGGTCTTCCCAAACATAAGTTCTCACCACTACAATCCATTCTGAATGCAGCTGCGAGGCTAATCTTCCTCGCCAGACGTTCATCGTCTGCAGATCCGCTCTGTCAGTCCCTCCATTGGTTACCGGTATTCTACCGTATTAAATATGAAATACTTTTACTTACATACAAGGCTATTAACCAAACTGCACCAACATACATCTCTTCACTCATCTCAAAATATCTCCCTACCCGACCTCTCCGCTCTGCACAAGATCTGCGACTCTCATCCCACTCAAAATGACAAGACTTTGGGGGTCATTCCAAGTTGATCACTAGCTGCCGTTGTTCGCAGCGCAGCGATCAGGCTAAAAAATGACATTTCTACGTATGCGTATGCACCACAATGCGCACGCGCGAAGTACGGGTACAAAGGCGTTTGTTGTTCTAGCAAAGTTTTCAGTCGCACTGACGGCCGCAAGAAGATTGACAGGAAGGGCGCGTTTCTGGGTGTCAACTGACCGTTTTCAGGGAGTGTTTGCAAAAACACAGGCGTATCTGAAAAAACGCAGGCGTGGCTGGGCGGGTGTATGACGTCAAATCCGGACACGAATAGGCTGAAGTGATCGCAAGCGCTGAGTAGGTTCAGAGCTACTCTGAAACTGCACAAACTGTTTTTGCAGAGCTCGGCTGCACATGCGTCCGCACTTCTGCCAAGCTAAAATATATTCCCAGTGGGCGGCGGCATAGCGTTTGCACGGCTGCTAAAACTAGCTAGTGAGCGATCAACTCGGAATGACCCCCATTATCCGTGCTTCACCCACTCTGTGGAATACCCTCCCACGCATAATAAGACTCACTTATAGTCTCCAAACCTTTAAACGATCCCTGAAAACTCACCTCTTCAGACAAGCCTATCAAATTCCAGACCCACCCACATAACCTTCAGTGCTTCCCTATTTAATTACAACCTCTCTGTACAGTCCCCATAACCTCACATATCTTGTCTTTCTTTACTCTCACACCCTCCTGACACTTGTCCAACATTGCTGGGTAATCATATCATACAGCCCATTAAGAACCTAGCAATCTGGTGGACCATTATGCTATAGGCAGCATCTATCCTTGTGTATCTATGCCTATTTCCCCATAGATTGTAAGCTTGCGAGCAGGGCCTTCCTACCTCTATGTCTATCTGTTTTTACCCAGTTTTGTTCTATTACTGTTGTTCTAATTGTAAAGCGCAACGGAATATGCTGCGCTATATAAGAAACTGTAAATAAATAAATAAATAATAGATCGCTGCTCGTAAGCATAAGAAAATAGGGAGCTTTGGTGCCAAACTGGCCCAGCCAGACTGCAATGATCGAACACTTTACTGAGGATACAGTACATGCAGCAGCCACACATCAGTCATTGACATACTGTTTACTGTAGCACATTTAGGGGTGTATTTACTAAGACTTGGAGATAAAGTCGCTGGAGATAAAGTGCCAGCCAATCACCTCCTAACTGCCATGTCACAGGCTGTGTTTGAAAAATGACAGTTAGGAGCTGATTGGCTGGTACTTTATCTCCAGCGACTTTATCTCCATCTAAGGCTTAGTAAATAGACCCCTCTATGCTATGGATTTTTCACAGTATTTGGGGGGACATGGATTTCTCTAATTGCAAGGACCAGTGGAAAGGTATTAATAAGGTTTTTGGGAAGAATAACTTGTGTAAGTGGGGAAGGTCATTTTGTAGGCAGGGATTGGCTAGAAGAAGGGTCAGGGGGGGGGGTCTGTTGGAAGTGGGGAGAAGAGTTCTATGTAGAAGGGTCAATGTATTTTGAAAGTGGGGTAACGAGCTCTGCGTGAGGGGGATTGTTGGATGTGGGGTAATGAGCTCTGCGTGAGGGGGATTGTTGGAAGTGGGGTAATGAGCTGTGCGTGAGGGGGATTGTTGGACGTGGGGTAACGAGCTCTGCGTGAGGGGGATTGTTGGAAGTGGGGTAACAAGCTCTGCGTGAGGGGGATTGTTGGATGTGGGGTAATGAGCTCTGCGTGAGGGGGATTGTTGGAAGTGGGGTAACGAGCTCTGCGTGAAGGGGATTGTTGGACGTGGGGTAATGAGCTCTGCGTGAGGGGGATTGTTGGAAGTGGGGTAACGAGCTCTGCGTGAGGGGGATTGTTGGAAGTGGGGTAACGAGCTCTGCGTGAGGGGGATTGTTGGATGTGGGGTAATGAGCTCTGCGTGAGGGGGATTGTTGGAAGTGGGGTAACGAGCTCTGCGTGAGGGGGATTGTTGGATGTGGGGTAATGAGCTCTGCGTGAGAGGGATTGTTGGAAGTGGGGTAACGAGCTCTGCGTGAGGGGGATTGTTGGATGTGGGGTAATGAGCTCTGCGTGAGGGGGATTGTTGGACGTGGGGTAATGAGCTCTGCGTGAGGGGGATTGTTGGAAGTGGGGTAACGAGCTCTGCGTGAGGGGGATTGTTGGATGTGGGGTAATGAGCTCTGCGTGAGGGGGATTGTTGGAAGTGGGGTAACGAGCTCTGCGTGAAGGGGATTGTTGGACGTGGGGTAATGAGCTCTGCGTGAGGGGGATTGTTGGAAGTGGGGTAACGAGCTCTGCGTGAGGGGGATTGTTGGATGTGGGGTAATGAGCTCTGCGTGAGGGGGATTGTTGGAAGTGGGGTAACGAGCTCTGCGTGAAGGGGATTGTTGGACGTGGGGTAATGAGCTCTGCGTCAGGGGGATTGTTGGACGTGGGGTAACGAGCTCTGCGTGAGGGGGATTGTTGGATGTGGGGTAATGAGCTCTGCGTGAGGGGGATTGTTGGACGAGGGTTAACGAGCTCTGCGTGAGGGGGATTGTTGGACGTGGGGTAAGGAGCTCTGCGTGAGGGGGATTGTTGGAAGTGGGGTAACGAGCTCTGCGTGAGGGGGATTGTTGGACGTGGGGTAAGGAGCTCTGCGTGAGGGGGATTGTTGGAAGTGGGGTAACGAGCTCTGCGTGAGGGGGATTGTTGGAAGTGGGGTAATGAGCTCTGCGTGAGGGGGATTGTTGGATGTGGGGTAATGAGCTCTGCGTGAGGGGGATTGTTGGAAGTGGGGTAACGAGCTCTGCGTGAGGGGGATTGTTGGACGTGGGGTAATGAGCTCTGCGTGAGGGGGATTGTTGGAAGTGGGGTAACGAGCTCTGCGTGAGGGGGATTGTTGGATGTGGGGTAATGAGCTCTGCGTGAGGGGGATTGTTGGATGTGGGGTAATGAGCTCTGCGTGAGGGGGATTGTTGGAAGTGGGGTAACGAGCTCTGCGTGAAGGGGATTGTTGGACGTGGGGTAATGAGCTCTGCGTGAGGGGGATTGTTGGAAGTGGGGTAACGAGCTCTGCGTGAGGGGGATTGTTGGATGTGGGGTAATGAGCTCTGCGTGAGGGGGATTGTTGGAAGTGGGGTAACGAGCTCTGCGTGAAGGGGATTGTTGGACGTGGGGTAATGAGCTCTGCGTGAGGGGGATTGTTGGAAGTGGGGTAACGAGCTCTGCGTGAGGGGGATTGTTGGATGTGGGGTAATGAGCTCTGCGTGAGGGGGATTGTTGGAAGTGGGGTAACGAGCTCTGCGTGACGGGGATTGTTGGACGTGGGGTAATGAGCTCTGCGTGAGGGGGATTGTTGGAAGTGGGGTAACGAGCTCTGCGTGAGGGGGATTGTTGGACGTGGGGTAATGAGCTCTGCGTGAGGGGGATTGTTGGAAGTGGGGTAATGAGCTCTGCGTGAGGGGGATTGTTGGATGTGGGGTAATGAGCTCTGCGTGAGGGGGATTGTTGGAAGTGGGGTAACGAGCTCTGCGTGAAGGGGATTGTTGGATGTGGGGTAATGAGCTCTGCGTGAGGGGGATTGTTGGAAGTGGGGTAACGAGCTCTGCGTGAGGGGGATTGTTGGATGTGGGGTAATGAGCTCTGCGTGAGGGGGATTGTTGGAAGTGGGGTAACGAGCTCTGCGTGAGGGGGATTGTTGGAAGTGGGGTAACGAGCTCTGCGTGAGGGGGATTGTTGGATGTGGGGTAACGAGCTCTGCGTGAGGGGGATTGTTGGACGTGGGGTAACGAGCTCTGCGTGAGGGGGATTGTTGGATGTGGGGTAACGAGCTCTGCGTGAGGGGGATTGTTGGAAGTGGGGTAACGAGCTCTGCGTGAGGGGGATTGTTGGATGTGGGGTAATGAGCTCTGCGTGAGGGGGATTGTTGGAAGTGGGGTAACGAGCTCTGCGTGAAGGGGATTGTTGGACGTGGGGTAATGAGCTCTGCGTGAGGGGGATTGTTGGAAGTGGGGTAACGAGCTCTGCGTGAGGGGGATTGTTGGATGTGGGGTAATGAGCTCTGCGTGAGGGGGATTGTTGGAAGTGGGGTAACGAGCTCTGCGTGAGGGGGATTGTTGGATGTGGGGTAATGAGCTCTGCGTGAGAGGGATTGTTGGAAGTGGGGTAACGAGCTCTGCGTGAGGGGGATTGTTGGATGTGGGGTAATGAGCTCTGCGTGAGGGGGATTGTTGGACGTGGGGTAATGAGCTCTGCATGAGGGGGATTGTTGGAAGTGGGGTAACGAGCTCTGCGTGAGGGGGATTGTTGGATGTGGGGTAATGAGCTCTGCGTGAGGGGGATTGTTGGAAGTGGGGTAACGAGCTCTGCGTGAAGGGGATTGTTGGACGTGGGGTAATGAGCTCTGCGTGAGGGGGATTGTTGGAAGTGGGGTAACGAGCTCTGCGTGAGGGGGATTGTTGGATGTGGGGTAATGAGCTCTGCGTGAGGGGGATTGTTGGAAGTGGGGTAACGAGCTCTGCGTGAAGGGGATTGTTGGACGTGGGGTAATGAGCTCTGCGTGAGGGGGATTGTTGGAAGTGGGGTAACGAGCTCTGCGTGAGGGGGATTGTTGGATGTGGGGTAATGAGCTCTGCGTGAGGGGGATTGTTGGAAGTGGGGTAACGAGCTCTGCGTGAGGGGGATTGTTGGACGTGGGGTAATGAGCTCTGCGTGAGGGGGATTGTTGGAAGTGGGGTAACGAGCTCTGCGTGAGGGGGATTGTTGGATGTGGGGTAATGAGCTCTGCGTGAGGGGGATTGTTGGATGTGGGGTAATGAGCTCTGCGTGAGGGGGATTGTTGGACGTGGGGTAATGAGCTCTGCGTGAGGGGGATTGTTGGAAGTGGGGTAACGAGCTCTGCATGAGGGGGATTGTTGGATGTGGGGTAATGAGCTCTGCGTGAGGGGGATTGTTGGATGTGGGGTAATGAGCTCTGCGTGAGGGGGATTGTTGGAAGTGGGGTAACGAGCTCTGCGTAAAGGGGATTGTTGGAAGTGGGGTAACGAGCTCTGCGTGAGGGGGATTGTTGGAAGTGGGGTAACGAGCTCTGCGTGAGGGGGATTGTTGGATGTGGGGTAATGAGCTCTGCGTGAGGGGGATTGTTGGAAGTGGGGTAACGAGCTCTGCGTGAAGGGGATTGTTGGACGTGGGGTAATGAGCTCTGCGTGAGGGGGATTGTTGGAAGTGGGGTAACGAGCTCTGCGTGAGGGGGATTGTTGGATGTGGGGTAATGAGCTCTGCGTGAGGGGGATTGTTGGAAGTGGGGTAACGAGCTCTGCGTGAGGGGGATTGTTGGACGTGGGGTAATGAGCTCTGCGTGAGGGGGATTGTTGGAAGTGGGGTAACGAGCTCTGCGTGAGGGGGATTGTTGGATGTGGGGTAATGAGCTCTGCGTGAGGGGGATTGTTGGATGTGGGGTAATGAGCTCTGCGTGAGGGGGATTGTTGGAAGTGGGGTAACGAGCTCTGCGTGAGGGGGATTGTTGGAAGTGGGGTAACGAGCTCTGCGTGAGGGGGATTGTTGGATGTGGGGTAATGAGCTCTGCGTGAGGGGGATTGTTGGAAGTGGGGTAACGAGCTCTGCGTGAGGGGGATTGTTGGACGTGGGGTAATGAGCTCTGCGTGAGGGGGATTGTTGGACGTGGGGTAATGAGCTCTGCTTGAGGGGGATTGTTGGACGTGGGGTAATGAGCTCTGCGTGAGGGGGATTGTTGAAAGTGGGACAATGAGCTCTGTGTAGACAGGTCAAGTATGGTAAATGCAGAGCCATGCTCATCGTAGGGGTGCTGCAATCCATCATCATTAGTATTTGCACTTGTCAGGCCCATGCTAGATGTAGGCAAACGCAGCAAGGGTGGGGGTGGGGGGGTTTCCAGTTGCCTGAAAACCCTCTTCACCACAGCCTGGCCAGTGGGCACTGCATGCTGTATAAAGGACGGAATGGAGCTGTTGCACAAGCCCACTAGCAACAGATTTTCCTACCAAGTCTGCTGTGTGTGTCTGTGGATCTGAGCGATCAATCATCACACATGGGAGAGAATCTGGTGAGTAACCGTGATCATTGCGCCTGCATATGAACTGTATTGCATAAACTGCGTTTTGTTTGGTGCAGTCTATAGCTTGTTACATGCTGATCATGCATCCTTCATGGGCTGGCGACCATCGCTCTTAAACCAAACATTTGGAAACCCTTCCCCCCTCTGGAAATCCTGCGCTTGCCCCTGATCTGCCAGAAACAGGCTCCCCTTCTCCATACGCATGACAGAATCGCACGGAGCTTTTGAAACATGCACATGACACTCCCACAAGTCACGGTGATTACGCGCAATTGCACTGTCGCCACCCAGATCTTGCCCTGAAACGCCTTACTTCAAGGAAAGATTGATCCAAGTTCCAGCTGACTCAGAATGAGATGTACATATGCAGAAATGCACTGTTACTTCTGCGCATGCATTAACTCACCTGTGCTAAGAGATCCGTCTGACTCAGAATCAAGTCCATTTATCGCATCTCCACTTATGACCAAAGAGGTGTAACTGCGATCTCACATAGCCAAAGTTCTGTGATTGCATTCCGATGCCATTGTGATCTATGCACAGGGCTGGATTAAGCTTTGGGGGTGCCCGGGGCACTTAAGACAGGGGGCCCTGGTGGAAAAGGGGGGGGGGGTGTATATTAGATTGTGTATACAGTACCTCTTAACATGACCCATTCTGGGAGGGACAAAATGTTTTCCACCTGGACTTCCCTCTTAATATATGATTGGCGTCACCTGTGTTGAACTATTTGATAAGAAAGGTGTTTCAACACAGGTGGTTGCAATAATTACTTAAGAAAGAAATCCAGGTAGAGAGCATTTTATCCCTCCTGGAATGGGTCATGTTGGGATGTATGGAATGTGTATATTAAATGTAAACCAATGGTGTATATTTGATTTAAACTAATAGTGTAATAATGCCTGGGTACTGTTTATTACGGCACTTAATTGAGAGACAACTATTTTATAAAATGTTCTTGCAGTGGAACAAAGACAACTTAAACAACCTTACAATACACATAGAAAAATAAAATCTATTTATCTTGTCACATGCAAAAAATAAGAATTTACTTACCGATAATTCTATTTCTCGGAGTCCGTAGTGGATGCTGGGGTTCCTGAAAGGACCATGGGGAATAGCGGCTCCGCAGGAGACAGGGCACAAAAAGTAAAGCTTTAGGATCAGGTGGTGTGCACTGGCTCCTCCCCCTATGACCCTCCTCCAAGCCTCAGTTAGGTACTGTGCCCGGACGAGCGTACACAATAAGGAAGGATTTATGAATCCCGGGTAAGACTCATACCAGCCACACCAATCACACTGTACAACCTGTGATCTGAACCCAGTTAACAGTATGATAACAGCGGAGCCTCTGAAAAGATGGCTCACAACAATAATAACCCGATTTTTGTAACTATGTACAAGTAATGCAGATAATCCGCACTTGGGATGGGCGCCCAGCATCCACTACGGACTACGAGAAATAGAATTATCGGTTAGTAAATTCTTATTTTCTCTATCGTCCTAGTGGATGCTGGGGTTCCTGAAAGGACCATGGGGATTATACCAAAGCTCCCAAACGGGCGGGAGAGTGCGGATGACTCTGCAGCACCAAATGAGAGAACTCCAGGTCCTCCTTAGCCAGGGTATCAAATTTGTAGGATTTTACAAACGTGTTTGCCCCTGACTAAATAGCCGCTCGGCAAAGTTGTAAAGCCGAGACCCCTCGGGCAGCCGCCCAAGATGAACCCACCTTCCTTGTGGAATGGGCATTTACATATTTTGGCTGTGGCAGGCCTGCCACAGAATGTGCAAGCTGAATTGTATTACACATCCAACTAGCAAAAGTCTGCTTAAAAGCAAGAGCACCCAGTTTGTTGGGTGCATACAGGATAACAGCAAGTCAGTTTTCCTGACTCCAGCCGTCCTGGAACCTATATTTTCAGGGCCCTGACCACATCTAGCAACTTGGAGTCCTCCAAGTCCCTAGTAGGCGCAAGACACCACAATAAGCTGGTTCAGGTGAAACACTGACACCACCTTAGGGAGAGAACTGGGGACGAGTCCGCAGCTCTGCCCTGTCCGAATGGACAAACAGATATGGGCTTTTTTGAGAAAAAAACCACCAATTTGACACTCGCCTGGTCCAGGCCAGGTCCAAGAGCATGTTCACTTTTCATGTGAGATGCTTCAAATCCACAGATTTGACTGGTTTTAAACCAATGTGTTTTGAGGAATCCCAGAACTACGTTGAGATCCCACAGTGCCACTGGAGGCACAAAAGGGGGTTGTATATGCAATACTCCCTTGACAAACTTCAGGACTTCAGGAACTGAAGCCAATTCTTTCTGGAAGAAAAATCGACAGGGCCGAAATTTGAACCTTAATGGACCCCAATTTGAGGCCCATAGACACTCCTGTTTGCAAGAAATGCAGGAATCGACCGAGTTGAAATTTCTTCGTGGGGCCTTCCTGGCCTCACACCACGCAACATATTTTCGCCACATGTGGTGATAATGTTGTGCGGTCACCTCCTTTCTGGCTTTGACCAGGGTAGGAATGACCTCTTCCTGAATGCCTTTTCCCTTAGGATCCGGCGTTCCACCGCCATGCCGTCAAACGCAGCTGCGGTAAGTCTTGGAACAGACATGGTACTTGCTGAAACAAGTCCCTTCTTAGCGGCAGAGGCCATAAGTCCTCTGTGAGCATCTCTTGAAGTTCCGGGTACCAAGTCCTTCTTGGCCAATCCGGAGCCATGAGTATAGTTCTTACTCCTCTACGTCTTATAATTCTCAGTACCTTAGGTATGAAAAGCAGAGGATGGAACACATACACCGACTGGTACACCCACGGTGTTACCAGAATGTCCACAGCTATTGCCTGAGGGTCTCTTAACCTGGCGCAATACCTGTCCCGTTTTTTGTTCAGACGGGACGCCATCATGTCCACCTTTGGTAATTCCCAACGGTTTACAATTATGTGGAAAACTTCCCCATGAAGTTCCCACTCTGCCGGGTGGAGGTCGTGCCTACTGAAGAAGTCTGCTTCCCAGTTTCCATTCCCGGAATGAAACACTGCTGACAGTGCTATCACATGATTTTCCGCCCAGCGAAAAGTCCTTGCAGTTTTTGCCACTGCCCTCCTGCTTCTTGTGCCGCCCCGTCTATTTACGTGGGCGACTGCCGTGATGTTTTATCCCACTGGATCAATACCGGCTGACCTTGAAGCAGAGGTCTTGCTAAGCTTAGAGCATTATAAATTTACCCTTAGCTATATTTATGTGGAGAAAAATCTCCAGACTTGATCACACTCCCTGGAAATTTTTTCCTTGTGTGACTGCTACCCAGCCTCTCGGGCTGGCCTCCGTGGTCACCAACATCCAAAACTGAATGCCGAATCTGCGGCCCTCTAGAAGATGAGCACTCTGTAACCACCACAGGAGAGACACCCTTGTCCTTGGATATAGGGTTATCTGCTGATGCATCTGAAGATGCGATCCGGACCATTTGTCCAGCAGATCCCACTGAAAAGTTCTTGCATGAAATCTGCCGACTGGAATTGCTTCGAAGGAAGTCACCATTTTTTTACCATGGCCCTTGTGCAATGATGCACTGATTTTAGGAGGTTCCTGACTAGCTCGGATAACTCCCTGGCTTTCTCTTCCGGGAGAAACACCTTTTTCTGGACTGTGTCCAGAATCATCCCTAAGCACAGGAGACTTGTTGTCGGGATCAGCTGCGATTTTGGAATCTTTAGAATCCACCCCTGCTGTTGTAACAGTATCCGAGATAGTGCTACTCCGACCTCCAACTGTTCCCTGGACTTTGCCCTTATCAGGAGATCGTCCAAGTAAGGGATAATTAAGACGCCTTTTCTTCAAAGAAGAACCATCATTTCGGCCATTACCTTGGTAAAGACCCGGGGTGCCGTAGACAATCCAAACGGCAGCGTCTGAAACTGATAGTGACAGTTCTGTACCACGAACCTGAGGTACCCTTAGTGATAAGGGCAAATTTGGGACATGGAGGTAAGCATCCCTGATGTCTCGGGACACCAGATAGTCCCCTTCTTCCCGGTTCGTTATCACTGCTCTGAGTGACTCCATCTTGATTTGAACCTTTGTAAGTGTTCAAATTTTTTTAGATTTAGAATAGGTCTCACCTAGCCTTCTGGCTTCAGTACCACAATATAGTGTGGAATAATACCCCTTTTCTTGTTGTAGGAGGGGTAATTTAATTATCACCTGCTGGGAATACAGCTCGTGAATTTTTTCCCATACTGCCTCCTTGTCGGAGGGAGACCTTGGTAAAGCAGCCTTCAGGAGCCTGCGCAGGGGAAACGTCTCGACATTCCAAACTGTACCCCTGGGATACTACTTGTAGGATCCAGGGGTCCTGTACGGTCTCAGCGTCATGCTGAGAGCTTGTCAGAAGCGGTGGAACGCTTCTGTTCCTGGGAATGGGCTGCCTGCTGCAGTCTTCTTCCCTTTCCTCTATCCCTGGGCAGATATGACTCTTATAGGGACGAAAGGACTGAAGCTGAAAAGACGGTGTCTTTTTCTGCAGAGATGTGACTTAGGGTAAAAATGGTGGATTTTCCAGCAGTTGCCGTGGTCACCAGGTCCGATGGACCGACCCCAAATAACTCCTCTTCCTTTATACGGCAATACACCTTTGTGCCGTTTGGAATCTGCATCACCTGACCACTGTCGTGTCCATAAACATCTTCTGGCAGATATGGACATCGCACTTACTCTTGATGCCAGAGTGCAAATATCCCTCTGTGCATCTCGCATATATAGAAATACATCCTTTAAATGCTCTATAGTCAATAAAATACTGTCCCTGTCAAGGGTATCAATATTTTTAGTCAGGGAATCCGACCAAGCCACCCCAGCTCTGCACATCCAGGCTGAGGCGATCGCTGGTCGCAGTATAACACCAGTATGTGTGTATATACTTTTTATGATATTTTTCCAGCCTCCTGTCAGCTGGCTCCTTGAGGACGGCCCTATCTATAGACGGTACCGCCACTTGTTCTGATAAGCGTGTGAGCGCCTTATCCACCCTAAGGGGTGTTTCCCAACGCGCCCTAACTTCTGGCGGGAAAGGGTATACCGCCCATATTTTCTATCGGGGGGAACCCACGCATCATCACACACTTCATTAAATTTATCTGATTCGGGAAAAACTACGGTAGTTTTTTCACATCCCACATAATACCCTCTTTTGTGGTACTTGTAGTATCAGAAATATGTAACACCTCCTTCATTGCCCTTAACGTGTGGCCCTAATAAGGAATACGTTTGTTTATTCACCGTCGACACTGGATTCAGTGTCCCTGTCTGTGTCTGTGTCGACCGACTAAAGTAAACGGGCGTTTTAAAACCCCTGACGGTGTTTTTGAGACGTCTGGACCGGTACTAATTGTTTGTCGGCCGTCTCATGTCGTCAACCGACCTTGGCGCGTGTTGACATTATCACGTAATTCCCTAAATAAGCCATCCATTCCGGTGTCGACTCCCTAGAGAGTGACATCACCATTACAGGCAATTGCTCCGCCTCCTCACCAACATCGTCCTCATACATGTCGACACACACGTACCGACACACAGCACACACACAGGGAATGCTCTGATAGAGGACAGGACCCACTAGCCCTTTAGAGAGACAGAGGGAGAGTTTGCCAGCACACACCAAAAACGCTATAATTATATAGGGACAACCTTATATAAGTGTTTTCCCTTATAGCATCTTTTTTATATATTTCTAACGCCAAATTAGTGCCCCCCCTCTCTGTTTTAACCCTGTTTCTGTAGTGCAGTGCAGGGGAGAGCCTGGGAGCCTTCCCTCCAGCCTTTCTGTGAGGGAAAATGGCGCTGTGTGCTGAGGAGATAGGCCCCGCCCCTTTTTCGGCGGCCTCGTCTCCCGCTCTTAACGGATTCTGGCAGGGGTTAAATATCTCCATATAGCCCCCGAAGGCTATATGTGAGGTATTTTTAGCCAAAAAAGGTTTTCATTTGCCTCCCAGGGCGCCCCCCTCCCAGCGCCCTGCACCCTCAGTGACTGCCGTGTGAAGTGTGCTGAGAGGAAAATGGCGCACAGCTGCAGTGCTGTGCGCTACCTTAAGAAGACTGAGGAGTCTTCTGCCGCCGATTCTGGACCTCTTCTCGTTTCAGCATCTGCAAGGGGGCCGGCGGCGAGGCTCCGGTGACCATCCAGGCTGTACCTGTGATCGTCCCTCTGGAGCTAATGTCCAGTAGCCAAGAAGCCAATCCATCCTGCACGCAGGTGAGTTCACTTCTTCTCCCCTAAGTCCCTCGTTGCAGTGATCCTGTTGCCAGCAGGACTCACTGTAAAATAAAAAACCTAAGCTAAACTTCTCTAAGCAGCTCTTTAGGTGAGCCACCTAGATTGCACCCTTCTCGGCCGGGCACAAAAATCTAACTGAGGCTTGGAGGAGGGTCATAGGGGGAGGAGCCAGTGCACACCACCTGATCCTAAAGCTTTACTTTTTGTGCCCTGTCTCCTGCGGAGCCGCTATTCCCCATGGTCCTTTCAGGAACCCCAGCATCCACTAGGACGATAGAGAAATAGCAGCAACCTCTGTACTACTTACACACTGGGACGGGACTCAGGAGGTCTCTCTCTAGACACTCAAATAACAGGTTACACAGGACAGACACCCAGGCGGGGAGGAGGAGAAGCTGAGATCCCTGTGTCACTTCCAGCTCTCTCCACCCTCCTATTTCTCCTCTGGTTGGGAAGCTCCATCGATAGTTCATGAAACCTGATACTCCTGTGTCTCTGCCTGCACTGCATACTGTCCTGCTCATATTCTGGCTGCCTGGTTCTGCTGCTGCATAAGAGGGAAAGCTAGTAATATCAGTGTGTTCTGGCTGGGGGCCCCGGCGTACAGTATGGCCTGCGCCCCCTATCTGGCTATGTCTATGTAGATTTGGATTTAAGTGAAAAAGTCTCCACATATGATAGTGATTAGTAGCAAACCAGGTGCACACACAGGGGATGTTGGGTACCGTAAGACGCATGCAACAGGTATCTGGCGCGGGATCGGGGCATTGCCGTAATAAATCTCTGATATACTGTATGGGGCCTTAACTCTTACATTTTAGGTCTGTGTCCAGCTATGTTCTCACATGTATATTCCCCAGCCCCCTCCCCCCAAATCAGCTTCTACTTAAAAACCTGAAAAACTCCGAACAGCAGTGGCCCTGATGGGATATAATCAGGTGCGGTCAGAACATCAGCAGGTAACGCAGCTCCTTTCATCTGTACGAAGCATAATGTAGCGTACATAATCCACATTAATGTACCCTGTGTCTTTTATGTGACTGTAATGTTCACTATTAGGCAGCATTACCTACCGAAAGGAGGGACAGGGCCACAGAACACGCACATTGCTGCTGCTAGGGATTTCTTATTAACCCAAACACGGACATCAGTCATCCAGGGTAGATTCCTCCTCTTACCCAACTGCTGGAGAGCCGTCTCATGAAGGGAAACCTCACCTGTACAGCTCCTTCATGTCACCCTGCCTCGCACAAGAGGCTGATTCAGAGACGCACGCAAATCACACAGCAGCTGTGCTATAATACGCTTATGCCGCAGGAGGCGTTTATTGTAAACAGATGCGTCCCGCCGGCTTCTCTGATCTGCTGCTGCTCCGCCACCAAGCGGCCATCCTTTAGGGTTTGAGTACATCTGTGAATTAGGCCCAAGGTACTGAAAGGCGTGGGGCAGGGCAATACATACGGGAGTGACTGGAATCACCATGGCACTCGCCGCGCTTTGCAGTAGGGCTGTCCATTGACAGGTAGCTGGTTTTAAACCAGTGTCAGAAAACTACACGGTGGAGTCACATTATTATGACCACTGGCTAATAGCCGGAGAAACCGCCGTGTGCGGCACAGACAGCAGCTAGACAGCTGAACTGTCATGTTAGACACACGTCTGGTAGCCCCCAGGTTCATTGTGACGGTGAGCTGCTCCACTGTAGCGTCGGTCGTTCCTCACGCACCTTAGTAGCCGACGTTCACCTCTCACATCAATGGCACGTGGTGCTCCGCAGTTTCCACGTCGGTTATTCACAGTGGCGCCATTTGTCCTGTCACAATACACCTTCACCGCAGCAGCACGCGGAGAGGTCACACACTGCGCTGTGCCAGAGATACCGCCACCCTTGGCCGGAAGGCCGATAATCCTCCCTTTTTGCATCTCGGATAAATCGCCTCTTTTACCCATGACAGCAGCGAGTGATATGTGTGCAGACGGCCTATTGCACCCCTTATATACCCACCAAGCCAGCGCACGACACGTGACGTACGTCATAGGCTACGCCCTGCCAGAGACACATGTAGGAGGTGGTCATAATAACGTGACTCGGCCGTGTATTAATGGATCATGGCTGTACATGTGCAGGGGAAAGGAGACCACGGCCTTGAGTCCTTCTAGTCTTTACTTGACCTAGAAGCTGAGTCGGGTGGGGCACTAATTTGATGTTCGCGCAATTGTTGCATGATATTTGATCCGAAGATGCGCAGGGGCTGCACTGTGCATTTACAGATCTGATCCTGTGGCGTTGGTTGCAGTGCCCCGAAAAGCCACAGCATGATTGACACGGTGGGGAACGTTCCAGAAAACGGGGGAAAGTCAGCCCAGGCGTGCCGAAGGATGTGGCTGCTTTCTTTAGCACTGGCCAAGTGATTTCACCAGACATCAGGGTCACTCAGATGTCCCATCAACGTTCATGCAGTGGACCCGTTTCTGCGCACAAAGATGGCTGTGCTACTGTATTTGCGCCCACCTCTCAATGAGCCCCCTAACCCTGTTACTACGTATTCTTCCTCCTCTCAGCTTTTCTACTGTCCGTATGCTGTGTTCTGTAAACCAGAGACAGTTTCATTATTTGAACTAGGATAGCAGGAAAAAAGTGGGTGTGGTCACAACAGGGGCATACCACATCCCCCCCTTGGGTGTGCCCATCGCTTACAAAGAGCTGGGTTGACCCTGGCTCCCCTTCCTTTTAAGAAAAAAAAAACCCTGCAATGCCAGCCGGACTAGCAGCTGGAATGTGCAGAATTCATCAGCGTTACACACCTGCCAACCGTCCCAGAGATAATGACCTTATAATCAAAGAAAAGAGGTTTCCCCTCAGTAAAAACTGTTACAATTCTGCAGAACTACTTTCAGTGCCTCAGCCCACGGAGAGAGTTACTGTAAGCGACTCTCTTCCTTCTCACCCACAGACACACACACACCGATAACTACAGGGTAATGACAAGAGCTTTGAACTACATTCCCTTCATCCGTAATGCTTCAATCCAGATACTTTGTATTCTTTGCAGAATTCCTGTAAGTCTATTGAAGCACCGCAGGGAGCCTGTCAAGGCCTATAACGGCTGAAGAAAATAAAATAACAAACTCTATATGATTTTTCTTTGTTTATTGCTGCTGTACTGTAAGTGGCAAACTTTAGGCCTGACTGCCGCATACCCAGACTCACAGCTGAGGGCATAGGCCACAGTCAGATAGAGACACTGCTGCAAGTCCTAAGGACGCACCAGTCGGTTTTAGAGAGCACATGGGCGCTGAAAGTAGGGTCTCAGTGTTTGCACATTCGGCACACGGATGTACACAAGGGAAGGAGTTGGGAGCGACATTTGCATAAGCTCGCAGAATCAGGCCATTTGTCTTATAGGGGACATGACATTTTCCCCCCGACTGGCTGGAACAGCCGGTTATAGTGTGTATGTTCTCTCCAAGTTTGCGTGGGTTTCCCCAGGGTGCTCTGGTTTTCTCCCACAATCCATAAAACATACTGGTAGGTTAATTGGTTGGTGGCAAAATTAACTCTTGTGTGTTTGTGTGCCCATGCGATAGGGAATATGGATTCAATTCTTTTCACCCCCCTTCCACACACATTCTGTTTCTGCTGACGGGTGTGGTATAATCATTTCAGCTCGGACACCCAACACTTTACGCAGCTAAACCTGATTACTACGAGAGCGATATGTGCGATAACGGGGATCACTCTAGGAAGGAGTTTGGGCGTGATATATCATTTGAATACCACCCACTGAGTCTAGCTATTCAGAGGGCCAACACCCATGTAATAACTTATACATGCCACTGGTACTAAACATACATGGAGCCCCAATCTATGATTTCTCAGCAGTAACCGGCTTAGGAAATCGGTTTAAGCAGTGATACCAACTTTTTCTGCAAAAAAAATACACCTCTAGACATGACAGGAGGCACCAGAAGAACCCACATAAGTGTACCAGGGGCATCAAATACAGGGGCAGATGTATTAACCTGCAGAAGGCATAAGGAAGTGATAAACCAGTGATAAATGTAAGGTGATAAATGCACCAGCCAGTCAACTCCTGTCAATTTACATATTGGAGATGATTGGCTGGTGCATTTACCACCTTGCACTTATCACTGGTTTATCACTTCCTTATGCCTTCTCCAGGTTAATACATCTGCCCCACAGTTTGAACATCAATGGCCAATTCATTCCGCACTGCAGTGTGTTTGGGGTGGGGACTGTGGACCCTTCCGGCCAGACGACACCCCCGGCAAAACGCGTGACTTGTTTTGTCAAACGCAGAACGAGGTTGAAATTCAACAGAACTTTTGAAAATGTTGCTGATCTCTCCATTCTACTTACATAGCGATATAAATATATGCAGTCAGCTAATACTAATCAGCTGTCCTATATTCCCAGCCATAACACAAGCCTCTCACTGTAAGATATAACAGTCTATCTGAGAAACAGTGTCACGTCGGAGTGTCTCATCAGCAGGTGTGGGAGACACTAGCAGCTAACTAATGCGTGTGAATGAAATGATTAAGTGAAAATAGTCGGCTGATGAATACTAATTACACAATCTCCGTCTGTGTCAGAGTAACAAACGAGTCTCGTTGTATCCGAGCCATTTATCCCTGCACAGCAGGCCCAAGTGCATGGACCTGATGCGCTGAAGTGTCACCCTGACAGAAAGCGCTGACAGCCCAGCCAGAAATAGGAAATTCTTCTGGAAGCTTTTTCCAGGCTGCCCAGTGCAGCCCCCCCTGTTAAGTGACCTGCTGCTGCAGCACCAACTCGAAACTGAGCTCTCAGTGCCTGGAGGCGGGGTTATAGAGGAGGCCCCAATGCATCCTGGGACAGCCTAAAGCTTTAGCCTGTTGGTGCCTCTGGTTCAAGATCCACTCTACACCCTGATGTTTCCCTGTGGAAACCAGTGTACCCTGCTGCAGAAACAGTACTATTTAATGTAAAATGTAATGCACTTATTTTCAGCATAGGATGCTAACGTTCTGCTGCCCAGTGCGCCTGTACCATTGCTATTAATTAAATACAATAGACACAGCTTTCTGCAATGTGCACGTGTCACAGCCTTCGTGCGCAACTTGGGGTATCCACAGGCGATTCCGGAACTGGACGCATCCCAGTCGCTTTGCGCAGAAGGCTCGATGAGCATTACTAGGCGGCAAGAAGTGTAACCAGAGTTGCCATCTATTCGGAATTGATCGTATGCAGCATTTTCAGTGGCATCTTCTGCACCAAGCACGGGGTAGCTGTAAGTGCCGTTACTAGTGATGACTCGGGATGCTCCTTTTGCTGGAGGTGCCTGTATTTGCAACAACATTACGTACTCAGAATCAGACCCCATCCGTGTACTGTACTTTATCACAATCAAATCCTCATTCTTTCATCTGAGGAACATAGGGCCCGATTCAGACCTGATCGATGTTGTGTGAAATCACACAGCGACCGATTATTGAATGACTGCACATGTGTATGCACCGCAATGCTCACTCGCATCGCCAAACAGCAACAGGATGGTGCTAAAATTTCAATCGCTAGGCGTTCGCAAGATGATTGACAGGAAGAGAACGTTTGTGGATGGTAACCGCCCGTTTTATGGGCGTGTCAAGAAAAATGCAGGCGTTCCCAAGCGTTTTAAGGGCGGGTGTGTGACGTCAGCTCCGGCCCCGATCAGCCTGTTTGTATCGCACTCTAGGAGTAAGTCCTGGGCTGCGCACAGACTGGAAAAATCATTCGATGGTGAGTGAGATGCAAATGGATTTGCAGATGTCCGCAGTCTGGCGGAATTTTCGCACGGCGTACGCATGTATTCACACACTTGCACGGGACGGGTTTTCACTCTCCCTGGGCGGTGACTATCTGATCGCAGACCTCTGCAAATTTGCAGCACAGCAATCAGGTCTGAATTAGGCCCATTGTCAGAAGAAAGCACTTAATTCAATCAGATGATCTGCTTAAAGTCATCCAAGCATTTGTATCACAGCTAGAATACTGTAATGCCCTCTACCTGGGTCTCCCAGTAAAAGAACTGCAACGCTCGCATATGGTACAAAATGCAGTGGCCAGGTTATTAACCAACCAGGCCCGTTCCAGTCACGTAACACCCATTCTCTGCTCCTCCCACTGGCTGCCTGTAAGATGGGGAATCTATTACTAGATTGGCTTACTGACTTTTAAAGCCCTACATGACCAGGGCCCAGGGTACCTGACGCAGCTTGTGATTTCTTACTGTCCCGCTCGATTACTGCGATCTGTAGATAAAGGACTATTAGCAGTACCTAGAACCCTTCCCCCCCAATGCAGCAACACTCAAGAATACAGGTCAGTAACTTATCATTAGAAAAACACCACTTCCTAGGATACATTAAATTACTCCACATGACCATAATGTACAGGTTTAGTAAATATTGTTATTAATCAGGATATTCTAGAAGAGTCAATTCTAAAAGTGTAACAAGTGGCTTTGTGACACCACGCATCTGTCATCCAGAGTAAATGAAATGTTGCGTGTTCTTGGAGGAAGTTGGAAGGACCAAGCTCACTTAAGACTTAGTTTTGCAGGAGAAGACACCTAAAGACCCAAGTTTGGGGGACGGATCATTGTAACAATGTCTAAAAAAGAAATTCAAACTGTATAACTGCGACGCCAGAAATAAATTCAATCCCCGTGTTCCCCCATGCTACTGACTCAGGTATAAACTAGGCAAAAGCCATATTTTTAGGGGGAAAAAATAAAAAGGTGAAATTACTTATGGGGCGATCTCAGATGACGACAGTCTGGACGATGTAGGAGCTCTTTTACACCGCCATCCATCCGTATTTCCACATGGGCTAGAATACCCACAGAAAGAAGTATAAACTGATGTTATTGGGACTGCAGCAAAAAGTGGGATGTGGGAGTGTTCATGCGGCATATTTGCACAACTGTTTTGTACGCCCACACACACTGGGGCTATTCCTAAAAAATAGAAAGTAACTTTGCACCTGGACAAAGCATGCTGCAATGTAAAAGGTACAAATACATTTATCATGTTTGCAAGCAGGGTAAATACTGGCTGCTTTTGCATGTAGTCTACGCATGCTGGAAGCTTTATTTTTACACTGCAATTTACATTAGAGATAGATTAGATCAGGGCGGGGCGTATCCTATCTGCACATCTTACATCAGCCCACCCTCGGTGCAACACGGATTTGCCCAAATGAAAAATGACTTCTTCTTTTTTTTGTTGTTGTTGTTGTTTTGTTTTGTTTTGTTTTTTTGGGGGGGGTTATTTAGATTGCTCTCAATGATTGGGTTGAGTAAAACTCAAATCCGATTATCTAACTTGTGCACGTCTCAGTGGAAAAAACCTTGGTTTAATATAGCTGTAACTTTAAAAAAAATGTAAATGCATTTCTCACGCTCATCAATAATACACTGATCAGTGCAGCAAATGGACAATGCACAATTTATTGCATTTCTGTTCCTTTGTTTCCTAAGAGTTCATCACATCTCATATGAAACGCTTCCAGCCAGAGCTGTGATATTCACGTGAACCACAGACTACTACGGGACTGTATTGTCTTCCGACATGTCGCTACATTTTCCTCATCTTCTTCTTGGGCCGCTGGTTGAAGACCGGGGAGGAGCCCATGAGACTGTCCGGAGATTGCGACCCGTAGCTGCCTTCTGATCCGTTCGGGCTGCCTGGCATGGCGGAATCGCTCATCCCGGACATGGGTTCCTCAAACACGTCATTTCCCAGAACACTGTGCCCGTGTACAGTCCCTTCCTCATTGTCCTGAGGCTCCATCTTCACCTGCGCCAGGTTCCACAGGGGAGAGGAGTTCACGTCTGACCCTGCAAAATAAAACGTATTTGTCATTTACAGGATAAAATCGCATGAGATCTGCCCATTTACCAAACTGTTCCGCGGTCATAAAATGCATTTATCAATGAAGAGAACGTAAGAATTAGACGATTATTTTACAAAAATGACAAAAAATTGGAGTAAGAAATGTGTGACGTGAATTTGGGGAGAACAAACGACACCATATGCTTCAAAAAAAAAATAAGAATTTACTTACCGATAATTCTATTTCTCGTAGTCCGTAGTGGATGCTGGGGACTCCGTCAGGACCATGGGGAATAGCGGCTCCGCAGGAGACAGGGCACAAAAATAAAGCTTTAGGATTAGGTGGTGTGTACTGGCTCCTCCCCCTATGACCCTCCTCCAAGCCTCAGTTAGGATACTGTGCCCGGACGAGCGTACACAATAAGGAAGGATATTGAATCCCGGGTAAGACTCATACCAGCCACACCAATCACACCGTATAACTTGTGATCTGAACCCAGTTAACAGTATGACAAACGTAGGAGCCTCTGAACAGACGGCTCACAACAATAACAACCCGAATTTGTTTGTAACAATAACTATGTACAAGTATTGCAGACAATCCGCACTTGGGATGGGCGCCCAGCATCCACTACGGACTACGAGAAATAGAATTATCGGTAAGTAAATTCTTATTTTCTCTAACGTCCTAAGTGGATGCTGGGGACTCCGTCAGGACCATGGGGATTATACCAAAGCTCCCAAACGGGCGGGAGAGTGCGGATGACTCTGCAGCACCGAATGAGAGAACTCAAGGTCCTCCTCAGCCAGGGTATCAAATTTGTAGAATTTTGCAAATGTGTTTGCCCCTGACCAAGTAGCAGCTCGGCAGAGTTGTAATGCCGAGACCCCCCGGGCAGCCGCCCAGGATGAGCCCACTTTCCTTGTGGAATGGGCTTTGACAGATTTAGGTTGTGGCAAGCCTGCCACAGAATGTGCAAGTTGAATTGTGCTACAAATCCAACGAGCAATCGTCTGCTTAGAAGCAGGAGCACCCATCTTGTTGGGTGCATACAATATAAACAGTGAGTCAGACTTTCTGACTCCCGCCGTTCTTGAAATATATATTTTCAATGCCCGGACCACGTCCAACAACTTGGAATCCTCCAAATCGTTAGTAGCCGCAGGCACCACAATAGGCTGGTTCAGGTGAAACGCTGACACCACCTTAGGCAGAAAATGAGGACGCGTCCGCAGTTCTGCCCTGTCCGTATGGAAAATCAGATATGGGCTCTTATATGATAAAGCCGCCAATTCTGATACTCTCCTGGCTGAAGCCAGGGCCAGTAGCATGGTTACTTTCCATGTAAGATAGTTCAACTCCACCGATTTGAGCGGCTCAAACCAATGGGATTTGAGAAAATCCAAGACTACATTAAGATCCCACGGTGCCACTGGGGGCACAACCGGGGGCTGTATATGTAGTACTCCTTTTACAAAAGTCTGGACTTCAGGAACTGAAGCCAATTCTTTCTGGAAGAAAATCGACAGGGCCGAAATTTGAACCTTAATGGACCCCAATTTGAGGCCCATAGACAATCCTGTTTGCAGGAAATGTAGGAATCGACCCAGTTGAAATTCCTCCGTGGGGGCCTTCCTGGCCTCACACCACGCAACATATTTTCTCCAAATGCGGTGATAATGTTGTGCAGTCACCTCCTTCCTGGCTTTTACCAGTGTAGGAATGACCTCTTCCGGAATGCCTTTTTCCCTTAGAATTCGGCGTTCAACCGCCATGCCGTCAAACGCAGCCGCGGTAAGTCTTGGAATAGACACGGTCCCTGCTGAAGCAGGTCCCGTCTTAGAGGTAGAGGCCACGGATCCTCCGTGAGCATCTCTTGAAGTTCCGGGTACCAAGTTCTTCTTGGCCAATCCGGAGCCACTAGTATCGTTCTTACTCCCTTTTTCCGTATAATTCTCAGTACTTTTGGTATGAGAGGCAGAGGAGGGAACACATACACTGACTGGAACACCCACGGTGTTACCAGAGCGTCCACAGCTATTGCCTGAGGGTCTCTTGACCTGGCGCAATACCTGTCCAGTTTTTTGTTGAGGCGGGACGCCATCATATCCACCATTGGTTTTTCCCAACGGTTCACAATCATGTGGAAGACTTCTGGATGAAGTCCCCACTCTCCCGGGTGTAGATCGTGTCTGCTGAGGAAGTCTGCTTCCCAGTTGTCCACTCCCGGAATGAATACTGCTGACAGTGCTATCACATGATCTTCCGCCCAGCGAAGAATCCTTGCAGCTTCTGCCATTGCTGTCCTGCTTCTTGTGCCGCCCTGTCTGTTTACGTGGGCGACTGCCGTGATGTTGTCCGACTGGATCAACACCGGCTGACCCTGAAGCAGGGGTTTTGCCAGACTTAGAGCATTGTAAATCGCTCTTAGCTCCAGTATATTTATGTGAAGAGACATCTCCAGGCTTGACCATACTCCCTGGAAGTTTCTTCCCTGTGTGACCGCTCCCCAGCCTCTCAGACTGGCATCCGTGGTCACCAGGACCCAGTCCTGTATGCCGAATCTGCGGCCCTCTAACAGATGAGCACTCTGCAACCACCACAGAAGAGACACCCTTGTCCGTGGCGATAAGGTTATCCGCTGATGCATCTGCAGATGTGATCCGGACCATTTGTCCAGCAGATCCCACTGAAAAGTTCGTGCGTGGAATCTGCCGAATGGAATCGCTTCGTAAGAAGCCACCATCTTTCCCAGGACTCTTGTGCATTGATGCACAGACACTTTCCCTGGTTTTAGGAGGTTCCTGACAAGTTCGGATAACTCCCTGGCTTTCTCCTCCGGAAGAAACACCTTTTTCTGAACCGTGTCCAGAATCATTCCCAGGAACAGCAGACGTGTCGTCGGGGTCAACTGAGATTTTGGAAAATTCAGAATCCACCCGTGTTGTTGCAGCACTAGTTGGGTTAGTGCTACTCCGTCCTCCAGCTGTTCTCTGGACCTTGCCCTTATCAGGAGATCGTCCAAGTAAGGGATAATTAATACGCCTCTTCTTCGCAGAAGAATCATCATTTCGGCCATTACCTTGGTAAAGACCCGAGGTGCCGTGGACAATCCAAACGGCAGCGTCTGAAACTGATAATGACAGTTTTGCACCACGAACCTGAGGTACCCTTGATGTGAAGGGCAAATTGGGACATGCAGGTAAGCATCCTTTATGTCCAGGGACACCATAAAGTCCCCTTCTTCCAGATTCGCTATCACTGCTCTGAGTGACTCCATCTTGAACTTGAATTTTTGTATGTACAGGTTCAAAGATTTCAGATTTAGAATAGGTCTTACCGAGCCGTCCGGCTTCGGTACCACAAATAGCGTGGAGTAATACCCCTTTTCCTGTTGTAGGAGGGGTACCTTGACTATCACCTGCTGAGAAAACAGCTTGTGAATGGCTTCCAATACCGTCGCCCTGTCTGAGGGAGACGTTGGCAAAGCAGACTTTAGGAACCGGCGAGGGGGAGACTTCTCGAATTCCAACCTGTAACCCTGAGATACTACCTGCAGAATCCAGGGGTCCACCTGTGAGCAAGCCCACTGTGCGCTGAAATTCTTGAGTCGACCCCCCACCGCTCCTGAGTCCGCTTGTAAGGCCCCAGCGTCATGCTGAGGGCTTTGCAGAACCCTGGGAGGGCTTCTGTTCCTGGGCAGGGGCTGCTTGCTGCCCTCTCTTACCCCTTCCTCTGCCCCGAGGCAGATATGACTGTCCTTTTGTCCGCTTGTTCTTATAGGACCGAAAGGACTGCGGCTGAAAAGACGGTGTCTTTTTCTGTTGGGAGGGGGTCTGAGGTAAAAAGGTGGATTTTCCGGCAGTTGCCGTGGCCACCAGATCCGATAGACCGACGCTAAATAATTCCTCCCCTTTATACGGCAATACTTCCATATGTCGTTTGGAATCCGCATCACCTGACCACTGTCGCGTCCATAAACTCCTTCTGGCAGATATGGACATCGCATTTACTCTCGATGCCAGAGTGCAAATATCTCTCTGAGCATCTCACATATAAAGGAAAGCATCCTTTAATTGCTCTATAGTCAATAAAATACTGTCCCTATCCAGGGTATCAATATTTTCAGTCAGGGAATCCAACCAGACGACCCCAGCACTGCACATCCAGGCTGAGGCGATGGCTGGTCGCAGTATAACACCAGTATGTGTGTATATACTTTTTAGGGTAGTTTCCAGTCTCCTATCAGCTGGATCCCTGAGGGCGGCCGTATCAGGAGACGGTAACGCCACTTGTTTTGATAAGCGTGTGAGCGCCTTATCCACCCTAGGGGGTGTTTCCCAGCGCGCCCTAACCTCTGGCGGGAAAGGGTATAATGCTAATAACTTTTTTTAAATTAGCACTTTTCTATCTGGGTTAACCCACGCTTCATCACATACATCATTTAATTCCTCTGATTCAGGAAAAACTACAGGTAGTTTTTTCACCCCCCACATAATACCCCTTTTTGTGGTACTTGCAGTATCAGAGATATGCAAAGCCTCCTTCATTGCCGTGATCATATAACGTGTGGCCCTACTTGAAAATACGTTTGTTTCATCACCGTCGACACTAGATTCAGTGTCTGTGTCTGGGTCTGTGTCGACCGACTGAGGTAAAGGGCGCTTTACAGCCCCTGACGGTGTCTGAGAAGCCTGGGCAGGTACTAACTGGTTTGCCGGCCGTCTCATGTCGTCAACTGATTTTTGTAATGTGCTGACATTATCACGTAATTCCATAAACAAAGCCATCCATTCCGGTGTCGACTCCCTGGGGGGTGACATCACCATTATCGGCAATTGCTCTGCCTCCACACCAACATCGTCCTCATACATGTCGACACACACGTACCGACACACAGCAGACACACAGGGAATGCTCTAATCGAAGACAGGACCCCACTAGCCCTTTGGGGAGACAGAGGGAGAGTTTGCCAGCACACACCCAAGCGCTATAATATATATGGGAACAACCTTATATAAGTGTTGTTCCTTATAGCAGCTTAAATATATCAAAATATCGCCAAAAAATGCCCCCCCTCTCTGTTTTACCCTGTTTCTGTAGTGCAGTGCAGGGGAGAGTCCTGGGAGCCTTCCTCACAGCGGAGCTGAGCAGGAAAATGGCGCTGTGTGCTGAGGAGAATAAGCCCCGCCCCCTATTTCGGCTGGCTTTTCTCCCGGAGTTTTAGATATCTGGCATGGGTTAAATACATACATATAGCCTCAATGGCTATATGTGATGTATTCTTTTGCCATAAAGGTATTAAATATTGCTGCCCAGGGCGCCCCCAGCAGCGCCCTGCACCCTCCGTGACCGCTTGGTGTGAAGTGTGTGACAACAATGGCGCACAGCTGCAGTGCTGTGCGCTACCTTCATGAAGACTGAAGAGCCTTCTGCCGCCTGTTTCCGGACCTTCAATCTTCAGCATCTGTAAGGGGGGTCGGCGGCGCGGCTCCGGGACGAACCCCAGGGTGAGACCTGTGTTCCGACTCCCTCTGGAGCTAATGGTGTCCAGTAGCCTAAGAATCCAATCCATCCTGCACGCAGGTGAGTTGAAATTCTCTCCCCTAAGTCCCTCGATGCAGTGAGCCTGTTGCCAGCAGGACTCACTGAAAATAAAAAACCTTAAAAACTTTTTCTAAGCAGCTCTTTAGGAGAGCCACCTAGATTGCACCCTGCTCGGACGGGCACAAAAACCTAACTGAGGCTTGGAGGAGGGTCATAGGGGGAGGAGCCAGTACACACCACCTAATCCTAAAGCTTTATTTTTGTGCCCTGTCTCCTGCGGAGCCGCTATTCCCCATGGTCCTGACGGAGTCCCCAGCATCCACTTAGGACGTTAGAGAAAAAAGTGAAAAAATTTGTACATAACGCTCTCCTGTGCTGGTGGTAGGTTCAGCCGCAGCTGCGTTCCACTTCTTGGCGCACACAGATTTACATGGGCAACTTAGGGAGCAAATGCCAACTGTGCGTACGAGACATGTTTTGCAGCAATGCCAGTCTACTGTTTTTATCAAATAATATTCCACTATTCTTAAAATATATCTATATATACCGTCTCACAGGTTTCTGTTTGGTTATTCTCAAGGTGCATGCACACTTTCCGATAAAGTGAACGACGTCGCTCATTTTCACCCTTACTGAGCGACGTCATCCACTTTCTCAGCAAGTGTGTATGCCAGCGACGACGACCGATGCGCAGCTCCGCGGGTCTTTAACGACCCTCGCTGTCGGCCGTGCATGCATGCTCAATCTGGACTGCACAGCCCGGCTGCGGCATGACATCACTGAGCGATATGGTCGTCATATCGTTCAGTGGTGTTCATTCCGAGTTGATCGCTAGCTGCTTTCGTTCGCAGCGCAGCGATAAGGTAAAAAAGCGGCACTTCTGCGCAAGCGTATGAGGCGCAGTGCGCACGCGCAACGTACTTTCACAAAAGCCGATGTAGTTTCACACAAGGTCTAGCGACGCTTTACAGTCGCACTGCTGGCCGCAGAGTGATTGACAGGAAGTGGGTGTTTCTGGGTGGTAACTGACTGTTTTCGGGGAGTGTATGTTAAAACGCAGGCGTGTCGGATAAAAACGCAGGAGTGGCTGGGGAAACGTAGGTGTGGCTGGCCGAACGCAGGGCGTGTTTGTGACGTCAAAACAGGAACTAAACAGTCTGAAGTGATCGCAAGATAGGAGTAGGTCTGGAGCTACTCAGAACCTGCACAATCTATTTTTGTAGCAGCGCTGCGATTCCTTTCGTTCGCACTTCTGCTAAGCTAAGATACACTCCCAGAGGGCGGCGGCTTAGCGTTTGCACTGCTGCTAAAAACTGCTAGCGAGCGATCAACTCGGAATGAGGGCCAGTGTGTATGCCCGACGCGGGAGGGGGAAACACTAGACGGCATTGCTCATAGAGCACGTCGTCTAGTGCAGTGGTTCTCAAACTCGGTCCTCAGGACCCCACACAGTTCACGTTTTCCATGTCACCCAGCAGATGCATTGTGTATCACTAACTGTCACATTTTCAAAATCTACAGGTGACCTGCAAAACATGAACCGTGTGGGGTCCTGAGGACCGAGTTTGAGAACCTGTGGTCTAGTGTGTACCCACCTTTACTTTCTGGCATCATACATTTATCGATTCAAAGAAAGAATGATGAATGATGATAGGTATGTCAATGTTTTAGAAAGTAAAGCCTGTAAAACATGGCACGATAAGCACGCATACGCATGACGCCGCTCCCTCATACCCATAGACTGACACTATTTGCAGATGATGCCCTGATCTCACGATAGAAGATTAACAGAATTAACTTAAGGAAAAGCTCTTAACCCCTTCACTGCTGCTTTTCACACACACACGTGCGCTGGACCCATCTTTATTTTTCCATGTTTGCACTCGTTATGTTCCAACATTCTCCCTGGCTGCACACCTTCCCCACTGGATGTTCCAATCACTGTGGAGGACCAGCAATTTCAAGATATATATACAGACGGTGCGTGAGGAATGTGGATTAATCTTTCACCCGCTCGCTAAACGCACATTGGGGGTCATTCCGAGTTGATCGCTAGCTGCCGTTGTTCGCAGCGCAGCGATCAGGCTAAAAATCGGCATTTCCGCGCATGCAGTGCAATGCGCACACGCGACGTACGGGTACAAACTTCTTTGTGGTTTTGCACAGGTTCTAGCGAATCTTTCAGTCGCACGGCACAATGCAGGAAGATTGACATGAAGTGGGCGTTTCTGGGTGGTAACTGGCTGTTTTTAGGGAGTGCTTAGAAAAACGCAGGCGTGTCGGGAAAAACGCAGGCGTGGCTGGGCGAACGCCGGGCAGGTATGTGACGTCAAAAGCTGTCCCGCCGTCGTTAGAAACAACGCACACGAAGAGTAAGTCCAGGGCTGGTCTTGTTTTGCACAAAAAGATTTTGCAGGCGCTCTCTGCTGCACAAGCGTTCGCACTTCTGCAAAGCGAAAATACACTCCCCAGTGGGCGGCGGCAATGCATTTGTACGGCTGCTAAAAACTGCTAGCGAGCAATCAACTCGGAATGACCCCCATTATCTGAATAAATGACGTTTAAAGATTCAGTGTTTTAGCATTTTGGATATCTGCAAGGCGTGGCAGCAGCACAGACAGGGATATACACAGCACACCGGCCGCGTGCGTCTGAGAACCACCCCGCGTTATCAGCTGACTGATGGAAGTCTTACAGCCTAAATACAATGGTATTGTCTGGCTCTGAGTGATCAATGGCATGCACACAGATTGCAGAACAGCTAAATTGTGTCATACCTAAGGCACAATTTGAAGAAGTACAAGACAGCGAGAAAAGAGCAGTTGTAGAAGATTTTCTGCAGGTATATAATTGTACATTATAATAGGATATACAGTCTACACGGCCGATGCTACTTCATGCAAATAAGGTATCTCAGTGAGATCCGTCCCTGCAATACAGGTAGCTGGAAGCAGGGCAGAAGGCTTGATAACACGGTCACACTATGATCACGCCAAATTCTAAATGTGATTACCGCTTGTTCTAGAACCATGGGGATAATTCCAAGTTGATCGCAGCAGGAAATTTTTTAGCAGTTGAGCAAAACCATGTGCACTGCAGGTGTGGCAGATATAACATGTGCAGAGAGAGTTAGATTTTGGTGGGTTATTTTGTTTCTGTGCAGGGTAAATACTGGCTGCTTTATTTTTACACTGCAATTTAGATTGCAGATTGAACACACCACACCCAAATCTAACTCTCTCTGCACATCTTATATTTGCCTCCCCTGCAGTGCACATGGTTTTGCTCAACTGCTAAAAAATTTCCTGCTGCGATCAACTTGGAATTACCCCCCATGCTCTTACTGAATATAAAGCAGAAACCGCCACTGACTCCTATACAAGGCAGACACAATTTTCTGAACTGACCATCGATAGTTTAGCGCCGAGAGAGAACAGTAAAACACTGCCGGACTTAACACAATGAAGACCGGCCGGATCAACGAGATCCACGTAGGGCTTCATTGTGTACAGTATAGAAATAGTTAAAAATAATGGCGCATGTCGGGACCCCCCGTGACTCCTGTGGTGACCCCAATTAACTTTGCGGTTAACCGCAGACCGCAAAGTTCCCATCATAGGCTAGAATGGAGGAGCGCAATTCTCTATTCTAGCCGCTGCGCTACTCCTGATTGACAGGCTAGTAGCGCACAGCCAATCAGGAGAGAGCCATGACGTGGCACTCCCTGATTTGCTGCTGGGATATCCAGTGACAGGAGTCACGGGGGGTTCCGGCATTCGGGGAAAGGGGTTCCATGTGTAAACATGGAACCCCTTTAGTGGCGTGGACCGGGATTTTGTTTTTTTATTTTTTACAAGGCCATGGATTACTACAGGAACGAAGAGGACCGATCATCACTGGATAATAGGTGAGTATATTGGAATTTTGGTTTTACAGGTACACGACTGGTTGCTACTGGAGAAGGGGATGTGATTGGGCAGCGTGGGATGTAGGTAAGTATGTATGAGTGTGTAAGTGTGTTTAAATAAATTCGTACTGTCACGGTGTGTGTGTCTTCTTTTTATTTTATTTTTTTTTTTTTTTGTAGAATTACAGGTACCAGCGGGCCCGTTATTTCCTCGCATGCTGGTACTTGTGGTTCTCCGAGTACCAGCTAGCGGGGGAGGCTTGCTGGGACTTGTAGTTCTAAAACAAAATATTCCTTTTTTTTTTTACACACAAGAAGCCTGAGGCTGTCCCTAGGGGTGCTGTGGGGACAGCCTCAGGCTTCACCCCTGGCCCTTGGGTGCCTGGAGGGGGGGACCCCTTGATTTAAGGGGTCCCCACTCCTCCAGGGTACCCCGGCCAGGGGTGACTAGTTGGGGGAATAATGACACGGCCGCAGGGACCAGTATAAAAGTGTCACCCGGCTGTGGCATTATCTTCTCGGCTAGTGGAGCCCGGTGCTGGTTTTAAAAATTCGGGGGACCTATGTCTTTTGTCCCCCGTATTTTTGGAACCAGGGCCGGCCCAAGAGCCCGGTGCTGGTTGTCTAAATACTGGGGGACCCCAGTCAATTTTCCCCCGGTATTTAAACAACCAGGACCGGCTCAAAGAGCCCGAGGCTGGTTATGCTTAGGAGGGGTGACCACGCAATTTTTTTTTTCCATTTTTAACCATTTCTGACCCTTTTCCACAGATAAGCATGCACGCCAGCAAAAAGCAGGTCTATTTGAAAGCTCCTTTTTTTTACGAATTCTAGGCTTTCCCGGCAGTGTTTGAGACTACGAATTCTTAGTAAATTACCGAGTTGTATAAAATAACAGCTGTGTTTGACCGATGGTCTATCCAATCGAATTTGGAAACTTTGGCTGGAAAAACAATTTTGGATAGCCACAACACTGCCAAGATTTGTGTTTAGTAAATTCCCGTGACACTTGGACAAAGAAAAAAAAAAAAAAAACGAATGAAATCGGGACCTTAGTATATACACCCCTTGGTCTGTTTCTCAGCACCTGACAATGGATGCACCCAGAAATGGTTAGAAAACACTCCTGATAAGGTAACATCGCCGGTAACAGCATCAGATGACTCTACATTAAGACTGTTAAATAAAAAGCAATTTTTGGTTGCTTTAATTTAATAACAGCGGGAACTGCGGACTTACGAAATCAAATCCTATCAGTGAAGAGAACTTTTACTGCAATCAATGATCAGCTGGAGAGCCCTTTAGTCTGTTTACTTTGCTCGTTCATTAGCCTATTGGAATGCAAGCAAGGAACATTGCAGAGACCAAAAAAAACACACAACATTCTGTGAGTTGATTGAAAAGCAAATTGATTTCAACTACAATCCACTTTAGCAGGCAAATAAGTGGGTTTGCATAGTAATTTCGACGAAGCATCATTTCAGCTTAATAGCAGGCTTCACGCTGATGGGCCTGTACAGTGGCTGTGCTTCACATTTAATAAGGCTGATAGTCGCAGAGCGAAGAGAAAAATAATATGCATCTCTCCCGCTACCGAGCCAGATAAATTACAGATAAAGCCTCCATCACTGCTGAGAGGGCGATTAATATCTCCAAATCCATAGAAACCCAGAGACAGGGGCTCACCGAGTTTCTGGGGGAAACTTTGCCCCATTCAGCAAGGAGCATCTGCAGACGTGGATGACGTAGCATGAAAGCCTCGTCCCAGGAACTATTCACACTCAGCAAGGAGCATCTGCAGACGTGGATGACATAGCACGAAAGCCTCGTCCCAGGAGATATTCACACTCAGCAAGGAGCATCTGCAGACGTGGATGACGTAGCATGAAAGCCTCGTTCCAGGAACTATTCACACTCAGCAAGGAGCATCTGCAGACGTGGATGACGTAGCATGAAAGCCTCATCCCAGGAGATATTCACGTTCAGCAAGGAGCATCTGCAGACGTGGATGACGTAGCATCAAAGCCTCATCCCAGGAGATATTCACGTTCAGCAAGGAGCATCTGCAGACGTGAATGACATAGCATGAAAGCCTCGTCCCAGGAACTATTCACACTCAGCAAGGAGCATCTGCAGACATGGATGACATAGCACGAAAGCCTCGTCCCAGGAGATATTCACACTCAGCGAGGAGCATCTGTAGACATGGATAACATAGCACGAAAGCCTCGTCCCAGGAGCGAAGACGTAGCATGAAAGCCTCATCCCAGGAGATATTCACGTTCAGCAAGGAGCATCTGCAGACGTGAATGACATAGCATGAAAGCCTCGTCCCAGGAACTATTCACACTCAGCAAGGAGCATCTGCAGACATGGATGACATAGCACGAAAGCCTCGTCCCAGGAGATATTCACACTCAGCGAGGAGCATCTGTAGACATGGATAACATAGCACGAAAGCCTCGTCCCAGGAGCGAAGACGTAGCATGAAAGCCTCATCCCAGGAGCTATTCACGCCCAGCAAGGAGCATCTGCAGACGTGGATGACATAGCATGAAAGCCTCGTCCCAGGAGATAATCACACTCAGCAAGGAGCATCTGCAGACGTGGATGACATAGCATAAAAGCCTCGTCCCAGGAGATATTCACACTCAGCAAGGAGCATCTGCAGACGTTGATGACATAGCACGAAAGCCTCGTCCCAGGAGCTATTCATGTTCAGCAAGAAGCATCTGCAGACATGGATAACATAGCAAGAAAGCCTCATCCCAGGAGCTATTCACGCCCAGCAAGGAGCATCTGCAGACGTGGATGACATAGCATAAAAGCCTCATCCCAGGAGCTATTCAGGCCCCGCAAGGAGCATCTGCAGACGTGGATGACATAGCATAAAAGCCTCGTCCCAGGAGATATTCACACTCAGCGAGGAGCATCTGCAGACATGGATGACATAGCAAGAAAGCCTCATCCCAGGAGCTATTCACGCCCAGCAAGGAGCATCTGCAGTTGTGGATGGTGTAGCATGAAAGCCTCGTCCCAGGAGCTATTCACACTCAGCAAGGAGCATCTACAGACGTGGATTACGTAGTATAAAAGCCTCGTCCCAGGAGCTATTCACACTCAGCAAGGAGCATCTGCAGACGGGGATGACATAGCATGAAAGCCTCGTCCCAGGAGCTATTCACACTCAGCAAGGAGCATCTGCAGACGGGGATGACATAGCATGAAAGCCTCGTCCCAGGAGCTATTCACACTCAGCAAGGAGCATCTGCAGACGTGGATGACGTAGCATGAAAGCCTCGTCCCAGGAGCTATTCACACTCAGCAATGAGCATCTACAGACGGGGATGACATAGCATGAAAGCCTCGTCCCAGGAGCTATTCACACTCAGCAAGGAACATCTACAGACGGGGATGACATAGCATGAAAGCCTCGTCCCAGGAGATATTCACACTCAGCAAGGAGCATCTGCAGACGTGGATGACATAGCATGAAAGCCTCTTCCCAAGAGGTATTCACACTCAGCAAGGAGCATCTGCAGACGTGGATGACATAGCACGAAAGCCTCGTCCCAGGAGATATTCACACTCAGCAAGGAGCATCTGCAGACGTGGATGACATAGCATGAAAGCCTCGTCCCAGGAGATATTCACACTCAGCAAGGAGCATCTGCAGACGTGGATGACATAGCATGAAAGCCTCTTCCCAGGAGATAATCACACTCAGCAAGGAGCATCTGCAGACGTGGATGACATAGCATGAAAGCCTCGTCCCAGGAGCTATTCACACTCAGCAAGGAGTATCTGCAGACGGGGATGACATAGCATGAAAGCCTCGTCCCAGGCGCTATTCACACTCAGCAAGGAGTATCTGCAGACGTGGATGACGTAGCATGAAAGCCTCGTCCCAGGAGATATTCACACTCAGCAAGGAGTATCTGCAGACGGGGATGACATAGCATGAAAGCCTCGTCCCAGGAGCTATTCACACTCAGCAAGGAGCATCTGCAGACGTGGATTACATAGCACGAAAGCCTCGTCCCAGGAGATATTCACACTCAGCAAGGAGCATCTGCAGACGTGGATTACATAGCACGAAAGCCTCGTCCCAGGAGCTATTCACACTCCGCAAGGAGTATCTGCAGACGTGGATGACATAGCACGAAAGCCTCGTCCCAGGAGCTATTCACACTCAGCAAGGAGTATCTGCAGACGTGGATGACGTAGCATAAAAGCCTCGTCCCAGGAGATATTCACACTCAGCAAGGAGCATCTGCAGACGTGGATGACATAGCATGAAAGCCTCGTCCCAGGAGCTATTCACACTCAGCAATGAGCATCTGCAGACGTGGATGACATAGCATGAAAGCCTCGTCCCAGGAGCTATTCATCTAGTGACTCAGTAAAGCGTCCAACCCTTGGCTAAGATGTGCCATAATTTAATTACCTTTACATAAATGATCTCTTCCTGTGCTCACGGTAAATAGATCACCAACTTGTCCTCTAAATGGTCCTTTGTGCGAAAGGTTAGTCCGTAAGAGGATGCGGTCACATGACCGGTGGTCGGGAACCCGACGCCGAGATCCCGATCGTGGGCAGTGCCGACACACAGGGACTATTCCCACTCGTGGCTGTCCATGACAATCCGCAAGGAGCGCCGTTGCGCTCGCCTTCCCCTTCCTGGCATTCTGGCGGCCAGGATCCCGGAGTCGGTATGCTGATCTCCGGGATCCCAACCGCCGGTAAAACAATCCCAACCCGTCCGTAAGTATATTTATACATATTAATCAAGTCCCATTTCCTTTACTAACGAGGGCACCAATACTACCACAATTCAATGGCAAGGTCTATCCAACTGTTCATACAACGTTCATTAATCACACTTCTATGTATCCTAGGGTCGTATTAGCAACAGACAATGACGACTAGTATTCCCAAATGCTTCTCCATCTCGTTTTTTCCTGGTCATATTCCATTTCAGGTGTCAGGAGCGGGTGTGGATCATAAGAGCTACGCTAAAGAAGGTCTACAGACATTAGGTCACCCGCAACATCATTAATCATATAGAGGAGAACTAGCAAGAGCCTGAAACCGATCCCCGTGTCACATAATCAATAACTTTATCCGGGCCTGAATACGTTCCGTGTAACATTATCCTTTGTCTTCTTTCCTCTGCTCTCTGCCAGTTCTGTAGCTTTCCCTAGCAATCTATTTTTATGTACAGACTTATGGGGACCAATATCAGAAGCTTCCACTGAATCCAAACACAGCAATTACGCTCCTAGGATCTGATGTGATCTCCATGAAAACACTTTTGTGATATCACGCTGCACAGTTATCAATGTATTTTCTACAGTATAACTGTAATGGACTATTGGTTACTGGTCCTTCAGCGCAAATGGGTAGAAGGGAATCCAGTGTCTAGGTCGACCACTATTGGTCGACATGGTCTCTAGGTCGACAGGTCAAAAGGTCGACATGAGTTTTTCACTATTTTTCTCTTTTTTTGAACCTTTTCATACTTAATGAACCACGTGGACTAGAATTGGGAACGGTAACCTGTGCCGAGCACAGCAGCAGCAGAGTGAGGCACCTTGCCCGAAGCATGGCGAGCAAAGTGAGCCTTGCGAGGGGACGCGGTACACTAATTGGGGTTCCCGGTCACTGTACGAAGAAAACAACACACAAAAACCCATTTAAAACTCGTGTCGGCCTTTTGACCCGTCGACCTAGTTACTATCTACCTTCCATACCACACCCGGGTAGAAGCCATGTGACCCACCTCTGTTTAAGCTCGGCCTCTGTTACACAGGTAACGTTGAGTGACATACATCATATTTTTTATATTCTTTTTCTTTTTTGTTCTACAAAGTAAACGCTCCTTAAATTTTCACTCATTTATTACTCAGTGACCCAATATGCTAAGTTTTATTGTTGTGCTAATTACTTAATAAACATCTCAGGATTCCTCTTGCAGTTTTCAGTCTTCGCAGACATGATTTTATTTTTTCGCAAATGTTGCTACATTGATTGTGTATCAAATGTTGCTACATTGATTGTGTATCAATTTTACTGTCACTGCATTCTATTTTGTTCCATTTAATCACTCTTTACTTCCCAAAGTACAGCAGACGTCACCTTGTGGACAATCCATTGGGGTCCCAGCCTTTAACGCCTGATGTTGCCCCCAGCTGGAGATACCGAGGCCGTGCTTTTATCATCTTTCCCGCAGCAGGATGATCAGTCCAGCACACAACTACAGGCCTGCTGCCACCAACAGAGACTGTGGCCCCAGCCCACCCCACCTTCTCCATCCTCCTGCACACTTAGGGACAGATTCCATTACCTGCGTTGCTTACGGCAGGCAGATAGCCTCGGACTTAAACGCCATGAGCTATTCAATTAAAAGCCCATTTCTACAGTGCGGCTAATGCTTACTGACCAATATTATAGATCCCGTGTTAAGTGCCCAGGGCAATGGGTTAATGTGGGCAAAAAGCCCTTCCTACCGCAGATTCCCTTTGTAAGTGCCGCCTGCGGGATGTAACGGAATTCATCCTCTGCAGAGTGGCTGCTTTATGCTACACTTCTGCATAAGACAATGGGGGGTATTCAATTGTTTTGAAAAGTCAGTTGGGTGTCTGTTTTTTCCTATCTAATAGACAGGAAAAAACAGACACACAACCGACTTTTCAAACAATTGAATTCCCCCCCAGAGACTCCACAATCTTTTGACACAATTCCTAATAACAACAAGAAGCAAGCAAAAAAACAGAGATCGGGATGCATTGTATAACGACACGTATTACAAATATAACTACAAGTTGCAATATTTCCAAAACTTCTGGTATATGTAGTGCCACGGCAGCTGGGCAGCTACACCATTGCGGTCTATCCATTACTGCATAGAGCAGAGTGTGATTTAGTTTGTGCACTGCGGGTGTTTGCCTCTTCCTTATCAGCCAACACGGTGGCGTTATGCTAAATGTTTTACGGCAGCCTGAAGTGAGAGCTGGCGCCGGGGAAATGTGAGCGGGGAGATAAGCAGCCGCAGCAGGTATCACATGTAAAGATCTATACATCCGCAATATCAATAAACACATTTACATTCAAATGCTCTATAGATGAAAGGCGGTGTTAGGAAAATAAGAATTTACTTACCGATAATTCTATTTCTCGTAGTCCGTAGTGGATGCTGGGGACTCCGTCAGGACCATGGGGTTTAGCGGCTCCGCAGGAGACAGGGCACAATAATAAAAGCTTTAGGATCAGGTGGTGTGCACTGGCTCCTCCCCCTATGACCCTCCTCCAAGCCTCAGTTAGGATACTGTGCCCGGACGAGCGTGCATAATAAGGAAGGATATTGAATCCCGGGTAAGACTCATACCAGCCACACCAATCACACCGTACAACCTGTGATCTGAACCCAGTTAACAGTATGATAACAACGAAGGAGCCTCTGAAAAGATGGCTCACAACAAGAATAACCCGATTTTTGTAACAATAACTATGTACAAGTATTGCAGACAATCCGCACTTGGGATGGGCGCCCAGCATCCACTACGGACTACGAGAAATAGAATTATCGGTAAGTAAATTCTTATTTTCTCTAACGTCCTAAGTGGATGCTGGGGACTCCGTCAGGACCATGGGGATTATACCAAAGCTCCCAAACGGGCGGGAGAGTGCGGATGACTCTGCAGCACCGAATGAGAGAACTCCAGGTCCTCCTCAGTCAGGGTGTGCCCCTGACCAAGTAGCAGCTCGGCAAAGTTGTAAAGCCGAGACCCCTCGGGCAGCCGCCCAAGATGAGCCCACTTCCTTGTGGAATGGGCTTTTACTGATTTTGGCTGTGGCAAGCCTGCCACAGAATGTGCAAGCTGAATTGTACTACAAATCCAGCGAGCAATCGTCTGCTTAGAAGCAGGAACACCCATCTTGTTGGGTGCATACAGGCTAAACAGCGAGTCAGATTTTCTGACTCCAGTCGTCCTGGAAACATATATTTTCAGGGCCCTGACAACGTCAAGTAACTTGGAGTCCTCCAAGTCCCTAGTAACCGCAGGTACCACAATAGGTTGGTTCATGTGAAAAACAGAAAACACCTTAAGGAGAAATTGAGGACGAGTCCTCAATTCTGCCCTGTCAGAATAAAAAATTAAGTAAGGGCTTTTATATGATAAAGCCGCCCATTCTGACACACGCCTGGCTGAAGCCAGGGCTAATAGAATCTTCACCTTCCATGTGAAATATTTTAATTCCACAGTGGTGAGTGGATCCAACCAATGTGACTTTAGGAAACTCAAAACAACATTGAGATCCCAAGGTGCCACTGGGGGCACAAAAGGAGGCTGTATATGCAGTACCCCTTTTACAAACGTCTGAACTTCAGGCACTGAAGCCAGTTCTTTCTGGAAGAAATTCGACAGGGTCGAAATTTGAACCTTAATGGACCCTAATTTTAGGCCCATAGACAGTCCTGTTTTCAGGAAATGTAGGAAACGACCCAGTTGGAATTCCTCTGTAGGGACCTTCTTGGCCTCACACCACGCAACATATTTTCGCCCAATGCGGTGAAAATGTTTTGCGATTACATCCTTCCTGGCTTCGACCAAGGTAGGGATGACTTCATCTGGAATGCCCCTTCAGGATCCGGCGTTCAACTGCCATGCCGTCAAACGCAGCCGCGGTAAGTCTTGGAACAGACAAGGCCCCTGCTGGAGCAGGTCCTCTCTTAAAGGTAGAGGCCACGGTTCTTCCGTGAGCATCTCTTGAAGTTCCGGGTACCAAGTCCTTCTTGACCCATCCGGAACCACGAGTATCGTTCTTACTCATCTCCTTCTTATGATTCTCAGTACTTTTGGTATGAGATGCATAGGAGGGAACACATACCCTGACTGGTACACCCACAGTGTTACCAGAGCGTCCACCGCTATTGCCTGAGGGTCCCTTGACCTGGCGCAATATCTGTCTAGTTTTTTGTTCAGGCGGGACGCCATCATGTCCACCTTTGGTTTTTCCCAACGGTTTACAATCATGTGGAAGACTTCCCGCTGAAGTCCCCACTCTCCCGGGTGGAGGTTATGCCTGCTGAGGAAGTCTGCTTCCCAGTTTTCCACTCCCGGAATTAACACTGCTGAGAGTGTTATCACATGATTTTTCGCCCAGCGAAGAATCCTTGCAGTTTCTGCCATTTCCCTCCTGCTTCATGTGCCGCCCTGTCTGTTTACGTGGGCGACTGCCGTGATGTTGTCCCACTGGATCAATACCGGCTGACCTTGAAGCAGAGGTCTTGCTAAGTTTAGAGCCTTGTAAATTTCCCTTAGCTCCAGTATATTTATGTGGAAATTTTTTCCTTGTGTGACTGCTCCCCAGCCACTCAGGCTGGCATCCGTGGTCACCAGGACCCAGTCCTGAATGTCGAATCTGCGGCCCTTTCATAGATGAGCACTCTGCAGCCACCGCAGAAGAAAACACCCTTGTCCTTGGAGACAGGGTTATCCGCTGATGCATCTGAAGATGCGATCCGGACCATTTTCCCAGCAGATTCCACTGAAAGGTTCTTGCGTGAAATCTACCGAATGGGATCGCTTTGTAAGAAACCACCATTTTTCACAGGACCCTTGTGCAATGATGCACTGATACTTTTCCTGGTTTTAGGAGGTTCCTGACTAGCTCGGATAACTCCCTGGCCTTCTTCTCCGGGAGAAAACATCCTTTTCTGGACTGTGTCCAGAATCATTCCTAGGAACATTAGACGTGTCGTCGGAAAAGCTGCGATTTTGGAATATTTAGAAACCACTCGTGCTGTCGTAGAACTACTTGAGATAGTGCTACTCCGACCGCCAACTGTTCTCTGGACCTTGCCCTTATCAGGAAAGCGTCCATATTTCTTTTAGGAAGAATCATCATTTCGGCCATTACCATGGTAAAGACCCGGGGTGCCGTGGACAATCCAAACGGCAGCGTCTGAACTGATAGTGACAGTTCTGTACCACGAACCTGAGATACCCTTGGTGAGAAGGGCAAAATAATGACATGTAGGTAAGCGTCCCTGATATCCAGTGACACCATATCGTCCTGGTTCGCTATCACTGCTCTGAGTGACTCCATCTTGATTTGAACCCTTGTATGTAATTGTTCAAATCTTTTAAATCTCACCGAGCCGTTTGGCTTCAGTACCACAATATAGTGTGGAATAATACCCCTTCCCTTGTTGTAGGAGGGGTACTTTGATTATCACCTGCTGGGAATACAGCCTGTGAATTTTTTCCCAATACTGCCTCCCTGTCGGAGGGAGACGTTGGTAAAGCAGACTTCAGGAACTTGTGAGGGGAAGACGTCTCGAATTTCCAATGTACACCTGGGATACTACGTGTAGGATCCAGGAGTCCACTTGCGAGTGAGCCCACTGCGTGCTGAAACTCTAGAGATGACCCCCCACCGCACCTGAGTCCGCTTGTATGGCCCCAGCGTCATGCTGCGGACTTGGCAGAAGCTGTGGAGGACTTCTGTTCCTGGGAATGGGCTGCCTGCTGCAGTCTTCTTCCCTTTCCTCTAACCCTGGGCAGATATGACTGGCCTTTTGCCCGCCTGCCTTTATGGGTACGAAAGGACTGAGACTGAAAAGACTGTGTCCTTTTCTGCTGAGATGTGACTTGGGGTAACAAAAGTGGATTTTCCAGCTGTTGCCATGGCCACCAGGTCCGATGGACCGCCCCTTTATACGGCAATACTTCTATGTGCCGTCTGGAATCTGCATCACCTGACCACTGTCGTGTCTATAAACATCGTCTGGCAGATATGGACATCACATCTACTCTTGATGCCAGAATGCAAATATCCCTCTGCGCATCTCGCATATATAGAAATGCATCCTTAAAATGCTCTATAGTCAATAAAATATTGTTCCTGTCAAGGGTATCAATATTTTCAGTCAGGAAATCCGACCAAGCCCCCCCAGCGCTGCACATCCAGGCTGAGGCGATTGCTGGTCGTAGTATAACACCAGTATGTGTGTATATACTTTTTAGGATATTTTTCAGCTTCCTATCAGCTGGCTCCTTGAGGGCGGCCGTATCTGGAGACGGTAACGCCACTTGTTTTTATAAGCGTGTGAGCGCCTTATC
Organism: Pseudophryne corroboree; assembly: GCF_028390025.1. Taxonomy (NCBI): domain Eukaryota; kingdom Metazoa; phylum Chordata; class Amphibia; order Anura; family Myobatrachidae; genus Pseudophryne; species Pseudophryne corroboree. Next base: position 898,444,204 of record NC_086447.1, read on the forward strand.
CACCCTAAGGTGTGTTTCCCAACTCGCCCTCACTTCTGGCGGGAAAGGGTATACCTCCAATAATTTTCTATCTGAGGAAACCCACGTATCATCACACACTTTAATTTATCTGATTCAGGAAAAACTACAAGTAGATTATTCCCACCCTACATAATACCCTTATTTGTGGTACTTGTAGTATCAGAAATATGTAACACCTCCTTCATTGCCCTTAACATGTAACGTGTGGCCCTAAAGGAAAATACGTTTGTTTCTTCACCGTCGACACTGAAGTCAGTGTCCGTGTCTGTGTCTGTGTCGACCAACTGAGGTAAATGGGCGTTTTTACAAGCCCCTGACGGTGTCTGAGACGCCTGGACAGGTACTAATTTGTTTGCCGGCCGTCTCATGTCGTCAACCGACCTTGCATCGTGTTGACATTATCACGTAATTCCTAAATAAGCCATCCATTCCGGTGTCGACTCCCTAGAGAGTGACATCACCAATACAGGCAATTTGCTCCGCCTCCTCACCAACATCGTCCTCCTACATGTCGACACACACGTACCGACACACAGCACACACACAGGGAATGCTCTGATAGAGGACAGGACCCCAGGAGACAGAGGGAGAGTTTGCCAGCACACACCAAAAACGCTATAATTATACAGGGACAACCCCTTATACAAGTGTTTTCCCTTATAGCATTTTCACATATGTAATCATATCGCCAAATAAGTGCCCCCCCTCTCTGTTTTAACCCTGTTTCTGTAGTGCAGTGCAGGGGAGAGCCTGGGAGCCTTCCTCACAGCAGAGCTGAGCAGGAAAATGGCGCCGTGTGCTGAGGAGAATAGGCCCCGCCCCCTAAAACGGCGGGCTCTTCTCCCGGAGTTTGTGAGATCTGGCAGGGGTTAAATACATCCATATAGCCTCAAGGGCTATATGTGATGTATTTTAGCCATAAAAAAGGTATAATACATTGCTGCCCAGGGCGCCCCCCCCAGCGCCCTGCACCCTCAGTGACCGCTGGTATGAAGTGTGCTGACAACAATGGCGCACAGCTGCAGTGCTGTGCGCTACCTTATGAAGACTGAAAGTCTTCTGCCGCCTGTTTCTGGACCTCTGGACCTCTTCAACTTCGGCATCTGCAAGGGGGGTCGGCGGCACGGCTCCGGGACGAACCCCAGGGTGAGACCTGTGTTCCGACTCCCTCTGGAGCTAATGGTGTCCAGTAGCCTAAGAAGCAAATCCATCCTGCACGCAGGTGAGTTTACTTCTCTCCCCTAAGTCCCTCGTAGCAGTGAGCCTGTTGCCAGCAGGACTCACTGAAAATAAAAAACCTAACTTAAACTTTTATTCTAAGCAGCTCAGGAGAGCCACCTAGATTGCACCCTTCTCGGCCGGGCACAAGAATCTAACTGAGGCTTGGAGGAGGGTCATAGGGGGAGGAGCCAGTGCACACCACCTGATCCTAAAGCTTTTATTATTGTGCCCTGTCTCCTGCGGAGCCGCTAAACCCCATGGTCCCGACGGAGTCCCCAGCATCCACTTAGGACGTTAGAGAAAGTAGCGTTAATGCTGTGTTCAAAACGAAGTTGCATTTGTTTATTTTGGGGAAAGATTCCTTTTAAAGCACTAGTACTTGCAATAACATTTCCCGGACTGTATCACTGAGCTGAATAATATACTTGAAATAAATGAGGCACTTACACTTGGCTAAGTGTGTCCCTCATGCCGTCTACTCTTCTCTGCGGCAGGCTGCACGGTTATGGTAGAGATTATCTTCACCTCAACGTGCAGTGAGTAAGTGACAGTTTGGCAAACTTGCAAAGATGCAATGCAAGGATTGTTATTTTTTGTTTATTTTTTATTTTTTTTCTTGAAGCCCTAAGTGCATGGCTTCATCACCCAGGGAACAGTGCAAAAACCGTGCTGGGGCGAGAAGAGCCCCTGTTACTCACCACTCCCTCAGAGCCAAAAGGCCTACTGAGAAAAATAGGGTCTTCAGGTCCCCTAGGGCCGGAGCTCAGAGGGACCCCTTGAATCCCCAACCCCCGGAGCCAAAAGGCCCCTTATGGGGCAAGGGTCTTCAGCCTTCCCTCCACCTCATGGCTCGGGTTGCCCCTTTCTCCCCAAGGATTGGCCGAAGTTTCCCTCTAGGGAACGAAATCTTCAGCTCTCACCAGAGGGAGAGAGCCTCAGAAAGTAGGTGAGGAGGTCCAAAAGGGTCATACCAAAAACCCCACAAAAACGTGTCACACGCGAAAAACAAAAAGAAAGGTGAAGTGTAGGAGCAAAAAAAAGTGCAAACGTGAAAAGTTGTAAAAAATAAATAGGCCCCAGCCAGAAAGACAGGGCAAGTAAAAAAAATGATTCTTGCCCTAACCAAAAGGCCAGGACAAAAGAAAGAAAAAAGTGCTTCCTGAAAGGTGAAGTGCTCAGTGCAAAGTGCCTCACTAGTGCATGGGTGTGGTCCAATCACCAGTGCATTTTCAGGCACCCCTGGCTCAGGAGGCACCAGGGGCACACAGCTCCTCGGGCATCAGGCTGCCCCGGTCCTCCCACCAGATCAAGCTTTTCTGCATTCTCTACCAGGGGTTTGCCAGGCCCCCACCATAAGAACAGATACTACACTTGATCTTAGCCAAAAGGCTGAGAAGCAAGGATTGATCCATTTGCATTCGCTCTTTCCGGGAATCGAACCTGGGACCAAGAACATGGCGCGCGGTACACCTTACCGCTAGGCCACGACGCCTAGGATAGATAATGTACTGGAAAGCATTACCTTCCCAATGGAGCCTGCTGAAGCATCACCTCATGCTAGTCCTACACTAGCCTACTCTCCTGTAATGTATGGGAGACTCCTGGATTTCGAGGAGCTCTCCTAGGGGAGTAGATGACTTTCCTGTATCCCATCCACTTTTACAAGTCACAGATAATTGTCAATCGTGACACCACCTCCTGCTGCAAACAGATGTATATTGTGGTGTTTTCCATAAGGGAGTGTAGTTGTGATGATGTCACTCACAAAAACAAGCAACACTCACCCTTGCAGTTAGCACTGGGACCTACAGGTGGATAGGATATATCCACCTATATGTGATTGCATAATGGTGGTCATTCCAAGTTGTTCGCTCACTAGCAGTTTTTTGCAGCCGTACAAACGCTATGCCGCCTCCCACTGGGAGTGTATTTTAGCTTAGCAGAAGTGCGAACGAAAGGATCGCAGAGCGGCGGCAAAGTTTTTTTGTGCAGTTTTAGAGTAGCTCAATACCTACTCAGCGCTTGCGAACACTTCAGACTGTTCAGTTCCTGTTTGGACGTCACGAACACGCCCTGCGTTCGCCCAGCCACGCCTGCGTTTTTCCTGGCACGCCTGCGTTTTTTCGAACACTCCCTGAAAACGGTCAGTTGACACCCAGAAACGCCCTCTTCCTGTCAATCACTCTGCGGCCACCAGTGCGACTGAAAAGCTTCGCTAGACCCTGTGTGAAACTACATCGTTCGTTGCAATAGTACAACGCGCGTGCGCATTGCGCCGCATACGAAGAAGTGCCATTTTTGCCTAATCGCTGCACAGCAAACGAATGCAGCTAGCGATCAACTCGAAATGACCCCCAATAAGTGTTAAAAAATCTAAAATAAAAACGTTGAATGTAATTGTCTTTCCCAGTTTTCACGCTTACTTGAATACGGTTATTAAGCCATCTATCAATGTATAGTTGCTTTTAATGTTGCAATAACTGAACACAAAAAGCAAAGTTTGGGAAAGCAATAATGCTTGTCGGGAGACTCAAAATGCCAAACTGGTCGGTCAAGCTTAAAAAAAAAATTAAAAAAAAATTATATAAATATATATATATATATATATATATATATATATATAGAAACAGAAAAAAGGAAGGCGCAAATATGAGCAGAGTATGAAATCTTTACTGATAAAAGAGTAAAAGCTCACGTACATCGAAGTAAAATAATACCAGCTCCCGTCTCCAAAACCCCACAAGAAACGTCTCCGGATCGCACCCAGCAGTGCTTCAGACAGGGGAACTTTAGCGGTTCACATTCAGCTGTGCTTCCATCCAAGCACTCAGTCACAGTGCATGCGGCTGCTCGTTCAGTACTTGGTATAACGTGGGTGCGATCCGGAGACGTTTCTTGTGGGGTTTTGGAGACGGGAGCTGGTATTATTTTACTTCGATGTACGTGAGCTTTTACTCTTTTATCAGTAAAGATTTCATACTCTGCTCATATTTGCGCCTTCCTTTTCTCTGACGTCCTAAGTGGATGCTGGGACTCCGTAAGGACCATGGGGAATAGCGGCTCCGCAGGAGACTGGGCACAACTAAAGAAAGCTTTAGGACTACCTGGTGTGCACTGGCTCCTCCCACTATGACCCTCCTCCAGACCTCAGTTAGAATCTTGTGCCCGGCTGAGCTGGATGCACACTAGGGGCTCTCCTGAGCTCCTAGAAAGAAAGTATATTTTAGGTTTTTTATTTTACAGTGAGATCTGCTGGCAACAGACTCACTGCAGCGAGGGACTAAGGGGAGAAGAAGCGAACCTACCTAACTGGTGGTAGCTTGGGCTTCTTAGGCTACTGGACACCATTAGCTCCAGAGGGATCGACCACAGGACCCGACCTCGATGTTCGGTCCTGGAGCCGCGCCGCCGGCCCCCTTACAGAGCCAGAAGCATGAAGTGTTCCGGAAAATCGGCGGCAGAAGACTTCTGTCTTCAACAAGGTAGCGCACAGCACTGCAGCTGTGCGCCATTGCTCCTCATGCACACCTCACACTCCGGTCACTGATGGGTGCAGGGCGCTGGGGGGGGGGGGGGGGGGGGGGCGCCCTGAGGGCAATATAATACACCTTGGCTGGCAAATCTACACCGTATATAGTCAGGAAGGCTATATAGGTGTAAAAATACCCCTGCCAGAATTCCAGAAAAAGCGGGAGAAGTCCGCCGGAAAAGGGGCGGGGCTATCTCCCTCAGCACACTGGCGCCATTTTTTCTTCACAGTGCAGCTGGAAGACAGCTCCCCAGGCTCTCCCCTGTAGTTTTCAGGCTCAAAGGGTTAAAAAGAGAGGGGGGGGCACTAAATTTAGGCGCAATATGTGTATACAAGCAGCTATTGGGGGAAAAATCACTCAGTTATAGTGTTAATCCCTGCATTATATAGCGCTCTGGTGTGTGCTGGCATACTCTCTCTCTGTCTCCCCAAAGGACTTTGTGGGGTCCTGTCCTCGGTCAGAGCATTCCCTGTGTGTGTGCGGTGTGTCGGTACGGCTGTGTCGACATGTTGGATGAGGAAGGTTACGTGGAGGCGGAGCAGAGGCCGATAAATGGGATGTCGCCCCCTGTGGGGCCGACACCAGAGTGGATGGATAGGTGGAAGGTATTAACCGACAATGTCAACTCCTTACATAAAAGGCTGGATGACGTAACAGCTGTGGGACAGCCGGCTTCTCAGCCCGCGCCTGCCCAGGCGTCTCAAAGGCCATCAGGGGCTCAAAAAAACGCCCGTTACCTCAGATGGCAGACACAGATGTCGACACGGAGTCTGACTCCAGTGTCGACGAGGTTGAAACATATACACAATCCACTAGGAACATCCGTTGCATGATCTCGGCAATGAAAAATGTGTTACACATTTCTGACATGAACCCAAGTACCACATAAAAGGGTTTTATGTTTGGGGAGAAAAAGCAGCCAGTGTTTTGTTCCCCCATCAGATGAGTGAATGAAGTGTGTAAAGAGCGTGGGTTCCCCCGATAAGAAACTGGTAATTTCTAAAAAGTTACTGCTGGCGTACCCTTTCCCGCCAGAGGATAGGTCACGTTGGGAGATATCCCCTAGGGGGGATAAGGCGCTCACACGTTTGTCAAAAAAGGTGGCACTGCCGTCTTGGGATACGGCCACTTTGAAGGAGCCTGCTGATAAAAAGCAGAAGGCTATCCTGAAGTACTCAGGTACTATACTGAGACCTGCAATTGCCTCAGCATAAATAGTGCTGCTGCAGCGTGGTCTAATACCCTGTCAGATAATATTAATACCCTAGACAGGGATATTATTTTGCTAACATAGAGCATATTAAAGACGTCGTCTTATATATGAGGGATGCACAGAGGGATATTGCCGGCTGGCATCCAGAATTAATGCAATGTCCATTCTGCCAGGAGGGTATTAGAGACCCGGCAGTGGACAGGTGATGCTGCCTTTAAAAGGCACATGTAGATTCAGCCTTATAAGGGTGAGGAATTGTTTGGGGATGGTCTCTGGGACCTCGTATCCACAGCAACAGCTGGGAAGAAAAATTTTTACCTCAGGTTTCCTCACAGCCTAAGAAAGCACCGTATTTTCAGGTACAGTCCTTTCGGCTTCAGAAAAGCAAGCGGGTCAAAGGCGCTTCCTTTCTGCACAGAGACAAGGGAAGAAGGAAAAAGCTGCACCAGACAGCCAGTTCCCAGGATCAAAAATCTTCCCCCGCTTCCTCTGAGTCCACCGCATGACGCTGGGGCTCCACAGGTGGAGACAGGTGCGGTGGGGGCGCGTCTCGGGAACTTCAGGGACCAGTGGGCTTGCCCACAGGTGGATCCCTAGGTTCTGCAAGTAGTATCACAGGGATACAAGCTGGAGTACGAGGCGACTCCCCCTCGCCGTTACCTCACATCAGCCTTGCCTGCTGCCCTCGGAGAAAGGGAGGTAGTACTGGCGGCAATTCACAAGCTGTACTTCCAGCAGGTGAAATCAAGGTACCCCTCCTTCAACAAGGCCGGGGTTACTATTCCAAAATGTTTGTGGTACCGAAACCAGACGGTTCGGTGAGACCCATTCTAAAATTGAAATCCTTGAACACTTATATACGAAGGTTCAAGTTCAAAATGGAATCGCTCAGGGCGATTATTGCAAGCCTGGAGAATTTCATGGTATCACTGGACATCAAGGATGCTTACCTGCATGTCCCTATTTACCCTCCTCACCAGGAGTACCTCAAAATTGTGGTACAGGATTGTCATTACCAATTCCAGACGTTGCCGTTGGTCTGTCCCCGGCACCGAGGGTATTTACCAAGGTAATGGCCGAAATAATTATCCCGTACATGGACAATCTCCTTATAAAGGCAAGGTCCAGGGAGCAGTTGTTCGTCGGAGTAGCACTATCTCGGGAAGTGCTACAACAGCACGGCTGGATTCTGAATATTCCAAAGTCGCAGCTGGTTCCTACGACGCGTCTACTGTTCCTGGGTATGGTTCTGGACACAGAACAGGATAAAAAGGGTTTCTCCCGGAGGAGAAGTCCAAGGAGTTGTCGTCTCTAGACAGAGACCTCCTAATACAAATACAGGTGTCGGTGCATCAATGCACGCGAGCCCTGGGAAAGATGGTAGCTTCTTACGAAGAAATTCCATTCGCCAGGTCCCATGCAAGGATCTTCCAGTGGGATCTGTTGGACAAGTGGTCCGGGTCGCATCTTCAGATGCATCGGCGGATAACCCTGTCTCCAAGGGTCAGGGTGTCGCTGTTGTGGTGGCTGCAGAGTGCTCATCTTCTAGAGGGCCGCAGATTCGGCATACAGGACTGGGTCCTGGTGACCACAGATGCCAGCCTTCGAGGCTGGGGGGCAGTCACACAGGGAAGAAACTTCCAAGGACTATGGACAAGTCAGGAGACTTCCCTACACAAAAATATTCTGGAACTAAGGGCCATCTACAATGCCCTAAGTCAGGCTAGACCCCTGCTTCAACACCGGCCGGTGCTGATCCAGTCAGACAACATCACGGCGGTCGCTCATGTAAACCGACAGGGCGGCACAAGAAGCAGGATGGCGATAGCAGAAGCCACAAGGATTCTCCGATGGGCGGAAAATCATGTGTTAGCACTGTCAGCAGTGTTCATTCCCGGAGTGGACAACTGGGAAGCAGACTTTCTCAGCAGACACGACCTCCACCCGGGAGAGTGGGGACTTCATCCAGAAGTCTTCCAAATGATTGTACACCGCTGGGAAAGGCCACAGGTGGACATGATGGCGTCCCGCCTCAACAAAGAGCTAAAAAGATATTGCGCCAGGTCAAGGGACCCTCAGGCGATAGCTGTGGACGCTCTGGTAACACCGTGGGTGTACCAGTCGGTGTATGTGTTACCTTCTCTGCCTCTCATACCCAGGGTAATGAGGATAATAAGAAGGAGAGGAGTAAGAACTATACTCATTGTTCCGGATTGGCCAAGAAGAGCTTGGTACCCAGAACTCCAAGAAATGATCTCAGAGGACCCATGGCCTCTGCCGCTCAGACAGGACCTGCTGCAGCAGGGTCCCTGTCTGTTTCATGACTTACCGCGGCTGCGTTTGACGGCATGGCGGTTGAACGCCGGATCCTGAAGGAAAAGGGCATTCTGGAGGAAGTTATCCCTACGCTAATTAAAGCTAGGAAAGAAGTGAACGCAAACCATTATCACCGCATATGGCAGAAATATGTTGCGTGCTGTGAGGCCAGGAAGGCCCCAACGGAGGAATTTCAGCTAGGTCGATTTCTGCTCTTCCTACAGTCAGGGGTGACTATGGGCCTAAAATTGGGTTCCATTAAGGTCCAGATTTCGGCTCTATCGATTTTCTTCCAAAATAGAACTGACTTCACTGCCTGAAGTTCAGACTTTTGTTAAGGGAGTGCTGCATAGTCAGCCCCCGTTTGTGCCTCCAGTGGCACCGTGGGATCTCAACGTGGTGTTGGATTTCCTGAAGTCGCATTGGGTTAAGCCACTTAAATCCGTGGAGCTAAAATACCTCACGTGGACAGTGGTCATGCTGTTGGCCTTGGCGTCGGCCAGGCATGTATCAGCATTAGCGGCTTTATCATGCAAAAGCCCTGATCTAATTTTTTTATATGGATAGGGCGGAATTGAGGACTCGTTCCCAATTCCTTCCTAAGGTGGTATCAGTTTTTCATGCAAACCAACCTATTGTGGTACCTGCGGCTACTTGGGACTTGGAGGATTCCAAGTTACTGGACGTAGTCAGGGCCCTGAAAAATATATGTTTCCAGGACGGCTGGAGTCAGGAAAACTGACTCGCTATTTATCCTGTATGCACCCGACAAGCTGGGTGCTCCTGCTTCTAAGCAGACTATTGCTCGCTGGATCTGTAGCACGATTCAACTTGCACATTCTGCGGCTGGACTGACGCACCCTAAATCTGTAAAAGCCATTCCACGAGGAAAGGGGCTCTTCTTGGGCGGCTGCCCGAGGGGTCTCGGCTTTACAAATTTGCCGAGCTGTTACTTGGTCGGGTTCAAACACTTTTGCAAGAGTCTACAAGTTTGATACCCTGGCTGAGGAGGACCTAGAGTTTGCTCATTCGGTGCTGCAGAGTCATCCGCACTCTCCCGCCCGTTTGGGAGCTTTGGTATAATCCCCATGGTCCTTACGGAGTCCCCGGCATCCACTAGGACGTCAGAGAAAATAAGATTTTACTCACCGGTAAATCTATTTCTCGTAGTCCGTAGTGGATGCTGGGCGCCCATCCCAAGTGCGGATTGTCTGCAATACTTGTATATAGTTATTGCCTAACTAAAGGGTTATTGTTGAGCCATCTGTTGAGAGGCTCAGTTGTATTTCATACTGTTAACTGGGTATAGTATCACGATTTATACGGTGTGATTAATGTGGCTGGTATGAGTCTTACCCGGGATTCAAAATCCTTCCTTATTGTGTCAGCTCTTCCGGGCACAGTATCCTAACTGAGGTCTGGAGGAGGGTCATAGTGGGAGGAGCCAGTGCACACCAGGTAGTCCTAAAGCTTTCTTTAGTTGTGCCCAGTCTCCTGCGGAGCCGCTATTCCCCATGGTCCTTACGGAGTCCCAGCATCCACTACGGACTACGAGAAATAGATTTACCGGTGAGTAAAATCTTATTTTTTCTGTTTCTTTACATGTACTTAGCCGGCGGATCGGCTTTTCAGGAACTGGCAGCATTTACATCGACTAAAAAGGACTGATTATTTGAATTGAACTGAGAGAAATATCCCATGCGCAGTTAATAACTGTGGTAAATATATATATATATATATATATAGAGAGAGAGAGAGAGAGAGAGAGAGAGATAGAAATATACTGTATTTCACACCCTGGAGAGGCAGATATATATGTGACAGAGGCCCAAATGTATTGCTGATCCTTAAAAAGTGATGAAGAGGAGATGGATGATGAAGAGTGATAAAGTACCAATCAGCTCCTAACTGTCATTTTCCAAACACAGCCTGGAACATGACAGTGAAGAGCTGGTTGGCTGGAAATGTATCACTCTTTTTCCATCTCCACTTTATCACTTTTCAAGTCTTAATACAATTGGGCCAGGGATCATCCTGCAAACTAATCGCGCCAAACCTGTGTGTCAACGTATTTGTGCATGGACTGCGCACACAGATCGCAAAGATGCGGGCACTTCCGCGAATGGATTGCATCCGGGCGCAAATAATCGCAATCGCGGCACATTCACACCTGCGACCTGCTCGCAAGTAAGATGAGCCCCGGCACACCTGTACTGTGCAACATGTAGAAATCTGGGTGAGGGGAAAAAAAAACTTCCAGGTTTTCAAGGTTAAGAAAAAAGGCATGGTGTATGCGATTCTAAATGTTAGTACATACTCTGAAAGTGCATGGCATACAGTTTACTTTTAGTTTGTTTTGAATATGATACGGTCATTTCTTGGCATATAGCAGCCATCAGTTCATTAATGGTTCTTGGTGGATGTTTGTAAACCTCAGCTGTCAGATGGCCTCGCTGGCTGTGTAGATGGCTTTCATGTAGCTGAAGAAGATGTTTTCCTCACAGTAACAAAGATTCTGCTAGTTAGAGACACATGACAGTGAGCTTGGTCAGGAAACTGCAGCGATAACGCCGCAAATGACCAGCCGAGAGATGCGAAACGCCAGAAATCGGCTACAAATGTCTATTACGAATTAGGGCACCGTCTGGGTGATAACATATTCACGAACCAATTTAAAATAAACTCTATTCCATGCACTTTTAGAATATGTATTAACATTCTGAATAGCATTTACCATGCCTTTTGTGTTAACCTTTAAAATCTGGGGGGGGGGGAGGGGGGGCTTCGGGAAGTGTTTGCCTCGTCCCGTACATCAAGGTTGCATGATGGTGAGGACACTTACAGAGCAGAACTTCTGGTCTGCATCAATGTTTTCTTTTTAGAAATGCTTTCAAAAGATAAAGACACTGCATGTTACATGTTGCAGAGTGGCGAGACCTCCTTACCAGGCTGAGGCGACGAATCGACTTCCATATTAGAGGAGAACCTCTCGCTCTGGGCCCCGAGGACGCCCACCGGCAGAGACTGATCCCCGGGTGCCAGGTCACCTTCCAGCTCCTCGCTGATGGGGAACGTGATATCGGTGACCTCTTTAATCTTCACTGGTTTTGTGTCCTCACATACCCGCTCAGGGTGGACGATCTTCTCGTACTCCTCAGACAGCTGCTTGCTGACCTGTGATCAGAGAGGGGATTATCAGGTGTCTGTCACTGGCTCCGCATAACACCATGCCAAGCCTCACTCACTCTACATAACCCCATGCCGAGCCTCACTCACTCTACATAACCCCACGCCGAGCCGCACTCACTCTACATATCACCATGCCAAGCCTCACTCACTCTGCATAACGCCACACTGTACATCACTCACTCTACATAACCCCTTGCCGAGCCTTACTCACTCTACATATCCCCACGCCGAGCCTCACTCACTCTACATAACCCCACGCCGAGCCTCACTCACTCTACATAACCCCACGTCGAGACTCACTCACTCTACATAACCCCACGCCGAGCCTCACTCACTCTACATAACCCCACGCCGAGCCTCACTCACTCTACATAACCCCACGCCGAGCCTTACTCACTCTACATAACCCCACACCGAGCCGCACTCACTCTACATAACCCCACGCCGAGCCTCACTCACTCTACATAACCCCACGCCGAGCCGCACTCACTCTACATATCACCATGCCAAGCCTCACTCACTCTGCATAACGACACACTGTACATCACTCACTCTACATAACCCCATGCCGAGGCTCACTCACTCTACATAACCCCACGCCGAGCCTCACTCACTCTACATAACCCCACGCCGAGCGTCACTCACTCTACATAACCCCACGCCGAGCCTCACTCACTCTACATAACAGAGCCTCGCTCACTCTGCATAATGTCACGCTGAGCCTCACTCACTCTGCATAACATAGAGCCTCGCTCACTCTGCATAACCTCACGCTGAGCCCCACTCACTCTGCATAATGCTACACCGAGCCTCACTCTGCATAACACCACACCAAGTCTCACTCACTCTGCATAACGCCAAGCAGAGCCTCACTCACTCTGCATAACACCACGCCTAGACACACTCTCTCTGCATAACGCCACGCAGAACCTCACTCACTCTGCATAACGCCACGCCTAGACCCACTCACTCTGCATAACCCCACGCTGAACCTTAATCTTCGCATCACCACGGTTAGGAACAAGCAGCTCACCTCTACCACAATCACTCAGTAAAAGACATGCAATAAACAGATTCATTGACACGGTCATAGATCTTTACATAATGATCTGCAAGAATTACTGTTCTCCTAGTACAGGGTTATAAAAGATAGATAGATAGATAGATAGATAGATAGATAGATAGATAGATAGATAAAGAACAGCGGCACTCCAGGATTTAATTGAAGGTAAAACTTGTATTTGTGATAAAAAGCAATCACATAAGGCCAATGTTTCGGAGCCCGTAGCCCCTTTGTCAACCATGACAAAGGGGCTACGGGCCCTGAAACGTTGGCCTTATGTGATTGCTTTTTATCACAACTACAAGTTTTACCTTTAATCAAATCCTGGAGTGCCGCTGTTCTTTCTTCTTTATTGGTGTATATATATATATATATATATATACACATATATACATACATACATATATACACACACTGATGTAGAGCAAAACACCTATGCGCAAAAAGGTTTAGGTGGATTAAGGGTAGCGAGGATCAGGATGGATAAAAATGGCCACTATACATGGGTGCAAGTGGAAATTCAGACGGGTCTCTTGGGTATCTGCAAAATGCGCATAAACTGTAGAAAGCAAATGCCGACTGTACATGCGTCGCACTGTTTATAAGACGGATCGACCAGTGCCTCGACGGACCTCTTTTACTTTGACATGGGCATTGCTGGGCGGTGGCCATACGCACAGTACGGATCTATCTCACGGCAGTGCCATGGGAGAATGGGCGTACAGGAATACTGTCGTGCTCATTGGCAGCGTGCGGACAGAGACAGGACGCTTGATGGGTCGTTGCCACCCAGCATTGTGTGGGGTTTAAGACCTAATACTAATGATGACCGCTGCGTACGTAAAAATATTGGGTGGACAGTCTTTCCACATGCAGACGCACAAGCAATTGGCACAGCTGGACTGATACCCACATTCTATAAGGCAGTAATAAGACTGTCGCAGTCACTCGGAACAGCTGCGCGTTAGGTTGGTAATGGTGCCTGATGGTCAAGCGATTACTGCTAAACATTTAATTTTGAAGTACAAATAGATCACCAGTGTTCATCCGGAATCAGCTTTTTAATGATTATTGAACCTTTAATAGGGATGGAAAAAAAGGATTTTAATACCTACCGGTAAATCCTTTTCTCTTAGTCCATAAGGGATATTTGGGGAAACTAGTACGATGGGGTATAGACGGGGTCCAAAGGAGCCAGTGCACTTTAAATTTCTTCATCTGGGTGTGCTGGCTCCTCCCCTCTAGGCCCCCTCCCACAGGGCAGTTATAGGTAAAAATGTGCCCGAAGGAGAAAGGACATACAGTATATGAGAGACGGAACATGAAAACAAAAGGTGGTGAGATTTACATACCAGCGCATCACTAACATACAACAATGGCTGGTAACAACAACAGCAACAGCTGAACAGGTAACTATAGAACAAGAACCTGCAGAAAGTCAACGCGCTGAGGCGGGCGCCCAATATCCCTTATGGACTACGAGAAAAGGATTTACCGGTAGGTATTAAAATCCTATTTTCTCTAGCATCCATAAGGGATATTGGGGGAAACTAGTACGATGTGGAAATGAAAAACAGATTAAACACCATGCGCTGCCAATGATGTGTGTGTAGCCGACCACTATCACTGGAACCTTTCACAAAAAATCCACAAATGATTAGTATACAAGAAATCGGAAAGTGATAGGCGCAAAACACATGCAAATAAGACCTTACATCTGATATAGATGAAATGAAAAAAGTCCCCTTGCAATCCTTTTAAGGAGTGTTTGTGGATGTCCTCTGTAACGTCCTCCAAAGTGTAGTCTCTTATCTCAAAACAAAAGACAAATCATAGGGCAGACCAATTTGGAAAACACGGGACAACAAATTTATTTCACAGAACACTCACAATATTTAAAAGAATACAAGGCATATATCCACAAGCAAAGGTGGGTATCAAAGGGTGCTGATAGCTGGAAAACGAATTACCCTCCCAAAAGGGACACTGGAGAGTCCGGACTTCTACAGCGTTTCGGAAGGAAAAAAGGTCATCCAAGGAAGACAGCTCCACCTCTCCACACCTGGTACCACTAGGTTGACGCGTTTCGGACACTGTGGTCCTTCATCAGAAGCACAGTGGTGATCTCTTAGAGAGGCATATTTATACCCCTAGACATCCTGTATAATTGGCCACACAAAAGTCTTTTTTCCCGCCAAACGCGGCGCTTCCAGCCGCGACCGGAAGTCGTCACTCCCGGAAGCGGAAGTGCGTGTGCGTTCCAGCGGAGAAGACAGGAAGTAGTTCATGCGTTCCATCTCCGGGAATTAGGCGGATCTTAATGTTATCAGTCAGATAATCTGATTTCTTGTCCTCCAATCATGTCAAAACATAAACCAAAACGTCCATATATAGTCCATCATAAAAATAGAAGATAGAAACAATAAAAAACTATTAAAATTCATAAAATGCAAGAGGAATAAAAATAATAAAATTCCAGACTTCAATTCAAACTCGCCATTAAGTCCTCCTGGGGTCAGTGTTTTCAAAGACTTCAAGAAAGTCCATAACTCTAACCCAGGGGCCATTAAGTCCTTCTGGGGATTACAAGCCATTTTACCATCTTGGAAAAATAAAGATGATGATGTGAGATTGGCGAGGGCAGAAATGAAGTGGATTCATACTTTGAAAACACTGACCCCAGGAGGACTTAATGGCGAGTTTGAATTGAAGTGGTTTCTATAATGTTTCTATAATCCTTTACTGCTATAAAATATGGAGTTACTTGCTGCTATTGATTTTGTCTGGAATTTTATTCTTTTTATTCCTCTTGCATTTTATGAATTTTAATAGTTTTTTATTGTTTCTATCTTCTATTTTTATGATGGACTATATATGGACGTTTTGGTTTATGTTTTAACATGATTGGAGGACAAGAAATCAGATTATCTGACTGATAACATTAAGATCCGCCTAATTCCCGGAGATGGAACGCATGAACTACTTCCTGTCTTCTCCGCTGGAACGATGGGGATGTCCCAAAGCTTCAGAACGGGCGGGAATGTGCGGAGACTGCTGCAGCACCGCCTGCCCAAACTGGGTATCCTCTTTGGCTAGGGCATCAAACTTGTAGAACTTCACAAAGGTGTTCTTCCCCGACCATGTAGCAGCTCGGCATAGTTGCAAGGTCGAGACTCCACAGGCAGCCGCCCAGGAAGAGCCCACTGATCTTGTAGAGTGGGCCTTCAGAGACTTAGGAACAGGTAAGGCTGCCAACACATAGGCCTGTTGGATAGTAAGCCTAATCCAGTGATGGCTAACCTTGACACTCCAGCTGTTGTTGAACTACACATCCCAGCATGCCCTGCTACAGTTTTGCTATTTGACCATGCTAAAACTGATGGCATGCTGGGATGTGTAGTTCAACAACAGCTGGAGTGTCAAGGTTAGCCATCACTGGCCTAATCCAACGAGCAATGGACTGCTTTGAAGCAGGGCAACCCTTTTTCTGCGCATCATAGAGCACGAACAAGGAATCCGTTTTTCTGACCTGGGCCGTGCGCTTGACATAGATCTTCAAGGCACGCACAGCATCCAATGCCACCGGAGGAGCAGAAGCGTCAATACTGGACGGAATTACAATAGGCTGATTCAGGTGAAACGTGGAGACAACCTTCGGCAGGAACTGCTGTCTAGTCCGGAGCTCCGCTCTGTCCTCGTAAAAGACCAAGTACGGACTTTTACACAATAAGGCCCCAATTCCAAGACACGTTGAGCAGAAGCCAGGGCCAGTAACATCACAGTCTTCTACGTGAGGTACTTGTCTTCTACCGTCATCAGAGTTTCAAACCAGGACTGTAGAAATTCCAACACTACAACCAAATCCCAGGGTGCCGTAGGCGGCACAAAGGGAGGTTGTATGTGGAGTACCCCTTGCAAGAAGGTGTGAACTTCTGGCAACACTGCCAATTTCTTCTGAAAGAAAATTGAGAGAACTGAAATCTGGACCTTAATGGAACCCAGACGTAAGCCCTTATCCACACTAGCCTGCAGGAAACGTCCCAAGTGAAACTCTGCAGGCAGATACGTGTGTTCCTCGCACCAAGAGACATATCTCCTCCAGATATGATGATAGTGTTTTGACGTCACAGGTTTCCTGGCCTGAACCATGGTTGCAATAACCTTCTTGGAAAGGCCCTTGTGAGCTAGGATATTCTGCTCAACCTCCATGCCGTCAAACGAAGTCGCCGTAGGTCTGGATAGACAAACGGTCCTTGTTGAAGAAGATCTCTTCTGAGTGGTAGAGGCCAAGGGTATTCGACGGACATGTCCAGAAGATCCGCGTACCACGTCCTTTGAGGCCAGTCCGGGGCACTTAGAATTGCCTGGACACCTTGATTCCTGATACGCTTTAGCACCCTTGGGAGCAATGGGATCGGAGGAAACAGGTAGACCAGCCGGTAAGGCCAAGGCGACGCCAGTGCGTCCACTACCTCGCCTGAGGGTCCCCGGTCCGTGAGCAATACCAGGGGAGTTTCTTGTTGAGACGAGAAGCCATCAAGTCTATTTGTGGGCAACCCCACCGGTCGATGATCTGCTGGAACACCAGATGGTGGAGCCCCCACTCACCCGGGTGGAGATCGTGATGACTCAGGAGATCCGCCTCCCAGTTGTCCACACCCAGAATGAAGATTGCTGACATGACACTTGCATTCCTTTCCGCCCAAAGGAGTATCTTTGACACCTCTCGCATGCAGGCTCTACTTTTTGTCCCTCCTTGTCGATTGATATACGCCACCACTGTGGCGTTGTCCGACTGTACCTGGATCGCTTGATCTTTGAGCAGAGGAGATGCCTGACGCAGAGCATTGTAGATAGCCGAAGTTCCAGAATGTTGATTGGAAGGAGGCTTTCGTGGGCTGACCACCTACCCTGGAACTGTGCCCCTTGGGTGACAGCTCCCCATCCTCTCAGACTCGCATCCGTCATGAGGAGGGTCCAATCCTGAATCCCGAAATTCTTGCCCTCCAGGAGATTGGAGGACTGTAGCCACCACAGAAGGGAAATCCTGGCCTGAGGTGACAGCTCAATCATGAGGTGCATCTGGAGATGCGATCCAGACCACTTGCTCAGGAGATGCAACTGAAACATTCTGGCATGGAACCTCCCATACTGGATCGCCTCTTATGAGGCAACCATCTTTCTTAACAATCTGATGCAAAGATGTACGGACATTCGAGTGGGTCAGAGCACCATGCGGACAATCTCCTGAAGTGTTTTTGCCTTGTCCTCTGGTAGAAACACCTTCTGGGCCACAGTATCCAGCAACATCCCCATGAACAGGAGCCTCTGAGTTGACTCCAGGTGGGACAGAAGACGGATGGTGCGGTCGTTATGGAGCAACAAAAGCTCCCCGGATCTTGCCTTTATCAGAAGATCGTCCAGATAAGGGACCACATTGACCCCTTGGACCCGGAGTTGAAGCATCATCTTCGACATCATCTTCGTGAATAACCTTGGGGCTGTAGACAGGCCGAAGGGCAGTGCCTGGAATTGGAAGCAATCATCCAGCAGGGCAAACCGCAGGTATCCCTGATGAGGAGGCCAAATCGGAATATGGAGATAGGCATCCAAAGAGACCATAAATTCCTGTTCTTCCAGGCCCGCAATCACTGCTCGCAGGTATTCCATTTTGAACTTGAACACCCTCAAATAAGGATTCAAGGATTTCAGATTCAGAATGGGCCTGACCGAACCGTCCGGCTTCGGCACCACAAACAGGTTTGAGTAAAAGCCCTTGCCGCATTGCGGTAGTGGTACTGGAACAATGACGTGGGACTGGACCAACTTTCGGATAGCCTGTTGCAACGTAACTTGCATATCCGCCAAAGCTGGTAAGCTTGATTTGAAAAATCGTTGGGGGCATTGTGGGAGTACTGTCAAACTCCAGCTTGTAGCCCTGAGAAACGAGCTCTCTGACCCAGGCATCCTGGCAGGAGGTCTCCCAGACGCTGCTGAAGTGACGCAGTCGGGCTCCCACCTCGAGGTGGGTGGGCACCGTCATGCTGAGGCCTTACTGGAAGCAGTACTGGTGGACTGTTCCTGAGAACTGGTACTTGCAGGTTTTCTGGACTTACCTCAGGTGCCTCTAGCCGCATTGGAGGCACCTCTGACCTTTGATCGAAATGTGCGAGACCGAAAGGACTGGACAGACGGACCCGGATAGTAGCGTCCCAGATGGGAGAAACGTGGATTTCCCAGCCGTAACTTTGGAAATCCATGCATCGAGTTCAACCCCAAAAAGCCATTCCCCAGAAAAGGGGAGGGATTCCACATTACGTTTGGATGCTGCGTTCGCAATCCACTGACGCAACCACAAGGCCCTGCACGCCGACACTGCCATGGCAGACGTCCGAGCATTAATGTTCCTTGAGGGAATCACAGAGGACACAGGTAGTGTCCTGAATGTGCTTCAGGAGGGTTACCGTAGTAACTAAGGTCATACCCCCCGAAAGGCCCCCCTGAATTTGTGTGGCCCAAGAATGAATATCATGGGTCATCCAGAAACCCGCAATGACCGGTCTTTGTGAAAGGCCGGCTGCAGTGTATATAAATTTTAGGGTAATCTCTACCTTTCGATCCCCAGGATCCTTCATAGTAAAGAAGCCCGGGACAGGCAGCACCGCATTCTTAGACGAGAGACTGAGACATCCACCCCAGGGGGTTCCTCCCAAAATTTTCTACCTTGAGGAGCAAATGGGAAAGTACGCAAAAATTTTTTGGACACTTGCAATTTTTTGTCTGGATTTTTGCAGGCCTGTTTGAATAAGTCATCTAACTCTGGAGAATCAGGGAAAGTGACATTGGGCTTGTTTTGGACAAAGAAAAACGACCGCTGTGTTGCAGCGTCCTCTAGAGGGAGCTTTAACACGTCCCTTATAGCCAAAATGAGGGGTTCAATACCCTGAGTATATCGGGATCCCCACTAATGGGATCCAGGTCATCCCCATCATCTGAATCTGATAGCAGAGCAGGTAAACCACGCTTCTGTGGACCTGCATGAGAGAGGAGCGGGCTCTGCATCTGCCCTATCAGTCTTCTGCACATTAGCAGTGAGCTGGGAAGATTTATCTGACATCATAGTCTTAAGAGACCCTAACCAGTGGGGCTCTGGACCCTCTCCTGCAGCCCCTTCACTGATTTGTGAAGATTGACTGCATTGTTCACAGGAAACAGAATCAGATGATAATAGAGAGAATCTGGTGTGACATACACTGCACAGCTTGTGTTTACCCAAATTTCACAGTAAGCACAATAACATACACACAGACAGTGATACTGCAAGCCTGCCCTACTGTATGTGAGAGGAGACACAGAGAGAAGGACACCAGCACACCCTGAGCTGTACAGCCCCAGTGAGGCTGTCGGCTTTCCAAACACAGTAAACACTAACAATTTAGGTCCTACAGAGGATCAGGACAGTGTACACAAGCGGCTCTCCCCCTTTGCTACACCCTGTACTAGTTTTTCTAGCGTGTCTTGTGAGGCAGGAGGCGCTGTGTGTGCTGTAGATGGCTGCAGTAAGTAGAGGAAGGCGCCAAAATGCCTCAGGTCCCGCTCTGAGTTAGCACCGCCCCCTCTAATGGCGCCGGAGCTATAATGAATATTTATACTGGCAGAGTCTCCTTCATAGCGTAAAACATCACACAAGTGGTAGTCAAGCTCTTTTGTGCCAGTTCTACACGGGGATCTTAGCGAGACCCCCTCAGGACGGTCCCGTACGCCGCGCCCGTGGTCAGCCGCACTTTGTACCGGGGGACCCCCCACCGATGTCACCTTCAGGCAGCGTTAGGGGTGTGCGGCGTGCTGCGGCTGTGACAGCCAAGGCGCAGTGCCCCACTGAACAACCCCTCAGGATGGTGGTCCTGCAGCGGGGAAGCGGCTCTGCACCTCGTAAGGCCGGTGACCGCCACCCCCCTCCTAACTCCCACGGCGCAGGTATGCTGTTGCCCTGACAGCATACCGATAATAATAAAAGTTTAAAAGAAAATTGAAGAAAACTCTCAGAAGCTGCAGAGATGTGCATCCTCTCCTGAGGGCACTTTTTTCTAAACTGGCTGTGGGAGGGGGCATAGAGGGGAGGAGCCAGCACACCCAATAGAAGAAATTTAAAGTGCACTGGCTCCTTTGGACCCCGTCCATACCCCATCGTACTAGTTTCCCCCAATATCATTTATGGATGCTAGAGAAATCCTGTTCTGCTCTCTGTAACACAATCTCTATTCTCCCGTCTACGTTTACTGATCCTGACAAACCCAACGAAGCAAGGTCCTGAAAGTGAGAGTTTACTGCATGGAAATGTAATACTTCCAAACCGCTGACCACTATCATCGGCGGCTCCCACCTCAACAACCGGGTACTATCATTCGCAGCATCTGGAACTTTTAAATCCAGCGACACATGCCTGATCTAAGGTTCTGATTCATGTTTGTAAGTAAAGCAAAAGAGCAAGTAACTTTCTGTCCGGGCTTTTGCATGTAGCCCACATACGTTAGACAGCTTATACTACAATTTGGATTTTCAGTTTGAACACACCCCATCCAAATCTAATCTCTCTGCACGTTACATCTGCCCCACCTGCAGTGCAGCATGGTTTGGCCCAAATGCTTGCTTTTATGCTTTGCTTGCAAATATGAATGAGGTCCTTGGACCAGTTATAAAATAAACCAGAACCCCTCTCATTCTATGACCCTTGAAGTCAAAGTGTTCTGGACTGCTAATCCCCAAAAAAGACCTTCGCTTAGGGGCCACATCTCCCTTTGTCCATCTGGCCAGGGAATAGATAAGGCCTCTATGGGAGGTTATGAAAATCAGTTATGAAGATGTCCAGGGATCCACTTCTAAGAAACTTTGCTGTCCCCAAACTCCCTCCCCCCCTCCCCCATCTGCCTAGAGACAAGGGTATGTGTGTACCTAGGAGTGTGTTACATATCATAGTTGATGTTCCTGAACCCATTACTGAAGTAAAAATTGATTTTTTGTGTGGTCTTTTTTTTGTGCGGGGCTGGTGCTGTATTACTTAGCCCCGCCCTCTGCGCGTTCAGTTGCTCACCTGCAGCATAAACGTATGGTAATCTTTAATCCGATGCTGCCAGAATTTCTGGAGAGACAAGACGCTGCCTATTCCCATCTCGTGGAAGACCTGCTCCATGACATCTGGGAACGGGGTATGGCCCAGCCTGGCTTCTCGGTCCACGTTGAACCTCAGCATCTTGGTGAATTTGAGGCAGTACTCGTGGGCGATATCAGTCAGAGTCTCTAAGACACTCTCGTTGGCAGTCTCGAATCCAGCATGGGCAAGGATGGTGGCCACAGAGTGGTACATCTGCTTGCGGCACGCGTTGTAGCTGAGTTCTATCACCGGTTCGCCTTTCCCACTAAAGAATAAAAAGAAGGGTGGGTCACCAAAACCAGAATGGACACAAAAAGCAGATAAATATTTTATCGTTTGGTAACCCTTTCCTTGCTACTGTCCCTACATCCCCAACAATTCTTCTGCCTATCCCATAACTAAAAATTCAGTTTACGGTGGAGTCCATCTCCCACGCAACCCCAAGTCTTCCCCAGTGTCTGTGATGGATCAGATATGCTGCCCTGCCTTTAGAAGTCTTCCCCATTGTCTGTGATGGATCAGATATGCTGCCCTGTCTTTATAAGTCTTCCCTGGAGTCAGTGATGGTTCAGATATGCTGCCCTGCCTTTATAAGTCTTCCCTAGTGTCTGTCATGGATCAGATATGCTGCCCTGCCTTTATAAGTCTTCCCCAGTGTCTGTGATGGATCAGATATGCTGCCCTGTCTTTATAAGTCTTCCCCAGTGTATGTGATGGATCAGATATGCTGCCCTGCCTTTATAAGTCTTCCCCAACGTCTGTGATGGATCAGATATGCTGCCCTGCCTTTACACGTCTTCTCCAGTGTCTGTGTTACACGTCTTCTCCAGTGTCTGTGATGGATCAGATATGCTGCCCTGCCTTTATACGTCTTCCCCAGTGTCTGTGATGGATCAGATATGCTGCCCTGCCTTTATACGTCTTCTCCAGTGTCTGTGATGGATCAGATATGCTGCCCTGCCTTTATACGTCTTCCCCAGTGTCTGTGATGGATCAGATATGCTGCCCTGTCTTTATACGTCTTCCCCAGTGTCTGTGAAGGATCAGATATGCTGCCCTGCCTTTATAAGTCTTCCCCAGTGTCTGTGATGGATCAGATATGCTGCCCTGCCTTTATACGTCTTCCCCAGCGTCTGTGATGGATCAGATATGCTGCCCTGCCTTTATACGTCTTCCCCAGTGTCTGTGATGGATCAGATATGCTGCCCTGTCTTTATACGTCTTCCCCAGTGTCTGTGATGGATCAGATATGCTGCCCTGACTTTATACGTCTTCTCCAGTGTCTGTGATGGATCAGATATGCTGCCCTGTCTTTAGAAGTCTTCCCCAGTGTCTGTGAAGGATCAGATATGCTGCCCTGCCTTTATAAGTCTTCCCCAGTGTCTGTGATGGATCAGATATGCTGCCCTGCCTTTATACGTCTTCCCCAGTGTCTGTGATGGATCAGATATGCTGCCCTGCCTTTATACGTCTTCTCCAGTGTCTGTGATGGATCAGATATGCTGCCCTGTCTTTATAAGTCTTCTCCAGTGTCTGTGATGGATCAGATATGCTGCCCTGCCTTTATACGTCTTCCCCAGTGTCTCTGATGGATCAGATATGCTGCCCTGCCTTTATACGTCTTCCCCAGTGTCTGTGATGGATCAGATATGCTGCCCTGCCTTTATACGTCTTCTCCAGTGTCTGTGATGGATCAGATATGCTGCCCTGTCTTTAGAAGTCATCCCCAGTGTATGTGATGGATCAGATATGCTGCCCTGCCTTTAGAAGTCTTCTCCAGTGTCTGTGATGGATCAGATATGCTGGCCTGTCTTTATACGTCTTCCCCGGCGTCTGTGATGGATCAGATATGCTGCCCTGCCTTTATAAGTCTTCCCAAGCGTCTGTGATGGATCAGATATGCTGCCCTGCCTTTATACTTCTTCCCCAGCGTCTGTGATGGATCAGATATGCTGCCCTGCCTTTATAAGTCTTCCCAAGCGTCTGTGATGGATCAGATATGCTGCCCTGCCTTTATACGTTTTCCCCAGTGTCTGTGATGGATCAGATATGCTGCCCTGCCTTTAGAAGTCTTCCCCAGTGTCTGTGATGGATCAGATATGCTGCACTGCCTTTATAAGTCTTCCCAAGCGTCTGTGATGGATCAGATATGCTGCCCTGCCTTTATACGTCTTCCCCAGCGTCTGTGATGGATCAGATATGCTGCCCTGCCTTTATACGTCTTCCCCAGCGTCTGTGATGGATCAGATATGCTGCCCTGTCTTTATACGTCTTCCCCAGTGTCTGTGATGGATCAGATATGCTGCCCTGTCTTTATAATTCTTCTCCAGTGTCTGTGATGGATCAGATATGCTGCCCTGTCTTTATACGTCTTCCCCAGCGTCTGTGATGGATCAGATATGCTGCCCTGCCTTTATACGTCTTCTTCAGCGTCTGTGATGGATCAGATATGCTGCCCTGCCTTTATACGTCTTCTCCAGTGTCTGTGAAGGATCAGATATGCTGCCCTGCCTTTATACGTCTTCTCCAGTGTCTGTGATGGATCAGATATGCTGCCCTGCCTTTATACGTCTTCCCCAGTGTATGTGATGGATCAGATATGCTGCCCTGCCTTTATACGTCTTCTCCAGTGTCTGTGATGGATCAGATATGCTGCCCTGTCTTTAGAAGTCTTCTCTAGTGTCCTGTGAAGGATCAGATATGCTGCCCTGCCTTTAAGTCCCCAGTGTATGTGATGGATCAGATATGCTGCCCTGCCTTTAGAAGTCTTCTCCAGTGTCTGTGATGGATCAGATATGCTGGCCTGTCTTTATACGTCTTCCCCAGCGTCTGTGATGGATCAGATATGCTGCCCTGCCTTTATAAGTCTTCCCAAGCGTCTGTGATGGATCAGATATGCTGCCCTGTCTTTATACGTCTTCCCCAGCGTCTGTGATGGATCAGATATGCTGCCCTGTCTTTATAATTCTTCTCCAGTGTCTGTGATGGATCAGATATGCTGCCCTGCCTTTATACGTCTTCCCCAGCGTCTGTGATGGATCAGATATGCTGCCCTGTCTTTATACGTCTTCCCCAGCGTCTGTGAAGGATCAGATATGCTGCCCTGTCTTTATAATTCTTCTCCAGTGTATGTGATGGATCAGATATGCTGCCCTGTCTTTAGAAGTCTTCTCCAGTGTCTGTGATGGTTCAGATATGCTGCCCTGTCTTTATACGTCTTCCCCAGCGTCTGTGATGGATCAGATATGCTGCCCTGCCTTTAGAAGTCTTCTCCAGTGTCTGTGATGGATCAGATATGCTGCCCTGCCTTTAGAAGTCTTCTCCAGTGTCTGTGATGGTTCAGATATGCTGCCCTGTCTTTATACGTCTTCCCCAGCGTCTGTGATGGATCAGATATGCTGCCCTGCCTTTATAAGTCTTCTCCAGTGTCTGTGATGGTTCAGATATGCTGCCCTGTCTTTATACGTCTTCCCCAGCGTCTGTGATGGATCAGATATGCTGCCCTGCCTTTAGAAGTCTTCTCCAGTGTCTGTGATGGATCAGATATGCTGCCCTGCCTTTAGAAGTCTTCTCCAGTGTCTGGGATGGATCAGATATGCTGCCCTGCCTTTATACGTCTTCTCCAGTGTCTGTGATGGTTCAGATATGCTGCCCTGTCTTTATACGTCTTCTCCAGTGTCTGTGATGAATCAGATATGCTGCCGGGCCGAGCGCACTGGCGGTGGACACTGTGGCAGTACAGGCGATCCCACTAGATCACCAAGGCATGGGTGCAGGTCAGGTTTTCTCTTAAAACCATTTTAATAGTAGCCCACAGTACCCGGTGGTTTTGCCAGCAGGGGGATAAGGCTTAGACCTGAAGCCCCTCCCCCAGCCCCAGGGCGCCATTTCCCGCAAATGTTCCCACCCTGGAGCTGCATATCTGTCTCTTCCTCACTCCGTGTCAGTGTCTGGGCGCTATTTCTCTCAGCTCACAATTCCTGGGACTGCTTGGGCAAATCCTCCTGTGTAAAGCCGCCTGGTTGTCAGTGCTGTGACTTTACATGACACAAGTATTCTACCTGCCTATTAGACAGTGTTAGTTAAGAAAGAGTGCATTTAGTCAGGGTTTTCTAGTACAATTACCCTGTGATATACATCCAGTTCTTACTGTGCAGTGTTATATCTATTGACTACATAGCTATATAAGCTGGTCCAGTGCAGTATTATTGTTGGTAATAACCTCTGCATTGTATAACTGTGACTATATGTGTGTGCATTAGCTTGCTGAGTGGCTTCCATTTCGTGTCTCTCACTCAACTTGCTATCCCTATATTCTATAACCTGAGGGGGCTTGGTGCGTCAGGTTTTATAATAATATAGGATATTCACAAGATATACTCTGATACGTATTTTTCTCTGTGATTTTAGTCACCATATCTCTCCTATATCTCTTCTTGTGCTGACTACACTGCGCAGGGGTTTGGGTAAGAGGTATTGTGCTGCTGCCAATTGTACTGTGTTACCTGATACTGCAAGTTATATCATGTCTGCTTCTGAAGGTAACGGTTCTGGGGCGGAACACACTGCCGGTGTTGCTGAGGCCACAGATCCATATGAGGAGAATATAGAAGCTGTGGGCTCTGGTTCTGGGGGCTCCTTGCCCCCCAGTGGGACTGTGGCAACGGAGGTCTATAATGACCCACCATAGGCTGCTTTTTCCACGCTTCTGTATACGCTAGTTAATAAACTAATACCCCCTATGCCAGTGCAACCGTATGTGGTCCCTGCAGCTAATCCGCCGTGGGCGGACGATTTATCTGCTCAATTGAAGAAGTTGAACCAGTCCCTGACTACTAAAAAGTCTGACCCTCGCTCGCCTAAGTCCAAGGGGTCCTCTAAGCGAGTTCTTATCTCCTCACAATCCACTGCTGTCACTGACACCTCGTCTGATGAAGACGGCACTTACACTGACCCCACAGGTTCTGACTCAGATACGGCTGATGGGGAGGGTAGTTCACATGTGGATGTTCCTGATCTTTTGGAGGCTAGTAAATTAATTTTACAGATTACGGATGATCCCGAGCCATCCGTCCCTCCTAAGAAACCAGATAGGTTCAAACGTCAGAAGGTGGTTAAACAAGTTTTACCTCACTCTGACCACCTAGTGGATATAAGTCATGAACCCTGGGGAAACCCGGGTAAGAAGTTTGCGCCTCAAAAGAAGATGCTGGCTCGCTATCCCCTCGCGCCAGAGCTGTCTAAAAATTGGGAAACGCCTCCTCCAGTAGACTCACATGTGGCTAGGATGGTGGTTTCCTCAGCTCTACCTGTCACTACCGTCACATCTCTAAAAGAGCCTATGGATAAACGTGTGGAGGGTTGTCTGAAAGCGATTTACACCCTCACGGGTGCTGCACAAAAGCCACTATTGCAGCTACATGGGCTGCAGAGGCTATTGAAGCATGGGCCTTGGAGTTAGAAGCTGAAATCTCTTCTGACCATGCTAGACAATGCTTGTCATATATTGTCACAGCTTCTCGCTATATTAAAGAGGCGGCTTCTGATGCCGGTATCCTAGCAGCCAAGGCCTCTACTACATCAGTCCTGGCTCGCCGGATTTTGTGGCTGAGATCCTGGTCTGTGGATCTGGACTCTAGAAAAACCCTGGAGGTACTCCCTTTCAAGGGAGATATTCTGTATGGGGAGGACTTAAAATAAGATTGTGGCTGACTTGGCTACTGCCAAAACTGCCTGTCTGCCAAGTACCGCTTCTTCTGTGTCGAAGGCTAAAGGTACTTCCTTTCGCCCCTTTCGTCCTTCAGGTAAAGCAAAAGGTCAGGCGTACAACAAGCAGGCCCGCACTTCCAAACCTGGTAAGCCAAAACCCAAAAAAGCCTGGGCGGCCCGTCAGCCAGCTTCTAAGACTGATAAGCCTACCGCATGACGGGGCGGGCCTCCCCCTGGGGGATCCCAGGGTGGGGGTCCGGCTTCTAGGATATACCCAGGAATGGTTGAAGACCACTGCAGATGCCTGGGTACGGGAAGTCGTCACTAGAGGTTACGCCATAGCCTTCAAAAACCGACCCACTCATCGATTTTACCGGACAGACAAATGCAAACACTCTACATTCGGTGGTACAGACCCTCCTGGATACAGGAGTCGTAGTACAGGTGCCTCTTGCGCAGAGGGGCCGGGGGTAGTCTTCTCCGCTGTTTCTAGTCCCGAAACCGAATGGGTCCTCCCGGCCTATTCTCAACCTCAAGGCACTGAACAGGTTTGTGAAGGTTTCCAAGTTCCGTATGGAAACCCTTCGCTATATAGTTCTGGCCTTGGAACCTGGTGACTACATGGTCTCCCTGGACATACAGGATGCTTACCTGCATATTCCTATAGCAGCGTCACAACAGCAATACCTGAGGTTTGCGATTGGCAACCTCCATTACCAGTTTCGGGCGTTACCTTTTGGTTTAACTACGGCTCCGCGAGTCTTCACCAAAGTTATGGCGGTGATGACGGTGGTACTCCGCCGTCAAGGGGTCAGGACACTGCGTATCTGGACGACTTGTTAATCCTAACTTCGCCTACGTCATCTGGATATGACTGTCCAGTTTCTACAAGCCCACGGGTTGCTCATCAACTGGAAGAAATCCTCCCTGGTCCCTGCTCAGAGCATGGTGCACCTGGGAGCGCTATTGGACACTCACAACCAGAGGTTGTCCTAGTCTCAGGAGAAAGTCCTGAAGCTTCAGGACAGGATTCGTTGCTTCCTTTCTCGTCCGCAAGTGTCGATACATTCGGCGACGCAGGTGCTGGGCCTCATGGTATCGGCATTCGACATGGTGGAGTATGCTCAATTCCATTCTTGCCCCCTCCAGAAGCGGATTCTAGCCAAGTGGGACGGCCTGCCTCACCGGATCAGGTCTCACATGATCTCAGTGACTCCGGAGGTCCGTCTGTCGCTGCTCTGGTGGCTCCAGGACCGACAATTGTGCAGGGGCCGTCCATTCTGGATATCCAACTGGGTCCTGTTGACAACAGATGCCAGTCTAAGAGGTTGGGGCACAGCGCTAGAGCAACACTCCCTTCAGGGTCGGTGGACCAAGGAAGAATCTCTCCTCTCGATCAACATTCTGGAATTGCGGGCGGTCTTCAATGCGTTGAACCTGGCCCAGAATTTAATTCATAACCGTCCTGTTCAAGTACAGTCGGACAACGCCACCACAGTGGCTTACATAAATCATCAAGGCGGTACTCGAAGCCGCTTGGCGATGAAGGAAGTCTCACGGATTCATCAATGGGCGGAACGCCATCTACCGGCCATATTGGCAATATTCATTCTGGGAGTCCTGAATTGGGAAGCGGACTTTCTCAGTCGTCAGGACGTACATGCCGGCGAGTGGGGTCCCATCCAGAAGTGTTTCAACTCCTAGTGGAAAAGTGGGGCCTTCCAGACGTAGATCTGATGGCGTCTCGACACAATCACAAGGTATCGGTCTTCGGAGCAAGGACAAGGGATCCCCAAGCAGCATTCGTGGATGCGCTGGCGGTGCCGTGGAGGTTTCGGCTGCCGTACGTGTTCCCTCCTGTGTCACTCCTGCCCAGGGTAATTCGGAAGTTCAAGCAAGAAAAAGGAAATCTGCTTCTCATAGCTCCAGCGTGGCCCAGACGGCACTGGTTTTCAGAGCTGCAAGGCCTATCGTCAGGGCGTCCAATTCTACTTCCACAACGCCCAGACCTCCTCGTTCAGGACCCCTGTGTCTACCAGGACCTAGCCCGGCTGTCTTTGACGGCGTGGCTCTTGAAGCTTCCGTCTTAAGGGCTAAAGGGTTTTCTGAGGCGGTCATTCAAACTATGCTGCGGGCCCGGAAACCGGCTTCGGCTAGGATTTACTATAGGGTCTGGCATTCTTACTTCGTTTGGTGCGCATCTAACGATTATGACGCTTCCAAGTTTAGGATAGCCAAGTTGTTGGCTTTTCTTCAGCAAGGCCTGGACTTAGGCCTGCGTCTGGCCTCCCTCAAGGTTCAAATATCTGCCTTGTCGGTGTGGTTTCAGAGAAAAATTGCGACCTTACCTGATGTGCAAACCTTTACTCAGGGTGTGTTGCGTATCCAACCTCCCTATGTCCCGCCTATGGCTCCTTGGGACTTGTCGGTGGTTTTGGAGGCGCTACAAGAGTCTCCGTTTGAACCTCTTGGTTCAGCTGATCTTAAGTGGCTTTCCCTTAAGGTGGTGTTTCTGCTGGCTATTGCTTCCGCTAGAAGAGTGTCGGATTTGGGTGCCTTGTCCTGTAGTTCCCCATATCTGATATTTCACCGTGACCGGGCGGCTCTGATATTTCACCGTGACCGGGCGGTTCTTAGGACTCGTCCCGGATATTTACCTAAGGTGGTTTCTTCGTTCCACCTTAACCAGGAGATTGTGGTTCCGGCACTTGTTTCTCCTGATCTGTCTCCCAAAGAGTGGCCTTTGAATGTGGTACAGGCTCTCCGTATCTATGTGAAGAGAACTGCTTCTATTAGGAAATCTGATTCTCTCTTTGTGCTGTTTGGATTTCACAAACGGGGCTGGCCTGCTCACAAGCAAACTTTGGCCAGATGGATTAGAATGGTGATTGCACATGCTTATGTGAAGGCTGGTCTCTCAGCTCCTGCTCACATTACGGCCCATTCTACTCGGTCTGTGGGACCTTCTTGGGCGGCCCGCCGTGGTGCGACCCTTGAACAATTGTGCAAGGCGGCTACGTGGTCCTCCGTGAACACGTTCATAAGGTTCTATGCCTTCGATACTGCCGCTTCCCAGGATTCTTCCTTTGGACGCCGGGTTCTTGTGCCCGCTACAGTGCGTCCCCTCCCATAAGGAACTGCTTTAGGACATCCCCTATGTCTTTCCTTGTGGAGCCCAGTGTACCCCGCAGCAGAAAACTAGTTTTATGGTAAGAACTTACCTTTGTTAAAACTCTTTCTGCGAGGTACACTGGTCTCCACAAGGCGCCCACCCTGACGCACTTAGCTTCTTTGGGTTGGTATGGCATTAGCCGCTGACACTTCTCTTGTCGTGAGAGTGTGGTGTATGTGGCTACTAACAGTTATAGTTTCTTTTCCTGCTACTGCATTGGGCTGGTTAACTAAAAACTGAGCTCCTGTGCAGGGAGGCGGGGTTATAGAGCCGGCGCTATGCATTCTGGGAACAGTCAAAGCTTTTCAGCCTGTTGGTGCCTCGGATCAAGATCCTACTCTACACCCCCCTATGTCTTTCCTTGTGGAGCCCAGTGTACCTCGCAGAAAGAGTTTTAACAAAGGTAAGTTCTTACCATAAAACTTGTTTTTCCAACTAGGCAATAGTGCAAACGGAAAGTTCACAGTGACTGTGTCAATCTCTACTGTCCCACATTTGCTTACATCACCACCAGCTACTGTGCCATCCATTTATGGTTCCTTGCCAGTCATATACCTAGACCTGACCTTCCTTAATGCCACCTCCACCCACCTTATAACCTTCCATCCTATTTGCCTACACCACACATTTCCCAATAACCTGTAACTAGAGTTTATCACATTCACGTTCTGGACCTGAATACGAGTCCCAACTAATGCGAATACGGATCCGGATGCCTGCTGCAAACAGGAATGCTCATGCAACTGTATGCCAATATTCTAAATTGTATCTATGTGATCGCATTTTTCCCAATCCCCTGTTCGCGAGAGCAGCCGACGTGATTATCATCATCAGTTACACCTGTCTGAATTTGGCGTTCACCTTGCATAGGCAAAAAAGGACGCAACTCTACCTACATGTCTCTCTGATGTGCATTTGCGTTGTTGCTGCAGATAAACGCAGATTCAGGCCCTCTGGGGCAGATCTACTAAGCCTTAGATAGTAATAAAGTGGAGAGAGATAAAGTACCAATCATCTCCTGTCATTTTTCAAACACGGCCTGTGACAAGGCAGTTCTTAGTTGATTGGCTGGTACTTTATCTCACTCCACGGCTTAGTACATTCCCTCCGATCATAACTTGTCGCTGCACTTAGGGGCTGATTCGGACTCTATCTGACACACATGGCTGATCACAGGGGCCGGATCCGAGCTCAGCATTCACCGTCAACAGGCAGAGAAGGCAAAACTTCATTTATCATTGAAATGTGATTTACTGGCTCTTTAAGTTTACACATTTCCATTACTAAACCCATCTACCAAAGAGCACAGATCTTCTTTCCATATAATTTAACCCTTCATTCAGCAGCGCTACATACCGGTAGAAATCGCTCTCCGGATCGCTGTGCAGCATCTGGAATGGCAGTTTGGGTAACTTGCAGTCCGGCGGCAGCAGATCATCGGGGAGGACAGGAGAAGGAGGTCGGTGAGGGAGGGGCTCACTCTCTTCCACTTTAATGCCCTCAACCTGCTGTTGATTCTGAGACTGCGCTGCGGCAATCAGACTACGCAGTTTACGGTTATGCTGAATCAGCTGGATAGTGTGCGTGGTAAGGCTGCACGGTTCCGAGGGGATATCCAATGAGGTGGTTGGCTTAGGCTTGCTGGCAGATGGCTGGTGTAGAGGGGGCTCTTGCATCTCCACTGTGCGGAACTCTCTCTGTAGGAGATCAAAGGAGTTTCGGCTGGCCTGGCCAGAGGGGACCGGGATCTCACCCCAGTATCGCATCATTTTCAGAAGGAGTCTTGATAATGTTTGATATTAAAAAAAAATCTATTTATATCTCCATGAACCAAACAATCATGGAATTCCCAGACTACATGACGCATCAAATACTGAAAATGATAATAATCCACAGGGTGACCGAGATCTACATACACAGTCTTCTATCTATGTTCTCCGCCTGAAAAGAGTGGAACAGAAAGGCAAATGGTTAGATTTCAGATGCATACACAGATTGAGGGGGAAAGAGAGGAAAGGCGGAGAGATAAGGGGGGGGCGGAGGACAGAGAGGGGAAAAATACGGGGGGAGAAAGGAGATAATTGAATTGAGAGAAGGGGGAAAGGGGGAGGGGGGGGAGAGAGAGGGGGAGAGAGAGGAGGGGGGGAGAGAGGAGGGGGGGAGAGGGGGGGGGAGAGAGAGGAGGGGGGGGGGGAGAGGAGGCGGGGGGGAGGGGGGGGAGAGAGAGAGGAGGAGAGGGGGGGGGGGGGGGAGAGAGAGAGGAGGAGAGGGGGGGGGGGGGGGGGAGGAGAGAGGAGGAGGGGGGGGGGGGGGGGGAGAGGAGGAGGGGGGGGGGGGGGGGGGGAGAGGAGGAGGGGGGGAGAGGAGGAGGAGGGGGGGGAGGGGGGAGAGGAGGAAGAAGGGGGGGGGGGGGGAGAGGAGGAAGAAGGGGGGGGGGAGAGGAAGGAGGGGGGGGGGGGGAGAGGAAGGAGGGGGGGGAGAGGAAGGAGGGGGGGGAGAGGAAGGAGGGGGGAGAGGAGGGGGGGGGGAGAGGAGGGGGGGGGGGAGAGGAGGGGGGGGGGGAGAGGAGATGGGGGGGGAGAGGAGGAGGGGGGGGGGGGGAGGAGGAGGAGGAGGGGGGGAGGAGGAGGAGGAGGAGGGGGGGGGGGAGGAGGAGGAGGGGGGGGGGGGGAGGAGGAGGAGGGGGGGGGGGAGGAGGAGGAGGGGGGGGGGAGGAGGGGGGGGGGGAGGAGGAGGAGGGGGGAGGGGGGAGGGGGGGGGGAGGGGAGGGGATTGAGGGGGAAAGAGAGGAAAGGCGGAGAGATAAGGGGGGGCGGAGGACAGAGAGGGGAAAAATACGGGGGGAGAAAGGAGATCAGTAAATATAGATATGCAGTGTGTATACCGCAGGCTGGGGCTGTATACGCGGCGCAGCTCTTCGGCTGTTCGGGTGACGGGGTGAGAGGGCTCCGGCTGTTCGGGTGACGAGGTGAGAGGACTGTGACAGGGGGACACTGATCCCCAAGCTCCCTGAACATCCGGGTACCGTGTGTCGCGCCGGTTGGGACGTCACTCGTCACGTGACCTGCATGTCCCCGGATATCCGCTGTGTTGAGAGTAGCTGTTCTGAGTGTGACCCGGCCGCTCTGAGCTCGTAGCCCGGAGCCTGTGAAAGTGGCGCTGGACACATGGAGGCCGCTCAGCTGGACCCCGATGGCGGGGAATGGCCCAGCGTTCCCGGGGCCCTGGAGGTCGGGGATACCCCCCGGGGCCCTGAGACCCCCGCACATGGCGATGCGCGGCCCCAGGGTCCCGGGGAACATGAGGAAGCCGGGACTGGTCATCCCGGGGCCGGGAGTAATGCGGGTGCGCGGCCCGGGACCGCTGAGAGGGCCCGGAATCCCAGGACCAGGGGTGATGAGGGGCCCGGGGGGCATGAGGATGCCTGGGCCAGTCAGGGGACCAGGGCTGGGGGCGATGAGGCCACAGGGAATGTCAGCACCGGGGGTATTCAGGGGTCCCGGAGTCTCAGGGCCGGGCCCAGGAGCGAATGCACTGAGGGGCCCAGGGATCCAGCCTCTGGGATCAATGAGGGGCCCAGGGCTCCAGCCTCTGGGATCAATGAGGGGCCCAGGGCTCCAGCCTCCGGGATCAATGAGGGGCCCGGGGCTCCAGCCTCTGGGATCAATGAGGGGTCTGGGAATCCAGAATCCGGGAACAATGAGGGGTCCGGGAATCCAATCTCTGGGATCAATGAGGGGCAGAGGAAACCAGCTTCCAGGAGCAGTGAGGGGCCCGGGGATCCAGCCTCTGGGATCAATGAGGGGCCCGGGAATGCTGTCCGGAGGAGCTATGTCAGCCCCGACCATGCCCTCCCCAGCAGCAGTGAGGAGCATGAGCTTCCCAGGGGTCGGACCAATGAGGGCCCCAATGTTGCAAGGATCGGGGCCGCAGGCCAACGGGTTCCCGGGACCCATAGGGCTGAGAGGACCCATGCTTCCAGGACCTGCAGGGAGGAGGGCTCCAGGTCCAGCATCGTTGGCAATGAGGAACCCAATGCTCTTGGGACAAGTTGCCCCAAGGAATGCGATGATGCAGGGACCAATGCCCCAGAGGAACTCCATGACACTGGGAGCATCACCCCAGAGAAGCAGCTTCATTCAGAACCTAGGAAGGGACATGGGTCCAATGATGGGACCATGGAGGGGGCCAAGGATTCCGGGGGCCCAGAGCCTTTTAAGAAACCCATCGCTGCTGCAAGGCCAAACTGGAATGAAAAGACCCTGGAGCAACGAAACAAACCACCAGCCTCCCCCGCAGCTTCCTCCATCCGTTAGCCTTCGAGGGGCCGAACGGGAAACGGCCCAGGATGTCTGCACCAGGCTTCCATCTGATGCCAACCGAGCCAGCCCTGCCATTCCCTATCGGGAGCCTGCCTGGGCCGGGCGGCCCGAGAGCCTTTACAGCCTGGAGGTGCTGAAAGGCGGCAGCGTTCTGTCAACAATGAATGTAAACGATGTCAGCTGCATGGTTTTTGGCAGACTCCCCGGTTGCCATGTCTCACTAGAGCATCCCTCCGTCTCCCGTTACCATGCCGTGCTGCAGTACCGCTCTGTTGCTGGTTCTGATCCGGATGAAGAACCTGGGTTTTATGTATATGATTTAGGCAGCACCCACGGCACATTCCTCAATAAGCAGCGCATTCAGCCCAAGACCTACTGCCGTTTTCGAGTGGGACATGTCCTAAAATGTGGAGGAAGCACTCGTCTGTTCATACTACAGGTGAGTGTACACTGCCTTTTCTGCTGGCAAAATTCAACTTGTTGAGGACGCCATTGTGTGGGCGCCACGTGAAATGCAGACTCATTCCAGGGTTTCACTTATCGTGAGCATGGAGGAGGAGCAAACAGATTTTTACCGTCATGACGAAGATGTCATCTCCTAATTACACTCACTCTGGAGTCAGTCCCCACTTCCACACTCTGTGCCCCCCCCCCCCCCCCCCCCCGATGACTTTCAGCGTAGAAGTGCCGCTGCGGTCAGCATTGTTATTAAATGTCCCTGGCTGGCCCAGTGCTGGAGGGTCCAGTGTTGTGTAACTGGGGCATAAGGCACTAGTATGTTGTGGGGAGAAAGAGTTAAGGGCCCCATACACTAGGACGATAATGCCCGATTTCAGGCATTCGGCCCGATATATTGGATGAAATTGGGCATTTTGCAAGCGTTTCCGATCCGATGCGCATTCCCGTGAGCATCGGATCGGATCCTCCAGATTGAATGTGCTGCACATTCAATCTGGTCTGACCCCACAGGCGTGGCTGGGATCGCCCAAGATACATACATCGTATGCAAAAGGACAGCATACGATGTATCGTGGGTGATCCTGCCCCCCGGGAGGCTGCCGGGGGTGATCGCCCGCGACATGTCCGCCTGACTTGTCGCGGTAGTGTATGGGGCCCTTTAGTGTAACGTGCACACATCCTGGTGCACTATATATGGGCTCGTACATTGTATGTGGTGGTATAGCCTGGTATGTGTGTTGGCATGTGCTTAGTACAATATGGAGGTATATGGCAGAGGAAGTGTGTGGAATTATTGGGTTAACACAATGTGTTTGCAGGACATTTGGGGGTGAGGATCATATTTTCATGATGCATAGCCCACTCCTTGGCTTACAGGTTTGGTAATGAAGTTGTGATCACATTTATTTTCATTATAAACTTTCGGTAAATCGTGAGAACTGGTTGTTCTGTGTGGGTGCCTTGTAGTTCTCAGACCTCTCACTGTGTTTGTGTTGTACAATGAGTGTTGTGACCTTATGGTAACTGTGCTCAGGGCCCAGACGAGGACCAGGAAGCGGAATCCGAGATGACTGTAACTCAGATTAAGGAGGCGCGGAGACAGAGGGAGACCCTGCAGAAGAAGATGCTGGGAGATGACTCTGATGAAGAAGAAGATGGCCCTAACAAGGGACAGGGCAGGACAGAACAGGGGGAGTCGGGCGCTAGTTCTGGCTGCACATGGGGAATGGGTGAGCTGGGTTTAATGCCTTCCTTTTCTTCTCACTCATAGGTTTTCCTGGTAGAATATGTATCTGCGTTTATAGTGTTCATTCTGGCACCCTGCACCTTTCAAAACCTGTGCAGTTCCTCTTTCCTGCCTGGGGTGTCACTTTCTGCTTTGGTGCTTCTAGCACAGTCTGGTGTGTATCTCAGATGTACTAAGAATTGGAGAGCGAGGAACTACCAGCCAATCAGCTCCTAACTGTCTTTTTGTTTTTCACACATGTAACATGGCATTTAGGAGCTGATTGGCTGGCACATTTTCTCTGTCCACTTTGTTTCACTCCTGAAGGCTTAGTACATATCCCCCACGCTTTATATTATGTTACATAATCTTAATGACATTAATTTGCTGCACCTTATGGGGTCACCCTTCTTATACATGCTCCCTCTGTCACTTACATAGTATTATAGAGCATACTAATATGATCTTATGAGTAAATTTGACTTTCACCATGACTGAAGCTATTTCCCCAATGTTTCTTCCCTCTGTATCTCAGTAAAATGCTCTTACTGTCGCATTGTGCAGGGGAGGATGCGATTGAGGAGGAGAACGATGAGAACCCCATCGCGCTGGAGTTTCAGGAGGAGCGCGAAGCCTTGTACCTAAAGGATCCCAAGAAGGCTCTGCAGGGGTTCTTTGATAGAGAAGGTATGTCAGTGTTTGTTAGGTGTTACTGCTGTGGTCAGATGGTAGAGGACCATGCAGCACCTGCATCATAGTTATCAGGCCTCTAGAAAACCTATTACAGCGCTGCCCAGGAGGGGGTGTAGGAGACGCTGATGTTTTACTGAAACGTTATGGTTACTGACACCAGCTGGTGTTTCTGCATTGGACTTTGGTTGTCTTCACTTCCCGCTTCTAGGGCTGGAGTCAGCCTGTACAACCATTTATAAGCCACATGGTCTTTTACAAAATGGCGTATTATGATATTATGTGCATGCTAAGCATTGCTCTCCTCCCCCCACTCCCATTCTATACTACTGTTAAAAATAAGTTGGGAGGGGAGAGACCACTGATGACCACTCACGGCTGATACAGTAGCTGTGTGTAACCAAACTCTGTCTCCAACAGAAATAGCTTTATCCGAAGACGGGACACAAAAAGTATTATCACATGTATGCTGCTGTTCCTTCAAAATCAATCTTTAGGGTCTCTCTAATGGGCCCTACGCACATAGCGACACGCTGCCCGACGGCCGATACGGCAGACGGGCGACCCGGCGGCGGGGGAGAGTGAAGTTTCTTCACTCCCCCCCGTCACCCAGCTCCATAGCACTGCATGCTAATATGAACGAGATTGTCCATATTGGCCTGCATGTTTAAACGAGCCGGCAATAGCGATGAACGAGTGCGGGGCCGCGCATCGTTCATCGCTGGTGCCTACACACGGAAAGATATGAACGATATCTCGTTCATTAATGAACGAGATTGTTCATACCTTTCACTGGTATCGACCAGTGTGTAGGGCCCATAACTGTTACACTACTAGGACTTAGAACACTGGTGGCAGTGTGACAGTGTTAATGTCATTTGCTGAGGTTGCACCTGGTGATTCTCACTGCTTTGTGGAACCTTTATGACTACCAGGGCGCCAGAAAAAAAAGCTGATGAAACCTGTAGCAATCTCCCTCCTATTTCTAGTGCACTGTACAATATGGGTTACAGCACCTTTCTCCTTGGCACCACATCCCATAAATATCTCCGCCTGTGTTTAAAACTTAATATTACACCCAAGACCTGTGAAATTTGTATGAAATAAGACAAAGACCGGTGACAATATTCCCAACCAAATGTAAATCTTGTTATCTGACACCGGTATAAACTGCATTTGTTAAAGTTTTTCTAATACAAAAATATATTTTGTTCTGCTCTTATTGTGTGTAGAAATTTTAACTGGGCTTGGTGGGATATAGAGAGGGAGGAGCCAGCTACACTTCCTGAAAAAATTTTTAAGTGCCAGGCTCCAGTTATCCACTCGTCTATACCCCATTGTCTATATGCTCCAGTGTCCCCTAGTGGATGAAAGAGAAAAAGGTGTTTGGCACCTTTATGATTGGAGCAGGGTATTCCATGGTCCATCATGAAGATAGCAGTTTGTCATAGGTGCACTTCTTATTCAGGATAGACTAATATTTAAGTTTATATCAATTATAATTGAATGCACTCAGACGCAGTCATATTGGGCGTTTATTTAATTCTCCAGGGCTAGAGCAGATAGTTTCTAAAAAGAGTGTTGTAGTTTCCATTCTTTAACAGTGACGCGTTTCACCGGTCGCAGCCAGCTTCATCCGATAGGAAAATGTACTGTACTACATTGTTTAAGAAGAACCGTCCGTCTCTGCTGCTGTTGGCTCTGATCCGATCCTAAATTGGACCTGCCATCTTCCAGATCACCTGTGCCCATGATAAATTTCTACCTTCATGACTTTTATGTTCTACATATAATAACTTAGTATGTATATTGCACTTCTAAATGACTCTCCACTGTCTTGTGTCCTGCAGGAGAAGAGCTGGAGTTTGAATACGATGAGCAAGGTTCCGGGTCGTGGCTCTGCAGAGTGAAGTACGGCCTGAATACATGAACTTTAGATGGCTGTGTAGAAATAAGTCTGTAATCAAATCCACACACCCCCAATAAAGCATAGGGGGGGGTGGGGGGGAGATTTGCTTGTCTTGTCTTTTTTTCTGTTCTAGTGTGTTCCTACAGATGTTGTTTCTCATGAATTACATAGTTGATCATGATTAATTGTGCCCATCCGTTGTTACATGTAGGTTGCCAGTGGATGATTCCTCGGGGAAGCAGCTGGTAGCAGAGGTCACCCATTCTGGAAAGAAGAAGGACTCGGCCAGACTGTGCGCTCTGGAGGCCTGTCGGATGCTAGAGATGAGAGGCTTGCTGCGGCAGGAGGCAGGTCGGTGCTGTGTCCTGTAACTGTAAATGAGCATTGTAGAGAAACTTCTAGTGATCCTGGGAGGTGCCAGACGCAATAAATATATACATAGAGGAAGGGTAGGTCACTATGAAGCACTGTAGAGAGGCAAGCCCGCATCTATCATTGGCTACTAACTGCTAATAAAGCTTGTAGTTATTTTAATATGAGCATGTGATATGTTGTAGTGATAGGTTGTAGACTCATTGCTATACTACATAATATGTAGACAGAGTATTTATCAAAACAGGAGTTAAATACTGTGCACATTAATTCAATATGGTCATACAATTTTATTAGGGTGTTCTAGGCAGGAGCTTCTCTTATTTCATTGTCCCAGGTTAGAAGTCTGAGGCTTTCAGTCAAAACTGGGAGTTTCATACAAGCAGGTGTGATCGGTGATATCACTTAGTACAACTGACATGATATGCTTTTGCTGTTTGAGCTTTTTGTGCTATACAGTAAACGTCTTTGCACAGTGTCTTGAAAACTGGGATGTATTTTGAGCATCTGGATATCTGCACAGAAAAAAGAAAATGCAGATGACACACACTATAGTACTGAGAATAATCAGAATACCGTAATAATCAACTCTGCAATCTAACAGCAAAATTGAGGTGCTTTGCACACTTTTTGCCCAAAAATATAGGCCCACCAACCATGACCAGGTGACCTCATCTGGTGGGTCCCTAACACTTTCGGAACTGCAAGTCTCAGCATGGTAGCACCTCTTACTACATTTACAATTAGTGTGCAGCCCAAGGCCCCAGTCTCCGCCTCCCCGGCATTTGGATATCTGGCATAGGCCGCGATCTCGAATGTCAGGTTAGGCGATCATTATCTAACCTGCAAGTGGTGGTCTGCTCTTGTAGTTGCACGAAAAAGAAAGGCTAAACGGTGGGAGGACGAGGATTTCTACGAC
This sequence comes from Pseudophryne corroboree, assembly GCF_028390025.1. Lineage (NCBI taxonomy): Eukaryota > Metazoa > Chordata > Amphibia > Anura > Myobatrachidae > Pseudophryne > Pseudophryne corroboree. The sequence goes on from NC_086447.1 coordinate 898,484,685, forward strand.
AGCGATGACGACACTTTCCTTGACCGCACCGGAATAGTGGAAAAGAAGCGTCTGAGTCGCATGAAAAAAGCTGGGAAGATTGGAGAAAAACCGGAAACCTTTGAATCTCTGGTGAGTGAGCGAACTGCTGTTTTGCCATCCTTAGTGTGCGGTTTCAGGAGGCCTCATTCTGAAAACTGTATATTGGATTTATTGCACGAAGTTTGGATAAAATTAATTTTAGTGACAAATATATTGTCATTATGCTTGTGTCTCCACGTATGTGTGTGTGTGTGTGTGTATATATATTATTTATATATATAATTTTTTTATTTTTATTATTTATTTATTTTCCATCTTTAGACCGCTAAACTGGATCTTGTCGAAAAGGAGATTGCAGAGATAGCAGCTCGCCTGAAAACAACCCAGACAGGTAATAAATACAGTGCGGACGCCTGCGCCTGCCAGAGGTGGTGGATAACGTTGGGGAATTAGATAAATAATGACTGTCACCTGCTTCTTCATTTCTTTTTCCATTGCCCAATGTACAGATGGAGCCACGATTATCTTGGCTTCAATGCTGCGCCTCAGCACACCATGGCTTATTAGCATAAGCCTTTCATCTATTGTTCTCAGCTGCAATACAATAAGAGAGAACAATACAGAAGGGGATCAAGGGGGTCATTCCGAGTTGATCGCTCGCTAGCAGTTTTTAGCAGCCGTGCAAACGCTAAGCCACCGCCCACTGGGGAGTGTATTTTAGCTTAGCAGAAGTGCGAACGCTTGTGCAGCCGAGCTCTGCAAAAACAGTTTGTGCAGTTTCAGAGTAGCTCTGAACCTACTCGGCGCTTGCGATCACTTCAGCCTATTCGTGTCCAGATTTGACGTCATACACCCGCCCAGCCACGCCTGCGTTTTTCCAGACACGCCTGCAGTTTTGCAAACACTCCCTGAAAACGGTCAGTTGACACCCAGAAACGCCCCCTTCTGTCAATCTTCTTGCGGCCGTCAGTGCGAAGAAAAACTTCCCTAGAACCTGAGCACAGCCACAAAGGGCTTTGTACCCGTATGTCGCACGTGCGCATTGCGGGGCATACGCATAAATGCCGTTTTTTCACCTGATCGCTGCGCTGCGAAAATCGGCAGTGAGCGATCAACTCGGAGTGACCCACAAAGTCATTACAGCAGGGGATTAAGTCTGACTGCCCTGGCTAAATTAATCCTATTAAAGGCCAAGATAAAGATGGCTCCATCTGTATTCGTTATACTGGAGGGCACACAGTGGAGCAGTCTGTCCTGAGCACATTTTTACCAATAGATTGCAGAGGAGGGATTGGTACGTAACTAAAGCCGAGGTCAGGTGGGGTATAGAAGGGGAGGAGCCAAGCCCAAAATCATTGAAGATTTCAAGTACCAGACTCCATACTCCACTGTCTGTACCCCAGCATATGCCAGTGTCCCCCCCCCCCCCCCCCCCTCCCTCCCATGGAAGTAGGAAATAAGGATTTTCATTCGCTGTACATAGTATGTGCCTTCCTCCGTCTTGTCTGCAATAATGAACGGTGGTCTTGCCTAAAAGCGTTGATGCTGTTTGCTCCAACTTGCTGGCTGTAATGTTCAACTCTAATTTAATGTGATTGTATTTAATAACTACTTGCCATAATTGCATGTTACTCCATGGGTTCTGGGTCCAGGGCTGCTGCATCTCTTCCCCCACTACTGCCAACAATGTTCCCTTCTCCTTGGCTTTACATTGGATACGTTTAAACGTTGGGGGTAGGGGCCCTGTCCTATCCGCGCATTTATCTTGTATGTTCTCCCCTGCTTGACTGTCAGCCCCTTCTATATGTTAGTAAGTGGTGTTTGTGTGACTTACTGCCCAATAGTACTCAGGGGAGACTTCACATTACGCTGTGAACCCTGGTGGAAGTGACGGTCAGATATGGGCCCACTCGTTGCAGTGGGAAAGGTGTGACCTTGATCTGTCTAATCGGTGCTTGTTGATGAACCGTTACAGTAAATGGTTAGGCTGCTCCATGTGTGTGCTGGCCATGGAAAAATAGTCTGTCTGTTGTTTCACAGTGATTTCCGCAGAGGCCCAGATATGTTTAAGCTCCACTTGCATTGTGTGTCTCCCGTCTCGGCTGTGCCGCACATGTTCACCAGTAAAATGTGGCTGCACCTCTCCTGCAACCACCATCCGTCGCCTTTCTGTCCCTGGCACCTCATCTAGCATGGCAAAGGGCACTTTAAGCATCATTTTTGCGGCCTGTTGCATGTCCGCACAGCTACAGTATGTTAGTAAATCTGCATAAGGGCATGATGGGAAATTGTAATTCAGACTGCCCTTTTCTTCCACAAAGCGTGGTGTGGGGACAATCCCATCCGCCAGTAGGGACTGCCCGTGAGCAGGCGTAGCTCACTATTACATTGCTGTTGTGACCAGGGAGACCTTCGCGCACCCTCTGGGAGTGAGAGGATGACCTCTTGGCCGCCTGACCTCTCCCTTGGTTCACCGAATGGCATTGTTCTCTGATGAGCCCTTGTGATTGGTTAAATTAATTCCACAGTCTTTATATACCGGTGTTATTAACGACCACCCACAGCCAGTAGGTTAACCCAGCACTGGTATTATATAGCGACTAACACATTATCATTAGTAATCCTATTACACAGTGGTGTGTTAGAAGGCTGTGATCTTTGATGGGTGGGAACCTGGTATCTGTTTGTCTTTTCTATTTCTCTAACGTCCTAGTGGATGCTGGGGACTCCGTAAGGACCATGGGGAATAGACGGGCTCCGCAGGAGACAGGGCACTTTAAGAAAGTATTAGGAATACTGGTGTGCACTGGCTCCTCCCTCTATGTCCCTCCTCCAGACCTCAGTTTGAATCTGTGCCCGGACGAGCTGGGTGCACCTTAGTGAGCTCTCCTGAGCTTGCTAAATAGAAAGTGTTTTGTTAGGATTTTTTTATTTTCAGAGAGATCTGCTTGCGACTGAGGGAAGAGAAGCAGCCCTACTCACTGTGGATAGGTCATGCTTCTTAGGCTACTGGACACCATTAGCTCCAGAGGGATCGAACACAGGAACGCACCCTTGGTCGTCCGATCCCAGAGCCGCGCCGCCGTCCCCCTCGCAGAGCCAGAAGCCGGGTGAATGAAGCAAGAAGACTTCAAAAGCGGCGGCAGAAGACTCCAGTCTTCATATGAGGTAGCGCACAGCACTGCAGCTGTGCGCCATTGCTCCCACATTAAACCCACACACTCCGGTCACTGCCGGGGCGCAGGGGGGGGCGCCCTGGGCAGCAATTAGAGACCTCTTGGCAAAGTGGCATATATACAGTTGGGCACTGTATATGTGCATGAGCCCCCGCCATTATTTTACACAAAATCGCGGGACAGAAGCCCGCCGCTGGGGGGGCGGGGCTTCTTCCTCAGCACTCACAGCGCCATTTTCTCTCCACAGCTCCGCTGAGAGGAAGCTCCCCAGGCTCTCCCCTGCAGAATCACGGTAGAAAGAGGGTAAAAAGAGAGGGGGGGCACATAAATTTAGCACAAAATCAGTATATACAGCAGCTACTGGGTAAACACTAAGTTACTGTGTAATTCCCGGGTCATATAGCGCTGGGGTGTGTGCTGGCATACTCTCTCTCTGTCTCTCCAAAAGGCCTTGTGGGGGTTCTGTCCTCAAATAGAGCATCCCCTGTGTGTATGGTGTGTCGGTACGCTTGTGTCGGCATGTTTGACGAGGAAAGCTATGTGGAAGCAGAGCAGGTACAAATGAATGTGGGATCGCCGCCGACGCCCGATTGGATGGATATGTGGAAGGTTTTAAATGATAATGTTACTTCCTTGCATAAAAGGTTGGATAAAGCTGAAGCCTTGGGACAGTCAGGGTCTCAACCCATGCCTGATCCTACAGCGCAGAGGCCGTCAGGGTCTCAGAAGCGCACACTATCCCAAATTGTTGACACAGATATCGACACTGATTCTGACTCCAGTGTCGATGGCGATGATGCAAAGTTGCAGCCTAAAATGGCTAAAGCCATCCGCTACATGATTATAGCAATGAAGGATGTATTGCACATCTCAGAGGAAAACCCAGTCTCTGACCAGAGGGTTTATATGTTTGGGGAAAAAAGGCATGAGGTGACCTTTCCCCCTTCACATGAATGTGAAAAAGCTTGGGAATCTCCAGATAGAAAAATGCAGATTTCCAAACGGTTGCTTATGGCGTATCCTTTCCCGCCAGCGGACAGGTTGCGCTGGGAATCCTCCCCTAGGGTAGACAAAGCTTTGACACGCTTATCTAAGAAGGTAGCCCTGCCATCACAGGATACGGCCACCCTAAAAGATCCTGCGGATAGAAAGCAGGAAGGTATCCTGAAGTCCGTTTATACACATTCAGGTACTATACTAAGGCCGGCAATTGCGTCGGCCTGGATGTGTAGTGCTGTAGCAGCATGGACAGATACTTTATCTGAGGAACTTGATGCCTTGGACAAGGATACTATATTACTGACCCTGGGGCATATAAAAGACGCTGTCCTATATATGAGAGATGCCCAGAGAGACATTAGCCTACTGGGCTCTAGAATAAATGCAATGTCGATTTCTGCCAGAAGGGTCCTGTGGACTCGGCAATGGACAGGTGATGCCGATGGGGACGGTCTCTCGGACCTAGTTTCCACAGCTATGGCTGGGAAGTCAAATTTTTTGCCATATATTCCCTCACAACCTAAGAAAGCACCATATTACCAAATGCAGTCCTTTCTATCACAAAGAGGCAAGAAAGTCCGAGGTGCGTCCTTTCCTGCCAGAGGCAGGGGTAGAGGAAAGAAGCTGCACAATACAGGTAGTTCCCAGGACCAGAAGTCCTCCCCGGCTTCCACTAAATCCACCGCATGACGCTGGGGCTCCACAGGTGGAGCCAGGATCGGTGGGGGCACGTCTCCGAAATTTCAGCCACCAGTGGGTTCGCTCACGGGTGGATCCCTGGGCTATACAGATTGTATCTCAGGGATACAAGCTGGAATTCGAAGTGATGCCCCCTCACCGTTACCTCAAATCGGCCCTGCCAGCTTCCCCCATAGAGAGGGAAATAGTGTTAGCGGCAATTCACAAATTATATCTCCAGCAGGTTGTGGTAAAGGTTCCCCTCCTTCAACAGGGAAGGGGTTACTATTCCACAATGTTTGTGGTACCGAAACCGGACGGTTCGGTCAGACCCATATTGAATTTAAAATCCCTGAACATTTACCTGAAAAGGTTCAAGTTCAAGATGGAATCGCTCAGAGCGGTCATTGCAAGCCTGGAAGAGGGGGATTTTATGGTGTCTCTGGACATAAAGGATGCTTACCTGCATGTCCCCATTTATCCACCTCATCAGGAGTACCTCAGATTTGTGGTACAGGACTGTCATTACCAATTCCAGACGTTGCCGTTTGGTCTGTCCACGGCACCGAGAATATTTACCAAGGTAATGGCAGAAATGATGGTGCTTCTGCGAAAGCAAGGAGTCACAATTATCCCATACTTGGACGATCTCCTCATAAAGGCGAGGTCCAGAGAGCAGTTGCTGATCAGCGTAGCACACTCTCGGGAAGTGTTGCAACAGCACGGCTGGATTCTGAATATTCCAAAGTCGCAGCTGATTCCTACGACTTGTCTGCCCTTCCTGGGCATGATTCTGGACACAGACCAGAAGAAGGTTTTTCTCCCGGCGGAGAAGGCTCAGGAGCTCGTGACTCTGGTCAGAGACCTCTTAAAACCAAAACAGGTGTCGGTGCATCAATGCACGCGAGTCCTGGGAAAGATGATGGCGTCATACGAAGCCATTCCCTTCGGCAGGTTCCATGCGAGGACCTTTCAGTGGGATCTGTTGGACAAGTGGTCCGGATCGCATCTTTAGATGCAGCGGCTGATCACCTTATCCCCCAGGGCCAGGGTGTCTCTTCTGTGGTGGCTGCAGAGAGCTCACCTTCTCAAGGGTCGCAGGTTCGGCATTCAGGACTGGGTCCTGGTGACCACGGATGCAAGCCTCCGAGGGTGGGGGGCAGTCACACAGGGAAGAAATTTCCAGGGTCTGTGGTCAAGTCAGGAGACTTGTCTGCACATCAATATCCTGGAACTAAGGGCCATATACAACGCCCTAAGTCAAGCGGCGCCTCTGCTTCGCAACCAACCGGTGCTGATTCAGTCAGACAACATCACCGCAGTGGCTCATGTAAACCGCCAAGGCGGCACAAGCAGCAGGGTGGCGATGGCGGAAGCCACCAGAATTCTTCGCTGGGCGGAGAATCACGTAAAAGCACTGTCAGCAGTGTTCTTTCCGGGAGTGGACAACTGGGAAGCAGACTTCCTCAGCAGGCACGACCTCCACCCGGGAGAGTGGGGACTTCATCAAGAAGTCTTCACACAGATTACAAGTCGTTGGGAACTGCCACAGGTGGACATGATGGCATCCCGCCTCAACAAAAAGCTACAAATGTATTGCGCCAGGTCAAGAGACTCTCAGGCAATAGCTGTGGACGCACTAGTGACACCGTGGGTGTTCCAGTCGGTTTATGTGTTTCCTCCTCTTCCTCTCATACCCAAGGTGCTGAGAATCGTAAGAAAAAGAGAAGTGAGAACAATACTCATTGTTCCGGATTGGCCAAGAAGGACTTGGTATCCGGAACTGCAAGAAATGCTCACAGAGGACCCATGGCCTCTGCCTCTCAGACAGGATCTGTTGCAACAGGGGCCCTGTCTGTTCCAAGACTTACCGCGGCTGCGTTTGACGGCATGGCGGTTGAACGCCGGATCCTAGCAGAAAAAGGCATTCCGGATGAGCTTATTCCTACGCTAATAAAGGCTAGGAAGGACGTGACGGCTAAACATTATCACCGTATATGGCGAAAATATGTTGCTTGGTGTGAGGCCAGGAATGCCCCTACAGAGGAATTCCAGCTGGGCCGTTTCCTTCACTTCCTACAGTCGGGAGTGACTATGGGCTTAAAATTGGGGTCCATTAAGGTCCAGATTTCAGCCCTATCCATTTTCTTTCAAAAGGAACTGGCTTCTCTTCCTGAAGTTCAGACGTTTGTAAAGGGAGTGTTGCATATTCAGCCCCCTTTTGTGCCACCAGTGGCACCTTGGGATCTTAACGTGGTGTTGAGTTTCCTGAAATCACACTGGTTTGAGCCACTTAAAACCGTGGAGTTAAAATATCTCACGTGGAAGGTGGTCATGCTATTGGCCTTAGCTTCGGCTAGGCGTGTGTCAGAATTGACGGCTTTGTCATGTAAAAGCCCCTCTCTGGTTTTCCATATGGACAGGGCAGAATTACGGACTCGTCCGCAATTTCTGCCTAAAAGTGGTGTCATCTTTTCATTTGAAACAACCTAATGTGGTGCCTGCGGCTACTCGTGACTTGGAGGATGCCAAGTTACTAGATGTAGTCAGGGCTTTGAAGGTTTATGTAGCCAGAACGGCTGGAGTCAGGAAAACTGAGTCGCTGTTTATCCTGTATGCATCCAACAAGCTGGGTGCTCCTGCTTCAAAGCAACCTATTGCTCGCTGGATCTGTAACACGATTCAGCAGGCTCATTCTGCGGCTGGATTGCCGCCTCCAAAATCAGTAAAAGCCCATTCCACAAGGAAGGTGGGCTCTTTTTGGGCGGCTGCCCGAGGGGTCTCGGCATTACAGCTTTGCCGAGCAGCTACTTGGTCGGGTTCAAACACTTTTGCAAAGTTCTACAAGTTTGATACCCTGGCTGAGGAGGACCTTGTGTTTGCTCATTCGGTGCTGCAGAGTCATCCGCACTCTCCCGCCCGTTTGGGAGCTTTGGTATAATCCCCATGGTCCTTACGGAGTCCCCAGCATCCACTAGGACGTTAGAGAAAATAAGATTTTACTTACCGGTAAATCTATTTCTCGTAGTCCGTAGTGGATGCTGGGCGCCCGTCCCAAGTGCGGACTTCTTCTGCAATACTTGTATATAGTTATTGCTTAAATAAGGGTTATGTTATGGTTGCATCAGGTTTATCTGATGCTCTGTTGTTGTTCATACTGTTAACTGGGTAAGTTTATCACGAGTTATACGGTGTGATGGGTGTGGCTGGTATGAGTCTTACCCTGGATTCCAAAATCCTTTCCTTGTACTGTCAGCTCTTCCAGGCACAGTTTCCTTAATTGAGGTCTGGAGGAGGGACATAGAGGGAGGAGCCAGTGCACACCAGTATTCCTAATTCTTTCTTAAAGTGCCCTGTCTCCTGCGGAGCCCGTCTATTCCCCATGGTCCTTACGGAGTCCCCAGCATCCACTACGGACTACGAGAAATAGATTTACCGGTAAGTAAAATCTTTTTTTTTTTTTTTTTTGTCTTCATTTGTAGTTTTGTTATAGTATGTGAAATTAAGCCATTTAGCAGTATATGCAGGTAGTGAGATGGGTGCTTTCCGTTATGTCTGTTCAATCTATACTTATACCTTTATAGTTATGCAGTGTGGTACAGTCTGCGGCCACCCTATAGTGATGCAGTGTGGTACAATCTGCGGCCACCCTCCAGTGATGCAGTGTGGTACAGTCTGCAGGCCACCCTACAGTGATGCAGTGCGGTACAGTCTGCAGGCCACCCTACAGTGATGCAGTGCGGTACAGTCTGCAGGCCACCCTACAGTGATGCAGTGCGGTACTGTCTGCAGGCCACCCTACAGTGATGCAGTGCGGTACTGTCTGCAGGCCACCCTACAGTGATGCAGTGCGGTACAGTCTGCAGGCCACCCTACAGTGATGCAGTGTTGTACAGTCTGCAGGCCACCCTACAGTGATGCAGTGTGGTACAGTCTGCAGGTCACCCTCCAGTGATGCAGTGTGGTACAGTCTGCAGGCCACCCTACAGTGATGCAGTGTGGTACAGTCTGCAGGCCACCCTACAGTGATGCAGTGTGGTACAGTCTGCAGGCCACCCTACAGTGATGCAGTGTGGTACAGTCTGCAGGCCACCCTACAGTGATGCAGTGTGGTACAGTCTGCAGGCCACCCTACAGTGATGCAGTGCGGTACAGTCTGCAGGCCACCCTACAGTGATGCAGTGCGGTACAGTCTGCAGGCCACCCTACAGTGATGCAGTGCGGTACTGTCTGCAGGCCACCCTACAGTGATGCAGTGCGGTACTGTCTGCAGGCCACCCTACAGTGATGCAGTGCGGTACAGTCTGCAGGCCACCCTACAGTGATGCAGTGTGGTACAGTCTTTAGTTTAGTGTAGTAAATAACCCTCTATATCCAGTGTTGCCAGTGCAGTCTTACAGCAGCCGGTGTAAGATCATTTGTTACTTTACTTCCAGGTGAGTCCCAGAATTCTGCCCAGGACCCTCTAGATGCCTTCATGACTGAAATGAAAGCCGGCAGCACCATGGACAGCGTGACCCGCAAGAAGCTGAATTTGCGGTCCTTGGAGCTGAAGAAGGAACAGCAGAGGCTGAAGACTCTGATAAAGATTGTGCAGCCCGTGAAACTTCCTGAATTAAAGCCTGAGTAAGTCACTGCCATCTGCACTCCCAGCACGTTTCGCCTCCGGCCCCAGGGAAATCTTCTGTGTGGCGCCTCTCCTGTTTATGCCTTGTAAAACCGTTTTGGAGAGGTGATAAAATACAGTTATACTTTCTGTAATTTCACTGGGGCCTGGGAATGATCAGGAGATGTGTCCTTATCCTCCATGGTGCTGTTATCGTCTTATGAAATAATTCACCTGTCACATAGTGTTAGCGATGAGATCATAAGGGCAGAGATTAATGGTGGTGTAAGCACTCAAGGGCAGCAGCCGAAAACTAGCAATGTATCCCAAGCCATCTGTCTGTGAACGGGTTGCACTGTGGATTATGTTAAGATTGGCCAATTACCAGGACTGGTTAATAGTTTATATGAGGCAAAGGCGTCATCGAGGGTAGTTTTCAAATGCAGGGCTTTAGTTTCTCTTCAGAAGAGGGCAATTGTGAAATGAATCTATTTCTACAGGGCAATAATATTTACATTGTGTACTAGTCACACTTTCCTATAACCTCTTATGCTCCGCGACCGCCTTTATTTACTTACCTGATACGGCGCTGCTGATGTTTGGACTATGTGTTATTCTCATTCTAGAGCATTTGGTATCTATGCTGTAAGTGCTGGGCATAGTTATCGTCAGCCTGTTCGCTCTATGGCCCTCATTCCGAGTTGATCGCTCGCTAGCTGCTTTTAGCAGTCGTGCAAACGCTAAGCCGCCGCCCTCTGGGAGTGTATCTTAGCATAGCAGAAGTGCGACCGAAAGGATCGCAGCGCTGCTATTAAAAAAAAGATTGTGCAGTTTCTGAGCAGCTCCAGACCTACTCAGCGCTTGCGATCACTTCACACTATTTAGTTCCTGTTTTGACGTCCCGAACACGCCCTGCGTTCAGCCAGCCACGCCTGCGTTTGTATCTGACACGCCTGCGTTTTCCCACACACTCCCCGAAAACGGTCAGTTACCTCCCAGAAACGCCCACTTCATGTCAATCACTCTGCGGCGAGCAGTGCGACTGAAAAGCGTTGCTAGACCTTGTGTAACACTACTTCGGCTTTTGTGAAAGTACGCTGCGCATGCGCATTGCGCCGCATACGCAGAAGTGCCGCTTTTTTGCCTACACGCTGCGAACGAAAACTGCTAGCGAACAATTCGGAATGACCATCTATATTGGGTGATCAGGCCGTAGACTCTACAGGTGTGTACCCAGCTGAATCTGCTGCATTGCAAGTGTCATAACGGGTTGAGTACCTGTCACCCGCCTGCAGCCACACTCGGGGGGGAATTCAATTGGGAGCGAGGTTAAAAAAAAACCTTGCGGATCTTGCGCCCAATTTTGGATTACCTTGGGTATGCACACTCCCAATACCTGCGGTATTCAATTAAAAAACAATGGTTGCAGGGTTTTTAGCTCTGAAACCCCCATTTTCAGTTTAGTGTTGTGACTAGCAAAAACCTTGCAGCAGTGGGAAAAACCCGTTCCGTGGGGTTTTGTTTTTTTATTTTTTGCCGTCCATTGATTCACACCCCCCAGAATCTGTTTCTTGCAATCTTTCTTCCTCTTTCAGCCAAACAGAACAAGACCCCAAGACAAAGAAGTTGGCATTACCGATGTTTGGGGCTATGAAGGGAGGACGTAAATTCAAACTAAAAACCGGAACAGTTGGGGTAAGAGTGAGATTTGTTTTATTACATATTTGCATCATTTGTGACTCCAGCACGAACGTGTTAGTATACAGATGTAGCAGCTGCCATGATGCGTATACTTCTGCACACCCATTGCGGCAGCGACTATTTGCACCCGTAATTAGACAATGTTTCGTCTATGGGCGGGGGGGGGGGGGGGGGGGCAAATATCTGCACGTGCCCGTGTGGCAAACTAATCACAGGTGCGAATAGCCGCCGAATAGACATCACATCCCCATAAATGTACGTATGCATTTTTTCGTTACATATGATGATTAGCGTTACCATTTATTTACACAGCGTCATCGTATTACATAGCGCTGTACAGGGTATATTCAGGTATTCTCGCCAGCATAGATATGTTACATCTGGTGTAAGCAAGCTGTGGATTTTCTAGATGATTGTACAACTTCCGCCCTCCCACAGACATTGCCACCAAAGCGGATGGATCTCCCCGCCAGCCTGTTTACAATGAAAGACGAGCCAGAGTTAGAGGAGGAGGAAGTAGACGCCATGCAAGTGGACGGCCACTCTGAGGCAGCACCTGCACTGGGTCCAGCTCCGGAACAGATCACCAGCTCAGACCATGGGCCTAGCGTCCAGAGCACTCTGGGTAAAGAAGCCGCTGCTTACTTTGGGAGAGATCTGCATTTGTTGTAACGTAATTCTGGGCAGCTTAGTATATTAGAGTGACTTCTTTGTGGTATGGATTCAGCAAAGTGCTGGGAACAGTCCTTAGAGCTTGTGATCCATGCTGATATATTGGCCTCGCACAGGCTTGTCGGCTGCACATTCATGCTGGGAATCTCCCACCACATCCCAGCTCTGCTCTCTGGTGCCTGTGGAAGCTATTGGAGTACACTGACCTCATTGTCCTGTTTGTGGTACCAGTGTGCAATGTTGTGTGACATGGCGCATTATCCTGTTGGTAGTTGCCATTAGGGATTGGCAGACTGTTGCATGCAGCAATAATACTCGGGTAAGCTGTCACTTTAAAACAATGCTCAATTATTATTAACGGGGCCTAAAGTTTGGCGAGAACACATTCCCCACCATTAAACACCACCAGCCCAACATTTTGATGAATTAATGTTTACGCCAAATTCTGACCCTGCCATCTCTGTGTCTCAACCTCAGCTGGACGGGAACCCGTTGCGGTCTGCTGCTTCTGTAGCCCGTCCGCTTAACGTTCCGGAGTGCAGCACATTCAGAGATGCTCTATTGCATACCACCGTTAGAACACATGTAAGCTGCAACAAGTCTGGAAATTCTGCTCTGATCTCTCATTAACAAATCATTTTCACCCTCAACAGAATTGCCACTTACACACTAAAGACTGTTGTGCATGAAAATCCCAGGAGTTCAACAGTGTCTATCTAAGATAGTGAAATCACCCTGTCTGGTACAGCGATCGTTCCACGTCAGATTCATTTAGATCGCATTGGGCCTAGTTCAGAAGTGGTTGTAGGAGGCATCACTGCTGGGATGCACTTCTATAATCACTCATGGGGGTCACACAAGCCGGCTGCCACAGTTCCCACCAAGAGGCTAGGGGAATCCCAGTCTTCCGACACAGATCCTGGCCTCTGCACTCCCCCGAAACGGAGGCGACACCTCTATTTTGGGAAACGGCTGCTATTGCCACCCCTTAACAGCTGGTTATCACACCCTGATCCACTTGGCTTTTAATCAGGCAGAACAACTGTGGCCACCAAACCACCAACAATAATTAGTGTTAGGACGATTTAGTGGAGAACCGGTGATTGGGTGGCCAGACTGTAGTGTCCGGTACAGCCCCCCTATTCTCTTCACTGCCTCTCTGTGAAGTCACGTACTTTGATCATTAATACAGTTTATATAATACACAGGCTTTATCTTGGGAAGGGTGATTATCTCACAGCCTCGCCATTCTGACATTTGTGGCGGGTATACATGAAAATAAATTGTGTTATTACCCCCATTAGATAGCGGTTCCATGTGCTGTGACTTAGGGGGAAATGTGTCAAACCTTCTAAAGGGGACCAGTGAAGAAGTTGACCATACCAACCAATCAGCAACTGCCTATTATATTATTTCATATACTTGGTACATGATACTGTAGCTCATTGGTTTTGATGGGAAACGTCTCCACCTGTCTTTAGAAGGTTTGGTGCATCATCTCCTTATAATGTTTCAGAGATGTCTGAAGAGGATTACAAAGAGCTGACTTACCAATACTGTAAGTATGTCCCTTGTTATGTATACTGATCGCTTAGCAGAGACTGGGACAGCATGATGTAATACTGTATGTATGCGTCATCCGACTCGTCTTCTGTCCGCCATGTCTGCCATCTAATAAAGCAGGATATGTTCTCATGTTTCCTGCAGATGCAGAGGAGAACCTGAAGGAAAGTCCCGTGGTCACAAGTTCCAGTAGAAGGGTCCCAGCCCCGAACAGCCACAAACCTCAAGGTGTGCAGTCATCCGTTATCACCTACATTCTCATTCCCCCATGTGTTATATTGGGTGTAGGACAGTAGAATGGAACACTTTGGAAAGTACCATCGGAAGTCTGAGTCACTTTTATGGCCACAGTAGTTGAATTGCCCATTTACAGCGCAAGTACCGTAGGAAACGCATTATTCCCTATATTCCTATAAAACATTGGTTGTTCACTAATGTTCCATCCAGACAGTCTAACCTTGTCTGTCTGCTATGGTAAGCTCACATATGGCAATGGTGAATGGAGTTACAGTCGTAGAAATCTTTCCGCCACCTACTGTCTGCTACATCATTTTGCATTTTAATCTCATTAAAAAGTGGAAACCGTTTATAAACGTGAAGTTTAGGATCAGGACTATATACAACCACCATGAGCGTCTCCCCAATACTGTCCTCTCGCCTCCCCGTTATCTTCTGTATATAGGATTTCTGACTGGAAACCGCCCGCTAGGCCGGGTCATTCATTCCCCTGTCTAAGCCACCCGTGCATGATTATACATGTATTTAGTATCTATACATTGCTTTTATTATAGCGCCATTAGTCCGATAGTAAAATCCGCTCATTGGGGGTTATTCAGATGTAGTTGGAGGTGCAACATTATACGCAAAATATCAATTATCAGTACTTTGCTCATGAACGGTTCTGCGATGAAGTGGCAGGACGGCAGCAGATTGACAGTCTCCTCCCATCTGGGGGCGGGGAGGGGGCGACGGCCTCTGTTTGTGAAAACGGATTCATGTTGCCAACGCTTAATGGGAATGGAAGAGGTCTGGGATATCTGTCCTGGGATGGAGAATTTCTGGCCTCTGCGACGGGCGGATTGTGCGGCATCCGTGGGTTGGATCACTGCTGTAGCAAGAGGCGTCTATTACAGCGCCATCACTGCTGCTTCCAAGGTAGCGATAGTAACTCCAACCTCATCTGAATCGGCCCCCATTGACCTTAAACCTGTAGTGCCCATCATCCTCTCACGGACCCTCTGTATGTATACGCTGTTGAGGTCACCTATAGTTGTGTTTCCTTCCAGTGACGCAGCCTGAGGAGATCCCTAATCCTGCAGCGAAGCAGAAGAAGATGCGTGGCCCAAGCAGAGTAAGTGTCCGTCTCGCGTACATCTCTAAAAAAGTGGAAAAGCTATCAGATAAGTGGAAGCTGGTTGGTTGCTATGGGCAACTTTTCCAGTTAACCTCTTCGAGAGGGTTTGCTCAATCTCCACCCAAGTCACGGAGATGGCAGACACGGTCTGGGTGTTCTGTAGGGTATGATGGTGTGGCGGCCACGTCCTATAGGCAGAATGGATTCTGTGCCGATACTGCACCTTTCCTCTCGGCCGTGTGTGCACTGAGTGGATCCTTGGCTGGAATGGGTGACGTGCATTTTATTGAGACTTTGCATTTATTAATAATAATTGGATTTCTTGTAGGCTTGAACCGTTACTGCTGCTAGTAGTCCATCCATAAAACCGGCAACATTTGAGTGTCTGATGGCGGGATGTATCATGTATGGCGTATGCTGTGCGATACATCCCGCCGCTTATAGCGTTTATCAATGCCATATGCATGAATACTTGCACCGGGGACAGCTCCTCCGCAAAGAGAGACCCCATGTGTTGAGAGGACATCCGGCTTAATGATCTGGGACTCCTATTGTGCATGCATGGCTATTGGCCAGCACATATGGAAGCCAATGGGACGGGAAGGAGAAGGATCCTTCGGATCCCTCTCCGAGGGATTTTTGCCGTTATAAGCCTATAGGCTTCTATAGGCAACGCCATCTGTTAGGCACAAACTCCGGAAAGTTTATTGTGATGGCAGAAACATGGCCCCAAGGTCATACACGTCGCTAAATTATGAATATAAAAAAATGGATTAGGTTTCTGTAGACTACATTAAGTGTTAAGACAAATTAGTTATTTATTTTTTAACCACTAATTATGTCTCTTTGCAGCCCCCACAAATTGTTTCATCAAATTACCCTGAAGATGACCCAGATTATTGCGTGTGGACCCCGCCTACAGGTAACGCTTCTACCTGATAACAATGAAACTACTGTGTTTTATATTTCAGATGGTACACTGTGCTGCTTGCTGATTCCGATTATTTTCTTAATAGGGCAAACGGGAGATGGAAAGACCCATTTAAATGAAAAATACGGCTATTGACCACCACTAAACTTGCCCAGCGGTACATCTGTCGCCATCAGGGGTATCGGTCAGTCTTTGTTCCGGTGTTTTAAGTCTTTTTAAGACCCAACACTGATTTCCTGAGCCGCTGACACGGACCACTGAGCCGCTGACACGGACCACCCTACATGGTTTATTTAACCCCTTTATAGTCCAGAGATCCCAAATGTTTACACACCGGAACGTCCGATGTATTTATCTATCTTCACATCGTCAAAGAAATGGTTTAATGAAATGTGATCACTCTAAAACATCTTGCGTTTAAATGCTGGTTTTCCAAATATTAACCGGAAAGAGACAGTGAGAAGAATCTCTAAAGATTTGTGTTTAAGACCATTCGCTACGTGTCCGCCTGGTTCTAACTTATGTCACCTCTGCACCCTCCTGCGCTGCCGCCGGCGGAGCAGCCGACGACTACCGATAGCAGTTCGGACGTGGGGGTGTCGCTCCTGGCTGGAGCGCTGTGTATTGAGCCACCGCCTGTAACCGTCGCCAATTTCTGTTTTACTGGATTCACGTGCTTCAGGTCTTTTAGAATAGACTTGTTAGAAGGAATAACCTTGATAGACCCCCCCCCCACAGCTCCTGTAGATAGGGCTGTAATTGGTGTGGAGATTTTATTTTCGTGGTTTATAATTTTTGCCACCTTGTACAATTCTGAAGCTGTAAATACCTGTTTAGTTTGTAGCCTTGTTTCTAAAATAACATTAAAAAAAATTTGTGAACTTATTTTGTGTTTCTTTGTGCAGTTTTTGTTCTTGGTTTCAAGGTTGTGTCAAATCTTTCTTCCCTTTTTATCATAAGACGTAACCTAATTAGACTATAAGGGGGTATCGTTACTAAAGTGCGGGCTGTTCAAGTAACATAAATAAATGATTTGTCATTGGTGACTTCGACAACCCACTTAGTAAATATACCGATAAGAGGGAAAAGATTTGTAAAAACCGGTGCAAAGAAAAAAGGTGTTTGGCGTTATTTCACCGGTCATTTTCTAGTAAAGCACAATTGAAAGGAAAAAATTGGATGCTATTGGCAACACTATACTCTCACTCCCTACCAGATGGGCTAAATCATGGGTCTTCAACCTGTGGCCCTCCGGCTGCTACAGAACTACACAACTCAGCATGCCCTGCCTCCGTTTTACCATGCCTGAATAGCAAAACTGTGGTAGGGCATGATGGGATGTGTAGCTCTGCAGCAGCTGGAGGGCCACAGGTATGAAGACCCATTGGGTTGAATGGACAACACTGTTATCCCCTCCCCCCCTTATTTGTAAATATTAAGGGTTGAGTGTATTATAGGATTGTGTCTTCTTTATTATATTGCTAGTAATTCTGTTTGCAGAGATCACTATTCAGCGCTGTTGCCACTGTGTGACCTCTCTTTCCCTTACAAATCCTTTTACCTCTTCCCAATGCTCTCCTGTTCATTTTTATTAAATTGTTTTCGTCTTCTCATAGTAAAGTACCCATGGCCTAGCAGGAAGCCATGTGTGTGCCACTGACAAGTAAATGCTGTAGAGCTGGCCAGACATAACCTATCTGACTCCTCACCCTTCGCTGGCTATATGCAAGCCATTTCTCTGCTTACAGTCTCTCTATTATTCATTGCCTTCCTACTAGACAAAGTCCTGTAACCAGACTTTGGGGGTAATTCAGACCTAATCGCTAAGCTGCGTTTTTGCACAGCGAGCGATCAGGTCTAAACTGCGTATGCACCGCAATGTGCAGGTGCGCCGCACGGGTACAAAGCGGATCGCCGCTCAGCGATGGGTTTGTGCGAAGAATCCATTCGCACAGGCGATCGCAAGGAGATTGACCGGAAGAAGGCGTTTGTGGGCGTCCACTGACCATTTTCAGGGAGTGTCTGGAAAAAAGCAGGCGTGTCCATGTGTTTGCAGGGAGGGTTCCTGACGTCCATTCCAGTCCCGGACAGGCTGAAGTGATCGCAGCGGCTGAGTAAGTCCTGGGCTGCGCAGAGACTACACAAAATCTGTTTGTACAGCTCTGCTACACATGCGTTCTCACACTTGCACAGCTAAAATACACTCCCATATGGGCGGCGACTATCTGATCACAGCAGTGCAAAAATCACCTGCTAGCGATCAGGTCTGAATTACGGGATCCGGTCTGAAGATCGACAGTGTCTAGGTCGACAATGTTTAGGTCGACCACTATAGGTCGACAGTCACTAGGTCGACATGGATGGAAGGTCGACAGGGTTTCTAGGTCGACATGTGCTAGGTCGACAGGTCTAAAGGTCGACATGAGTTTTTCACATTTTTTTTTTGTGGATTTTTTCATACTTAACGATCCACGTGGACTACGATTGGAACGGTAAAGTGTGCCGAGCGAAGCGGTAGCGGAGCGAAGGCACCATGCCCGAAGCATGGCGAGCGATGCGAGTCATGCGAGGGGACGCGGTGCACCAATTTGGGATCCCGGTCACACTACGAAGAAAACGACACCAAAAAAAAAAAAAATTCCTCATGTCGACCTTTAGACCTGTCGACCTAGCACATGTCGACCTAGAAACCCTGTCGACCTTCCACCCATGTCGACCTAGTGACTGTCGACCTATAGTGGTCGACCTAAACATTGTCGACCTAGATACTGTCGATAAAAGGAACCACACCCTTGAATTACCCCCTATGTACAGTTCCTTTTAATCTGCAGTAGAGAGGCAGAAAGGGAATATTAAAAAATAGTCAATTTTAACTGAAATGCTTGTGACCTATCGCTTACTCACTGCGGAGGTAGACGGTTTTGCTCCCCATGGACAGAAGTCAGGCCGCTTCTCTGTGATATCCCGGGCGGCTTATCTGCCTGGTTCAGTGCACAAAACGCCTCTGCTGTGTTTTTAGATCATGCCTTGCCATCCTGTGGTTCTACAGCTGTTGTGAAACTACAAGTCCCAGCATGTCCTGCCACAGTTTTGCTATTAGGGAGTGCTAAAACTGTGGCAGGGCATGCTGGGATGTGTAGTTTCACTACAGCTGGCGGGCCGCATGTTTACTAGGCCTGGTCTAGATGACGGCGTCACTTGACGTCCTTTTACCTGAAATTGTATTTTATCCTATTACATTCTGTATACGCAGCAGTCATTCAACAAAAGGCGATTATGTTCACCTTGCAGCCCACATGTAGAATGGCCTTGTACGCTCCAGATTTAGGTTCGGGGGGTAACTTACACAAGTTTTGGAAACTTTGTAAATGATTTCTGCAGAAGCTGGCAGGAAGGTTTGCATAAGCAGCAGGTCTTGCTGTATCAAATTAAGGTGTCTGTTTACTAAGCCTTGGATGGAGATAGAGCACCAGCCAATCAGCTCCTAACTGCCATGACACAGGCTGTGTTTGAAAAATGACAGTTAGGAGCTGATTGGCTGGTACTTTATCTCCATCCACTTTACCTCCATCTAAGGCTTAGTAAATAGGCCCCTAAGTCTCATGTGTGACCTGCTCATCAGACATGGTTATCTCTTTAATAATGAGTGTTTTACATGCTGAGCTGAACTGAACCTGCATCTTGCGGAGGCCGGGTAACACGGACAGATTGTGAGCCTCGGAGTAACAGAAATTGTAGGGTGCTGTTGGTCAACATTGGAAAGTGAGAATATTCCTGGAGGCAAATCTTTAAACTGTTGCCTTTGTCACAAGAACTTGTACATGTCCCTTAAAATGACTGTCCATCTCATTGCAGACTTAGTTAGTGCTCTAATGAGGCTATCACAGCTTGGAAGTACCTTGCCTTTTCCACATTTATACCCCTTTCATTACTCTGTGTACGCACCTTGACCTGGGTTTTTGCTATGTATGAACAGAAATGACCCATGTCTATGACCCTTCTCTGCACCAGAAGCTACCCAGGTCCTCTGTAGTGTGAACACATCCAACCCATCAATTTCCTGGGTTTTTGGTGTAGAGTGAATGGGGGTCTCAGGCTGAGACCTAGGCTGAAGCCGGGTTGATAGATCCGGGTCGTAGCCGTGTATATCCAGGGTCTTACGGGTGAAAGGGGTATTACTGAATGATCCTGTGAATTGCAGTGCTGACCCCTAGATGGCAGCAGAAGCCTGCAGCCCAGATTCATGCAATGCATTCCTGCTGCCCGTGCTCTGTATAATGTAAGGCAACTGATACATTAGATCATTGTAATTGTTCTCCATTCTCCAAGGGGTTAAGCCGGACGGAGTAATATTTACAGTATACAGACATATTTTCACTCAAAATATCCGGTCTGGGAGGGGACCAGCCGCTTGTCACTGCGGACGGTGACGGCTTCTCCAAACCATTCCTATGGCCTTCCATTTCTGGTACTGGTGTTATGTTTAATGGAACCAAAGACTTCAAAAGTTGGAGCTGGACTGTTCCTTGAGCCACTGGACAGTAGGAGTGTCAATTTAAATGGCAAAAGTTTTTTTCTTTTTTAATGCATTGTTCAAAAATGTGTAAGTGTAACATGCGTTACGCAAGTCACATTATCAATCACATTTACATTTCTAAAGGGCCCCATACACTTGTACGACATGACGGTCCGTCATGTCGTATAAGATTTCCCTTCAGCCTCCCGGGCGGCAGGATAGTAAACGATACATCGTATGCGGTCCTTGTGCATACGATGTATCTTATACGATCCCAGCCATTCCTGCGGGATCAGACATATCAGCACTCGTGATATGTCGGATCTAGGGTGATCCGATCCGATGCTCACGGGAACGTGCATTGGATAAGATCGGGTGTAAAGCACAACGAAAATGCCAGATTTCACCCAATCTATAGGCCTGAATTGGGCTGAAATCGGGCATTATCGTTCTAGTGTATGGGGCCCTTTCTACGGTCATGAACTTATTTTAAAACCTTGTTGTTCTCTGTGGCAATAACACCTGTTCGACACCACTGGACGGAGACATGACCTATACGTTGCATTACAGTATAGATGGGAAGAACGATGATTGCGTGGTGGGATTCTTTCTGCATTACAGCAGTTGTTGTTTTTTTTTTCCCCACCTACATCGTAAACAATGAGTCCTGAATCTTCGCCCCCTATCACTGGCTCAGTCGTACTGTAAGTCATGTAGGTTTCTTTTCAAGGGAATCGTTTTGTGCCATCTAGCTTTACGTCATTGGGGTTTTGCCCATAGGTGGGAATTTTCTTCCCGCCGCGTAATTTTCTTCACCCATCGGCGTTCCTCTGCTACTATCCGAGCTGTATGATTACACTGCTAGTGTATGAGTCACTGTGACAACGGAACTAACGTAACACAGACATAAATCTATGCAAGTGGGTTCTGGTTTCTCCTTTGGTCAGAAAAATGAGCCCTCCACTACATATCTGCGTACCTCATTGTACCCCAAACAGATTAAAACATCAGACGTAACCATGAAAGCTGAACTAAGATCTTGATCCAGTGTTTCTGTGACCATTCCTTTCTTTGGTTTCTGTCCCATGTCTTGGGGAAAGTGAAGAATATTTAGTTTCCTTAATATTTTCCTTCTCTACCTCCTCTGGCAGCTGGTACCAAGGGTTGGAGCCCTCACGCCCAACTGACTCCAGATTGGAAGGCAACATCTCCATTGGGTATACGAGACCACTACTCCTCAATGGTCTGCCTAGGACATGTGAAGGTCCATGCTTCCACTCCCATGGAGCTCCACCCAATGAAAATAGGCGGAGAGTCTAACAAATGTATCTGGTGCATTGTAAATGTCACCATACGATATGCAACCTCCTACTGCCCAGTTTATTCTTATTGGTGGTTTCTATAATGCGTGGTTGTGAGCTGAACACAGGTCTCGGGTTCCCCTGCTATAGTGAGAACCAGACTTTTCAGAGCAGGCCCCCTACAGCCGTAGGGGGTCAGACAGAGTAACAAAGTTGGCAAAACTCTTTCACCCCTTAATTACCCATGATAGCCCTACAGGAGTCTTCCGACTTCATAATCCAGTGAGAATATAAATAATATACAATATGAGATAATAACTGCTCATTGAGAGATCGCGGAGCTCCCCGACTGAGCTGTCTACCACAGTGGCTGGCCAGGGTGTTTATTTTGTACCATTGCCCTTTTGGGCAGTACGGATAGTGTGATGGTTAGCATTACTCCTCACAGCACTGAGGTCACGGGTTCAATTCCCACCCCGGCTCTAACTATGTGGAGTTTGTATATTCTTCCTATGCTTGCGTGGGTTTTCTCTGGGAGTCCGGATTCCTCCTACAATTCAAAAATATACCAGTAGGTTAATTGGCTTCGGGCAAAAAATAACCTTAGTGTGTGCGTGATACCTTGGTGGTTATAGACAGGCTTACAATAAGGCGGGGGTCCCCAAGCTGCAGGTTTTCTTGCAGTGGTGTGAGTGACCTCATCATTCCTAAGCCTTGTGCTAATTAACACTCGAGATTGAGGTCCTCTTCTTTTAATATATATATATATATATATATATATATATATATACATATACATATATATATACATATATACATATATATATATATATATATATATATATTCTTATTTACTAATATAACGTTATGCGGTTGTCATCGTCAACACATAGACTTGTTCCAGGCACTTTCTGTGCAGCCCCAAATTCATATGCTAAGTTCAAACTCTTCAAGGTGTTTCCCAGCTCAAGCTACTGTTTTGTTTGTGAGCCCCACTTTCTTAGGGACACCAGCCCTGTGCTGGCTGGCCTAGGGCTGGTTGGCACCATGACATGGGCAACCACATGTTACTGACCCAGCGTACAAATACTAGGCTTATTACGTCCCACCACTTGAAGGCCAAAGTTGCTGCAATATCTTTCGGTGGCTTCAAATTTGCTGAAAATTCAAAGTCTATTACCCACCCCCCTCCCCAATTTCTTACCAATTCCACCTTACTGAAGCTCCCCTTACTTATCATTCTGTGGCTACTGGCATAGTAACCCCATAGGAAGCAGCCTACGCTGCTAGCCAATCACAGGCTTCTTTTTGTTTTCTAGGACAACAGCCATGGCCTGATCTTTCTAGAGGGAGCTTCAGTAAGCCAAGGAGGTGAGAGGTTGTGGGCAAACCCACCCATCGCAGCTGCTACCGCAATAGTTTCACTCCTGACCCTGACACCATCTGAAATAACTGGACTTTTTTGGGTTTTTTCCCCCCTTTTTTACATGGGGTTTGTATTCAAATATTAAATACAGGATTTATTTATTTTTTTATTCCATTACTACGCTGAAGTAACTGTCAGAGACCCCTATACCTAGCAAATACCTTTTCCAGCGACTTTCTGATACTCCAAGGTTTTACTAACCGTGGATGAGATATGGCTCGTTTATACAACAAAAACAATCCTGAGCGCTTACTGGAGATATTAATACAAAGCTAATATAACGGAGGTTTACCGAGCAGCTGTGATATTCTGCACGTACTATAAACACTGCAGGCGCTGGGCAGTTTTATCCTGAACAAGTCAGGCTGTAGCTCCTGTTTTTTTTCTGTGGACTAAGATTCCCGGGGAATGGAAAGCTGCGAGCTAGCGTTGTAAATTTGATGCATTTTTAAAGCCTTCGTGTGTTTTTTGATTAAGATCAGGCTTCCCCGAGGATTTGTTTCCTGCCCAGAAAGCTACGTGGGATATACCAGGTTTTTTGGAAGGTTTCCCGGCAGAGAAAGAAGCTGAATCTTTAATATAAGCGGATTCCAATATGATTTCCTGGACACTAAAGAAAAAGCATAATCTGAACTACAGTACTTATTCCACTAACTGACTGTGAATGTGTAACGCATTAAGGACCCTGTTCTGTAAGGATTGCAAACCTTAGTCTCGCATGTATGGAGGGTGCTTATCGCAGGGAAAGGCCGCCCAGCGTGCTAAGTGCCGCTCCCGCCACCCCCCCTTGTCCGCACACTAATTGCAATTAGAGCGTGGTCGCAGAAATTAAGGAAGCCTTCTGACTACGCAGCCTGGCGTAGCCAATGATGATGCTTGTGCCCGCATCATCATTGTACTTTTTGCAGTTGGATCGCCAACTGCGATCCAACCTGAATGAGCTCCTAAGGGCCTATTTATTAATGCAGTTTTTCCTAAAATTCTGCATACACTACAGTTTTTGCGTACAGTATGTATCACAGCTATGTACTAATACCCAATACAGGACTTTTCACAGAAATCTCCTGCTAAAGACTAATTATCAGTGCAGCCTGGGATCACCACCATGTTCCCCACAGACTGCCAGCTGAGTAATCCTCAGCTTTCTCAGGCTGGCCGTCGCAGGGGACCTTGCAAGAAATCTGCGTCTGAGACGCAGACCTTGGGCTCGCAACTCATGGAAAACGTGCGACACGCCCTCGTTTCCGGAAACGCAGGTCGTCTTCACCCATGCCCTGCCCACCAATCAGGCAGAGGCTATTGGAAAAATTCGAGCCACACGCAGGATCCGCTCTGCACATGCGGAGAACGGGTCCTCCACAGTTTCCCGATAATCTGGAAACTGCGCAGGGACTCGCACAAGCTATCCGTGCTGAATAAGGCCCAATGTTCTCTACATACCTGTGGAGTCCAGTGTAACAGTGACATCCTGTGGAGAAATTGTATACAATAGTCAGGTGTTAATAGAGAGTAACCTCTAATTGTACAGAAATCCCAGTGACTTCTAATATCCATCGTAGTTTCCTAATAGACACTGAAAAGGTGACATCGTAACTGTTGATACCAATATTACTTACAGGTGGCTTTCCATATAGTAAACATAACTTGTTCCAATTATATATTTACTGTATAAACCAGGGCTGGACAAACCGGTCCTCGAGATCTACCAACAGTTCATGTTTTCCAGGCCTCCTGGAGATCTGTAGAATTGCCTCCCCTGTCATTAATGATTAAGATAATACAAAGAAGATGCATATGACACATATTCTGTGTCATATGTATCTTCTTAATATTATTCTTTGCATTGCTGTTTTCTTTTTGTGTTTGGGAGGCTCCGATCGTGGTGCCTCCCGTTGTCACTGGGGAAAGTATGGGGAGCGGGGGGCGGGCACGGGCGGGGACTATATTGAAAATATATGGGAAAGCGGCACCATTAGTGGTGCCGCTTTCATACAGGGACGTGCTTTCAACCTATGAAAGCACGTCCCTGTCAGTGAGGCCACAGTGATTGGCCAGCGGATCCGTCACTGGATCCGCTGTCAATCACTGTGTGGGCGACGCTGGCGGAGGAGGTGTGGGCGGCTGGATGCGGCGATGGTGCGGGATGCGGCGGCGGTGTGGGTGGCGGGTTGCGGCGGCGGTGGAAATTTACCTTTATCCTGCAGAGTTTGGCAGCGGAGCGGTTCCAGTTTCAAAAATGGCGCCTCAGCGTCATTTTTTAAATTCAAGAAGGCCGCCGCGAGCCAATCACGGCTCGCCGCGTCATCGCCCTGCCCCCTCCGGCTGACTTATATAAGTCAGCGCGAGGCGGAGGAGAGTCAGTCCGACGGCGGAGGAGGAGCAGTGAAGAGCTCCTGAAGAAAGAAGACGCCGGAAGTCCTGGCTGGGCGGCGGCTATGCAAAAGAGCTTAGCAGCCGCCACCCACCAGGTGTAGACGCTGGAAGCCCTGGGGGGGTGGCGGTCACGCAAAAGAGCTTAAAGGCCGTCGCTCCCAGGTGAAGACCCAGTTTAATAAAGCTTATTTTCAAGACGTGTGGTGTTTTATTTTAATATTTTCTTTACAGGTGGACTACAGGTGCCAGCGGGCCCTTTATGTCCGGGCATGCTGGCACTTGTGGTTCTCCAAGTGCCAGCATGCTGGGGCAGGCTTGCTGGGACCTGTAGGCCACCTGTAAAAAACAATATTAACACACAATGAACCCCGCACCCACCGCCACCAGGGGTGCGGGGCATAGCACTGGGCTATCAGCCCAGTGCTGGTTATTGCTCGGGAGGGGGGACCCCATTTTTATTTTTTGGGGTTCCCACTTTCCGAGGAATTCCAACCCTGGGCTGACTGGCTGGGGGGGCAGATTAATGTTATGGCAGGGGGACACCACACTGAGTGTCTCCCCTGCTATGGCATTACTCCCCCTGGCTGGTTCTGCCTAGTGCTGGTTTCCCTGATGTGTTGGGGGACCACACTTTTTTTTTTTTTCGGGGGGGGGGGCTTGTTAGCTGCCAGTGCCTCCCCAACCAGTGACCTCACCGCACGTCACTGGTTGGTAGATCTCGAGAACTGGTTTGGCCAGCTCTGATATAGACAAAATCTAATGTTTCAGTATGATGTCCCGTAGTCATTCAGGTGAGAAGCCAAAGTCTGGATGTAAGCTAAGCCCAGCTGGGTCATTGCATGTTTCTACCACAATTCCACTCCACTACTGAATGACGTGTCCTATAATTCGGGGACAGGTGGCAATTGAGGTGTGTGCACACCAGTCCCATGTCTTCTCAACACCGTTTGTCTTTTCTGCGCAGAATGGTCTTAAGAGAACCTTATTCTGGTCTGATCGGCTCTCACAAAGGCTCGATTTAAGCCCGTGGATCTTCAGTTCGCTATTTGGCATGTTTCTGAGGGTATCTGGTCTCTAGGTCAACAATGTTTAGGTCGACCGGGTTTCTAGGTTGTCATGTTCTAGGTTGACAGGTCGAAAGTTTGACGTGAGTTTTTCACAATTTTTTTTCTTTTTCTTTTTTTACTTTTTCATACTGAACGATATACGTGGACTACGACTGGGAATAGTAACCTGTGCCGAGCACAGCAAGGCACCTTGCGAGGGGACACGGTGCACTAATTGGGGTTCCACCCACATTTTTTTTAAAAACTCATGTCGACCTGTTGACCTAGAGCGTGTCGACCTAGAAATCGTCAACCTAAGTATGGTCGACCTTCCATACCACACCCGTTAGGGGTTTTCTCTTCCAAGCTGGCTTTTCTAGTCTTCCATGACAATAAAGCAGCGATCTGTACGGTTCCTACGTTCCAATGAAAGTTGTTTCTCCTTTTGTCTTTCCTGTTTTTCCTCCTTCCGCGCCTTTCCCAAGACCGGGATAAGTTGGCTCTACTAGACGTAATTCGAACTCAGCGGATTTACTTGGACAAAACTTGTCTGCCGCTAGGATTCTCTGCATGTTCTTTATGACGCACATAAACGTGGTTGGCAGGCTACCTAGCAGACCATTGCGGCACAACACCAGGTGTCAGCGCATCCCACTAGGACGGTGGCGTTCTCCTGGACAGTGCGGGGCTTAGGTAAAACAGCTCTGTCGTTCAGCCACCTGGTCCTCTGTCCACGCGCTTACTCTGTTTTACCGTTTCAGGTTTTGCCTCCGGAAACGCCCACTTTGGGCATACAGCCTGAACGTTCCCTCCCCTGGGGGTGGCTGCTGAACGTCCCATGGTCCTGTCTTGCCAAGTCTTGTCGCCAGCAGAAAGTGGATTTTTGGTTACTTATCGTTAAACCCTGTTCTCTTAAATAGGCTGTAGGACGCTGCGGTCCCTCCCTCGCGCTCGGTTGCACAAGGTGCTGGTTCTTGACTGTCTACTGATTTGTTTTATTGTTCTAACAGTTTCACTGGATTACTGCTACTCCTTTCCGGACTCTTTTAAAGAAGTACTGGAATTATGGGGTTGCAGAGGGGGGAGGAGCTTACTTTTAAAGTTACAGTTTAACTTAAGTGCCAGTTCCTCCAGGCAGCCTGCAGTCCCATACTCCAGTGTCCCCCAGCTTGCTTAACCACTTTCCTGACATGGTTGCATCAGATGCGACCACACCAGGCAGTGCTTTATCTGACCTGGTCGCACAGGATGCGACCAGTCAGACAAACAGTCTTAGCAACGGCAGGGAAGGGAAACTTCCCGCTGCTGCTGCTGTCAGAGGGATTGGAAGGTCCCTCTGCCTCCCTACACTCCCCCCTACTGATTGCCGTGCTGCTGATCGACTAGCACGGCAGGACCTCCCCACCCAGCGGCTGCAGACAATGTCAGCCGCTGTGGGAAGTGTAAATCGCCACCCCACCCCCCTGTGTACCTGGCAGCTGTTTTGCAGGTAAAATGTAACGTCGCAATGTTACCGATGTTTCCGATATCCCCGACCGATGTTTCAGAAAACATTTTTAAATAAAAAAAAGTTTTTTCTTTTGTAACTAAAATCATGTTGGATAAATCATGTTGGATAATCATGTTCTTTTCACCTAATTCACTCATTAAAAAAACAAAACGACAATTTCGGAGAGGTTTTTTGGGGGAAAAATCGTCAATTATGTGGTTAAGAGAGAGGGATTCAACAGTAAGTGACCAAAAATCCTCTTATTTCTGTATTGAAGAGCCCAGTGGCGTAACTAGAAATTTTTCTCCCCCAAGCCAAAACATTCTCAGGTGCCCCCCCCCACCCCACCCATAATTGGCACCAGAAAAGTGCTGAATCTGCGCGTGCTGGAAAAAGGGGGCGAGGTCTTGCTGAAGTGGGTGTGGCTTTGCTGAAAGGGGCGCGTGGCATTGCAGGGAAAAGACTACTTTATACCCCAGTTTTGCAACCTGCACGCCCAGACGTTGGCCACCACAGGAAAAAAATAATCCTGATTCATGCCCCTTACATTATTTATCATTTTTCCTCCTTATAGTAATTGCCCAGTATACATTATTCCACATACTGCAATGGCCTTAGCCATTATGCCACACTCCATAATGCCCATTACACAATATGCCACACACTAATGCCCCTGACATTATGCCACACACCGTAATGCCTGTGACCAGGGGTGTAGCAAGGGTGGCTCCAGTGGAACGCGAGCTCCGGGCGCCAAAAAAGTTAGAGGGCGCAGATGGGGCACACACTGACTCAGAGACTAGGTGGTGAACAGGTCAGTGGTGACAGCAGGAGACACTGACTTCCAGCACATGCCGGAGCTCTGCCCACCCTCTTTATATGCCTCATTGTCTGCTTGTAGCTGTGCAGCCAGGTTACTTTTGTCCTGCAGCCCTCACTGCTGCAGCATCTCTTTCTGCCCCGGCTGCTGCAGGACCTCTTTCTGCCCCGGCTGCTGCAGGACCTTTTTCTGCCCCGGATGCTGCAGGACCTCTTTCTTCCCCGGCTGCTGTAGCACCTCTTTCTTCCCCGGCTTTTGCAGCACCTCTTTCTTCCCCGGCTGCTGCAGCACCACTTTCTGCCTCAGAGGCTGCAGACCTCTCTCTCTGCCCCAACTGTTGTAAGGGTGTGGTATAGCTCATAGACAGTTAAAAGATAGACTATCATTAGTTAGACAATATATGGTCGACAGTCAAAAGTCAGACAGGGTCAAAAGTCAGACAGAGTCAAAAGTCAGACAGAGTCAAGAGTCAAAAGTCAGACAGAGTCAAAAGTCAGACAGAGTCAAAAGTCAGACAGGGTCAAAAGTCAGACAGGGTCATAAGTCAGACACACAAAAAAATATTTTTTTTTGTGTTTTTAAACATTTTTAACCCAAAATTGGTGAAATTTGTCCGCTCGCCACGCTTCGGGCTCGTTGTCTCATTCCGCTCCGCTTCGCTCACCACAACTTTACTAAAAGGTAATAGTTTGTGTGACATGGATAGTAAATGAGGCAAAAGTTGTAAAAAACAGAAAAATCAAACATTTTTTTTGACTGTCTGACTTTTGACCCTGTCTGACTTTTGACCCTGTCTGACTTTTGACCTTGTCTGACTTTTGACTGTCGACCATATAGTGTCTAACTAATGACTGTCTATCTTTTAACTATCTGTCTATAGACAGGAACCCCTGTTGTACCACCCCTCTCTGACCCGGCTGCTACAGAACCTCTCTCTACATCGGTGGTTTTCAACCTTTTTTTTTTACTCGCGGCACACGAACAATATTTTAAAATTGCTAAGGCACACCACCAGTTCCCCACAGGAAAAAAAAACACACATATTGGCCCTCACAGGGGAAAAAAATCCACACATCCATTGGCCTACACAAAAAAAACAATCACATTGCTCCCCAAATAAATTATGTTGCTCACACATAAATCAATCAATCACATTTCTTCCCACGTGAATTATTCACATTGTTCCCCCCCATAAATCAAAAAAATTCTTATTCTCCCCACATAAATCCTATTGTTCCCCACAGGAGAAATAAAATAAAATAACAAATATTAGCCCCTACCGGTTAGCTGTCCTCCTCCCTGTCCCTCAGTGGCGGGGGTTGTTCATAGTGGAGTTCTGCGAATACTGCCGGAGCACGACTGATCCTCTAAGAAGAGCCCGGGCCAACAGTTCACTCAGAAGATGCAGGAAGCTGCTCTGGCTCTGCAGCACACCATGCAACTGGTCGCAGCACACTAGTGTGCCATGGCACACTGGTTGAAAAAGCCTGCTCCACATTGATGCTGCAGCACCTCTTTCTGCATTAAAAGCTGCAACATAACATATATAAATGGCTCATCTGTGGTGTAACATGTATAAGCGACTCTACTGTTGTGTAACATGTATAAGTGGCTCTACTGTTGTGTAACATGTATAAGTGGCTCTACTGTGTGGCGTAACATGTATTTGTGGCTCTACTGTGTGGCATAACGTGTATAAATGGCTCATCTGTGGTGTAACGTATAAGTGGCTCTACTGTGGTGTAACGTGTATAAGAGTCTCTACTGTGTGGTGTAACGTGTATAAGCGTCTCTACTGTGTGGTGTAACGTGTATAAGCGTCTCTACTGTGTGGTGTAACGTGTATAAGCGCCTCTCGTTAAAGCGTCTCTACTGTGTGGTGTAACGTGTATAAGCGTCTCTACTGTGTGGTGTAACGTGTATAAGCGTCTCTACTGTGTGGTGTAACATGTATAAGCGTCTCTACTGTGTGGTGTAACGTGTATAAGCGTCTCTACTGTGTGGTGTAACGTGTATAAGAGTCTCTACTGTGTGGTGTAACGTGTATAAGCGTCTCTACTGTGTGGTGTAACGTGTATAAGCGTCTCTACTGTGTGGTGTAACGTGTATAAGCGTCTACTGTGTGATGTAACATGTATAAGCGTCTGTACTGTGTGGTGTAACGTGTATAAGCGTCTCTACTGTGTGGTGTAACATGTATAAGCGTCTCTACTGTGTGGTGTAACGTGTATAAGCGTCTCTACTGTGTGGTGTAACGTGTATAAGAGTCTCTACTGTGTGGTGTAACGTGTATAAGCGTCTCTACTGTGTGGTGTAACGTGTATAAGCGTCTCTACTGTGTGGTGTAACGTGTATAAGCGCCTCTCGTTAAAGCGTCTCTACTGTGTGGTGTAACGTGTATAAGCGTCTCTACTGTGTGGTGTAACGTGTATAAGCGTCTCTACTGTGTGGTGTAACATGTATAAGCGTCTCTACTGTGTGGTGTAACATGTATAAGCGTCTCTACTGTGTGGTGTAACGTGTATAAGCGTCTCTACTGTGTGGTGTAACATGTATAAGCGTCTCTACTGTGTGGTGTAACGTGTATAAGCGTCTCTACTGTGTGGTGTAACATGTATAAGCGTCTCTACTGTGTGGTGTAACGTGTATAAGAGTCTACTGTGTGGTGTAACGTGTATAAGCGTCTGTACTGTGTGGTGTAACATGTATAAGAGTCTCTACTGTGTGGTGTAACGTGTATAAGCGTCTACTGTGTGGTGTAACGTGTATAAGCGTCTCTACTGTGTGGTGTAACGTGTATAAGAGTCTACTGTGTGGTGTAACGTGTATAAGCGTCTCTACTGTGTGGTGTAACGTGTATAAGAGTCTCTACTGTGTGGTGTAACGTGTATAAGCGTCTCTACTGTGTGGTGTAACGTGTATAAGCGTCTCTACTGTGTGGTGTAACGTGTATAAGAGTCTCTACTGTGTGGTGTAACATGTATAAGAGTCTCTACTGTGTGGTGTAACGTGTATAAGAG
Organism: Pseudophryne corroboree; assembly: GCF_028390025.1. Taxonomy (NCBI): domain Eukaryota; kingdom Metazoa; phylum Chordata; class Amphibia; order Anura; family Myobatrachidae; genus Pseudophryne; species Pseudophryne corroboree. Next base: position 898,516,377 of record NC_086447.1, read on the forward strand.
TCTCTACTGTGTGGTGTAACGTGTATAAGCGTCTCTACTGTGTGGTGTAACGTGTATAAGAGTCTCTACTGTGTGGTGTAACGTGTATAAGAGTCTCTACTGTGTGGTGTAACGTGTATAAGAGTCTCTACTGTGTGGTGTAACGTGTATAAGAGTCTCTACTGTGTGGTGTAACGTGTATAAGAGTCTCTACTGTGTGGTGTAACGTGTATAAGCGTCTACTGTGTGATGTAACATGTATAAGAGTCTCTACTGTGTGGTGTAACATGTATAAGAGTCTCTACTGTGTGGTGTAACGTGTATAAGCGTCTCTACTGTGTGGTGTAACGTGTATAAGCGTCTACTGTGTGGTGTAACGTGTATAAGAGTCTACTGTGTGGTGTAACGTGTATAAGAGTCTCTACTGTGTGGTGTAACGTGTATAAGAGTCTACTGTGTGGTGTAACGTGTATAAGCGTCTCTACTGTGTGGTGTAACGTGTATAAGCGTCTCTACTGTGTGGTGTAACGTGTATAAGCGTCTACTGTGTGGTGTAACGTGTATAAGAGTCTCTACTGTGTGGTGTAACGTGTATAAGAGTCTCTACTGTGTGGTGTAACGTGTATAAGCGTCTACTGTGTGGTGTAACGTGTATAAGCGTCTCTACTGTGTGGTGTAACATGTATAAGCGTCTCTACTGTGTGGTGTAACGTGTATAAGCGTCTCTACTGTGTGGTGTAACATGTATAAGCGTCTCTACTGTGTGGTGTAACGTGTATAAGCGTCTCTACTGTGTGGTGTAACATGTATAAGAGTCTCTACTGTGTGATGTAACGTGTATAAGCGTCTCTACTGTGTGGTGTAACGTGTATAAGCGTCTCTACTGTGTGGTGTAACGTGTATAAGCGTCTCTACTGTGTGGTGTAACGTGTATAAGCGTCTCTACTGTGTGGTGTAACGTGTATAAGCGTCTCTACTGTGTGGTGTAACATGTATAAGAGTCTCTACTGTGTGATGTAACGTGTATAAGCGTCTCTACTGTGTGGTGTAACGTGTATAAGCGTCTCTACTGTGTGGTGTAACGTGTATAAGCGTCTCTACTGTGTGGTGTAACATGTATAAGAGTCTCTACTGTGTGGTGTAACGTGTATAAGCGTCTACTGTGTGGTGTAACGTGTATAAGCGTCTACTGTGTGGTGTAACGTGTATAAGAGTCTCTACTGCGTGGTGTAACGTGTATAAGCGTCTCTACTGTGTGGTGTAACATGTATAAGAGTCTCTACTGTGTGGTGTAACGTGTATAAGAGTCTACTGTGTGGTGTAACGTGTATAAGAGTCTCTACTGCGTGGTGTAACGTGTATAAGAGTCTACTGTGTGGTGTAACGTGTATAAGAGTCTCTACTGTGTGGTGTAACGTGTATAAGAGTCTACTGTGTGGTGTAACGTGTATAAGCGTCTCTACTGTGTGGTGTAACATGTATAAGAGTCTCTACTGTGTGGTGTAACGTGTATAAGAGTCTCTACTGTGTGGTGTAACGTGTATAAGCGTCTGTACTGTGTGGTGTAACGTGTATAAGCGTCTCTACTGTGTGGTGTAACATGTATAAGAGTCTCTACTGTGTGGTGTAACGTGTATAAGCGTCTGTACTGTGTGGTGTAACGTGTATAAGCGTCTCTACTGTGTGGTGTAACGTGTATAAGAGTCTCTACTGTGTGGTGTAACGTGTATAAGCGTCTACTGTGTGGTGTAACGTGTATAAGAGTCTCTACTGTGTGGTGTAACGTGTATAAGAGTCTCTACTGTGTGGTGTAACATGTATAAGCGTCTACTGTGTGGTGTAACGTGTATAAGAGTCTACTGTGTGGTGTAACGTGTATAAGCGTCTCTACTGTGTGGTGTAACGTGTATAAGAGTCTCTACTGTGTGGTGTAACGTGTATAAGCGTCTCTACTGTGTGGTGTAACGTGTATAAGAGTCTCTACTGTGTGGTGTAACGTGTATAAGAGTCTACTGTGTGGTGTAACGTGTATAAGCGTCTCTACTGTGTGGTGTAACGTGTATAAGCGTCTCTACTGTGTGGTGTAACGTGTATAAGCGTCTCTACTGTGTGGTGTAACGTGTATAAGCGTCTCTACTGTGTGGTGTAACGTGTATAAGAGTCTACTGTGTGGTGTAACGTGTATAAGCGTCTCTACTGTGTGGTGTAACATGTATAAGCGTCTCTACTGTGTGGTGTAACGTGTATAAGCGTCTCTACTGTGTGGTGTAACGTGTATAAGAGTCTACTGTGTGGTGTAACGTGTATAAGCGTCTCTACTGTGTGGTGTAACGTGTATAAGAGTCTCTACTGTGTGGTGTAACGTGTATAAGCGTCTCTACTGTGTGGTGTAACGTGTATAAGAGTCTCTACTGTGTGGTGTAACGTGTATAAGAGTCTACTGTGTGGTGTAACGTGTATAAGCGTCTCTACTGTGTGGTGTAACGTGTATAAGCGTCTCTACTGTGTGGTGTAACGTGTATAAGCGTCTCTACTGTGTGGTGTAACGTGTATAAGCGTCTCTACTGTGTGGTGTAACGTGTATAAGAGTCTCTACTGTGTGGTGTAACGTGTATAAGAGTCTCTACTGTGTGGTGTAACATGTATAAGCGTCTCTACTGTGTGGTGTAACGTGTATAAGAGTCTACTGTGTGGTGTAACGTGTATAAGAGTCTCTACTGTGTGGTGTAACGTGTATAAGCGTCTCTACTGTGTGGTGTAACGTGTATAAGCGTCTACTGTGTGGTGTAACATGTATAAGCGTCTCTACTGTGTGGTGTAACGTGTATAAGAGTCTCTACTGTGTGGTGTAACGTGTATAAGAGTCTCTACTGTGTGGTGTAACATGTATAAGCGTCTCTACTGTGTGGTGTAACGTGTATAAGAGTCTCTACTGTGTGGTGTAACGTGTATAAGAGTCTCTACTGTGTGGTGTAACATGTATAAGCGTCTCTACTGTGTGGTGTAACGTGTATAAGAGTCTCTACTGTGTGGTGTAACGTGTATAAGAGTCTACTGTGTGGTGTAACGTGTATAAGAGTCTCTACTGTGTGGTGTAACGTGTATAAGAGTCTACTGTGTGGTGTAACGTGTATAAGCGTCTCTACTGTGTGGTGTAACGTGTATAAGCGTCTCTACTGTGTGGTGTAACGTGTATAAGAGTCTACTGCGTGGTGTAACGTGTATAAGCGTCTCTACTGTGTGGTGTAACATGTATAAGCGTCTCTACTGTGTGGTGTAACGTGTATAAGAGTCTCTACTGTGTGGTGTAACGTGTATAAGCGTCTACTGTGTGGTGTAACGTGTATAAGAGTCTCTACTGTGTGGTGTAACGTGTATAAGAGTCTCTACTGTGTGGTGTAACATGTATAAGCGTCTACTGTGTGGTGTAACGTGTATAAGCGTCTCTACTGTGTGGTGTAACATGTATAAGCGTCTCTACTGTGTGGTGTAACGTGTATAAGCGTCTCTACTGTGTGGTGTAACGTGTATAAGAGTCTACTGTGTGGTGTAACGTGTATAAGCGTCTCTACTGTGTGGTGTAACGTGTATAAGAGTCTCTACTGTGTGGTGTAACGTGTATAAGCGTCTCTACTGTGTGGTGTAACGTGTATAAGAGTCTCTACTGTGTGGTGTAACGTGTATAAGAGTCTACTGTGTGGTGTAACGTGTATAAGCGTCTCTACTGTGTGGTGTAACGTGTATAAGCGTCTCTACTGTGTGGTGTAACGTGTATAAGAGTCTCTACTGCGTGGTGTAACGTGTATAAGCGTCTCTACTGTGTGGTGTAACGTGTATAAGCGTCTCTACTGTGTGGTGTAACGTGTATAAGAGTCTCTACTGCGTGGTGTAACGTGTATAAGCGTCTCTACTGTGTGGTGTAACGTGTATAAGAGTCTCTACTGCGTGGTGTAACGTGTATAAGCGTCTCTACTGTGTGGTGTAACGTGTATAAGCGTCTCTACTGTGTGGTGTAACGTGTATAAGAGTCTCTACTGCGTGGTGTAACGTGTATAAGCGTCTCTACTGTGTGGTGTAACGTGTATAAGAGTCTACTGTGTGGTGTAACGTGTATAAGAGTCTACTGCGTGGTGTAACGTGTATAAGAGTCTACTGTGTGGTGTAACGTGTATAAGAGTCTACTGCGTGGTGTAACGTGTATAAGAGTCTCTACTGTGTGGTGTAACGTGTATAAGAGTCTCTACTGTGTGGTGTAACGTGTATAAGCGTCTCTACTGTGTGGTGTAACGTGTATAAGAGTCTACTGTGTGGTGTAACATGTATAAGAGTCTCTACTGTGTGGTGTAACGTGTATAAGCGCCTCTACTGTGTGGTGTAACGTGTATAAGCGTCTCTACTGTGTGGTGTAACGTGTATAAGAGTCTCTACTGTGTGGTGTAACGTGTATAAGAGTCTCTACTGTGTGGTGTAACGTGTATAAGCGTCTCTACTGTGTGGTGTAACGTGTATAAGCGTCTCTACTGTGTGGTGTAACGTGTATAAGAGTCTCTACTGCGTGGTGTAACGTGTATAAGCGTCTCTACTGTGTGGTGTAACGTGTATAAGCGTCTCTACTGTGTGGTGTAACGTGTATAAGCGTCTCTACTGTGTGGTGTAACGTGTATAAGCGTCTCTACTGTGTGGTGTAACGTGTATAAGAGTCTCTACTGTGTGGTGTAACGTGTATAAGAGTCTCTACTGCGTGGTGTAACGTGTATAAGAGTCTCTACTGCGTGGTGTAACGTGTATAAGAGTCTCTACTGTGTGGTGTAACGTGTATAAGAGTCTACTGCGTGGTGTAACGTGTATAAGAGTCTCTACTGTGTGGTGTAACGTGTATAAGAGTCTACTGCGTGGTGTAACGTGTATAAGAGTCTCTACTGTGTGGTGTAACGTGTATAAGAGTCTACTGCGTGGTGTAACGTGTATAAGAGTCTCTACTGTGTGGTGTAACGTGTATAAGAGTCTCTACTGCGTGGTGTAACGTGTATAAGAGTCTCTACTGCGTGGTGTAACGTGTATAAGCGTCTCTACTGTGTGGTGTAACGTGTATAAGAGTCTCTACTGTGTGGTGTAACGTGTATAAGAGTCTACTGCGTGGTGTAACGTGTATAAGCGTCTCTACTGTGTGGTGTAACGTGTATAAGAGTCTCTACTGTGTGGTGTAACGTGTATAAGAGTCTACTGCGTGGTGTAACGTGTATAAGCGTCTCTACTGTGTGGTGTAACGTGTATAAGAGTCTCTACTGTGTGGTGTAACGTGTATAAGAGTCTACTGCGTGGTGTAACGTGTATAAGAGTCTCTACTGTGTGGTGTAACGTGTATAAGAGTCTACTGCGTGGTGTAACGTGTATAAGCGTCTCTACTGTGTGGTGTAACGTGTATAAGAGTCTCTACTGCGTGGTGTAACGTGTATAAGAGTCTCTACTGCGTGGTGTAACGTGTATAAGCGTCTCTACTGTGTGGTGTAACGTGTATAAGAGTCTCTACTGTGTGGTGTAACGTGTATAAGAGTCTACTGCGTGGTGTAACGTGTATAAGCGTCTCTACTGCGTGGTGTAACGTGTATAAGAGTCTCTACTGTGTGGTGTAACGTGTATAAGAGTCTCTACTGTGTGGTGTAACGTGTATAAGCGTCTCTACTGTGTGGTGTAACGTGTATAAGAGTCTCTACTGTGTGGTGTAACGTGTATAAGCGTCTCTACTGTGTGGTGTAACGTGTATAAGAGTCTCTACTGTGTGGTGTAACGTGTATAAGCGTCTCTACTGTGTGGTGTAACGTGTATAAGAGTCTCTACTGTGTGGTGTAACGTGTATAAGCGTCTCTACTGTGTGGTGTAACGTGTATAAGAGTCTCTACTGTGTGGTGTAACGTGTATAAGAGTCTCTACTGTGTGGTGTAACGTGTATAAGCGTCTCTACTGTGTGGTGTAACATGTATAAGCGTCTCTACTGTGTGGTGTAACGTGTATAAGAGTCTACTGTGTGGTGTAACGTGTATAAGCGTCTCTACTGTGTGATGTAACATGTATAAGAGTCTCTACTGTGTGGTGTAACGTGTATAAGAGTCTCTACTGTGTGGTGTAACGTGTGTAAGAGTCTCTACTGTGTGGTGTAACGTGTATAAGCGTCTCTACTGTGTGGTGTAACGTGTATAAGCGCCTCTACTGTGTGATGTAACATGTATAAGCGTCTCTACTGTGTGGTGTAACGTGTATAAGAGTCTCTACTGTGTGGTGTAACGTGTATAAGAGTCTCTACTGTGTGGTGTAACGTGTATAAGCGTCTCTACTGTGTGGTGTAACGTGTATAAGCGCCTCTACTGTGTGATGTAACATGTATAAGAGTCTCTACTGTGTGGTGTAACGTGTATAAGCGTCTACTGTGTGATGTAACGTGTATAAGCGTCTACTGTGTGGTGTAACGTGTATAAGCGTCTACTGTGTGATGTAACGTGTATAAGCGTCTGTACTGTGTGATGTAACATGTATAAGCGTCTGTACTGTGTGGTGTAACGTGTATAAGCGTCTACTGTGTGATGTAACGTGTATAAGCGTCTGTACTGTGTGGTGTAACGTGTATAAGCGTCTGTACTGTGTGGTGTAACGTGTATAAGCGTCTACTGTGTGATGTAAAGTGATTAACGTAAACTACTGTGCAGTGTAATGTGAATTGGTACTATACTGTGGTCACATCTCTTCCCCATGAATCCCCAACCCTATTTTAAACTTGGTGGGGGGGTGCTCAAAGGGAACTTTCGCCCTGAGCACCACAACGTCCTGTTACCAATTTTGAATTTCTCATACGTCCTAGAGGATGCTGGGGACTCCAAAAGGACCATGGGGTATAGACGGGATCCGCAGGAGACATGGGCACTTTAAGACTTTGAATGGGTGTGAACTGGCTCCTCCCTCTATGCCCCTCCTCCAGACTCCAGTTAGATTCTGTGCCCAGAGAGACTGGTCGCACACTGAGGAGCTCTCCTGAGTTTCTCTGAAAAGACTTTGTTAGGTTTATTATTTTCAGGGAGCACTGCTGGCAACAGGCTCCCTGCATCGTGGGACTGAGGGGAGAGAAGCAGTCCTACTTCTGTGAGTTTCAAGGCTCTGCTTCTTAGGCTACTGGACACCATTACCTCCAGAGGGTCTGATCACTTGGTTCGCCTAGCTGCTCGTTCCCGGAGCCGCGCCGTCACCCCCCTCACAGAGCCAGAAGAAAGAAGTCGGGTGAGTATTAGAAGAACAGAAGACTTCACTGTCTCTGAGGTACCGCGCTGCGTGCCAATGCCCCCACACACAAGCGGCACTACATGGGCGCAGGGGGGGCGCCCTGGGCAGCAATATACCTCATATATATATATCCTGGCAAAGAGGTATAGAGTGCATAGGCACTGTATACAGACCCCCGCCAGTATAAAAATTGTAAAAAAGGAGCGGGACTGAAGCACGCCGATAAGGGTGCGTGGCTTAGCCCTCACATCTCTATCCAGCGCCATTTTCTCCTCACAAAGACGCTGGCCCTACCATAGCACGGATGAACAGTCCACATTGTAAAACGAGGGGGGCACAGTTGTTTAGTGCAATTTATGTACATAAAGCACTATATTTATAAGGACTGTGTGGTAAATGAGATGGTAAACGGTTTCTGTGTGTTCTCTATCAGACACTGGGATCTACCTCGGATAGTCAGTGTTTAGTACACCTGTGTCGGCATGTCTGGGTGCTCTGCCACAAACGGCTATGGGAATCCCTCTGTCGGCACCGCCGACTCATAATGGTACTTGATTCATGAAATTAAGTGTCGGCATGTCAGTACTTGTATGCTTTTCCAAAAGAAAAATCTACATGGGAGACGCAGACGTATGTGGGTGACCCTGTCGGCACCAACTAACTGACTGGGTATAAATTAACATGATAATGTGATGCATTTCAAAAAGCTATACCAGTATATGTATCTATATGTATATGTATCGTACGGTTGCATTGATCTGTGGCTCAAGCACAGACGTAGTATATTTGTGGGGGCGTAATATTAATAATATAGATATATTTCCCTCAGACCCCTTGGGTCGCAAAAATGTTATTTTGCCCAGTTACTACTCCCTGTTGTCGACACGAATACTATGGGCGGGATTCAATTCTTTTCACCCCTTTACACACCCGTTCTGTTTCTGCCCTCAGGGATGTTGTATCATTATTTCAGCTTGCTACCCCCGGAGTAGCGAGGTACCCAACCCTTTACACAGCTAAACCTGATTACTATGTGCGCAATATGTGCGATAACGGAGATCATTTTAGAAAGAAAATTGGGCGTGATATATCATTTGAATCTCACCCTATGTCTTATGTCGACCATAATGTTTCCTGATTAGATCCACAACATCAGCATTCAGTACATGCTTCATACACATTAAGAACGTATTAATGTCTCTAGGGAACCTGACAATAAAAAATATATATATATATTTATATGAGATATGTATATATAGACATATGTATTTGTGTATTTAAATGTGTACGTTTATACAAAAGAATTTATAATGAATGCTGAAGTAAACTTTTCCTTCTCATGTGCTGGTCGCTCTGTTGAATAACTCTAGGTCAGCCGTGAGAAGATGGTTTCAAATCATCACGAGGAGTCCGAGTGTTTATTCTTTTCCCGCCGTGGATAGAATAAAGTGAGAGTCAACCCCTGTTCTGCACGGGGCCCTGTCACAAAGGATCGTTTACAGGAAGCTAAGTGATATTTTAATGATATGCTTTGATTATACTTGCATTGCATGCGCAGGGGGGAGTACTTGTATTCAGAAATGGTCGGTTACTCTGTCATCCGATATAATTACCCTGGGGAGAGGCGTGTTACTCCTTATGTTGGGTCATATCTAGAACATTGCAACATACTGCCGTGCGACTACAAGGGTTGGAACTCTTGGGTGCGTGGGACACTTCCATGGCGGTCTCGGCTAGGAGGGCGTTGTGGATTCACCAAAGGGATCCAAATGCTAGCTCCGAAAAGAGTGGAGTCTCTTTCCCATGAAGGGGAAGCCTGGTTTGGTGATGGCCTTGTTAATATGCTCTTGGCAGGTGCCACGGGTAAGTCTATCTTCTTGCCCTATGTTCCCTCACAACGGTTGGTGACGCGTTGTTGAAGGATGCAGTCATTTCAACCGAACTGATAAGGATTCCCCTTTCTTTGCAGATAAAGGAAGGTAAAAAAGGTAAGAGGTCAGCTGCCTTTTTCAGCTTCACAGGAGCAGAAATCATTCATTCTTTCTGCCACGGCCACCGTGGGACGTTGGGTCTATCTTGCGGGGGCCCACACAGGTGGGAACTCGTCTAAAACTCTTCAGTCAGTCCTGGAAAGGACATGACCAGTGAGTAAAGGATAGAGTTCCTAGGGGGACATATGGAAGTTCCAGACGTTCCCCTCACTGATTTTTTCAAATCAAACTTACCGATCCTCCTCATGACAGGGAGGAGGTATGTGACGCAATACAAGAGTTGTGTCTGGATCAGGTCTTTGTCCTGCTGTTCCGGTCATAAAAGAAAAAAAGAAGAAGCTGTTGTTCAAGCTTTTTCGTGCTCCCGAGGCAGGACGACTTGGTCAGACAAATCCCAATTTTCCTACTTAAACTTCATGAGGGAATCTCTCATGGCAGGGTTCTCCACTCTGAAAGTGGAGTAAGGAGGTCAAATTACGGGTTCTTCCGCTTTAGGCTTACCTGAGGTTTGCGATTCAGGATTGTTGTTACCATTTCACCAGGGTGATGGCGGTATGATGGGTTTCCTTCGATAGTAAGGAGTCATATTTATTCTGTACTGGATCGCTCTCCGAATTACGGAGATATCAAGAAGCCAAATGGTGCGAAACGTTGTTTTCTCCTTGACAGTTATTCAACAACAGGACTTGCCAGAATCCCTGTTGGTCCCAGCGACGCGGTGATCGGCTTGGCCAATATTATTAGAGGCAGTACTGAGAAGAGTTTATTTGCTTCCAAAAAAAAAGGGGAAGCTCTGAGAATTCAGAGTCTGGCAGACCTGCAACGATGTCAATCCGTCGATACATTCAGTTGCTGAAAAAGATGGTTAGGGACTACGAAGCCATTCAGTGGGCAGGTTCCACGCCTGAGTGTTTAGCGGGACCTGTTGGACAAGTGGTCCGGTTCCCACCTGGGATAATCATGATTTCAAGACCAGTATGTCGCTCCTGTGGTAGCGGCGCAGTTCTCACTGAGGACAGGTGTCATGTTAGGATACTTGTCGCCCCATTAACGGTCTAGAGTTAAGGGCCGTTTATAACTGTTTTCTACAGACAAAAACCGGAGAAGAAATGGCAGAATCCAGAAAGATTTTCCGATGGGCGACAAAATCATTTACGCGCTTTATCAGCAATGTTCGTTCCAAGAGTGGACAACTGGGAAGCAGACTTCCTCTGCGGACATGTTCTCCGTTCAGGAGGGTTGAGTCTTCATCAAGCGGTTTTCACAGAAGTGATAAGTCTTTGGAGAATTCCACAAATAGACAAGATGGCGTCTCGCCTCGACAAGAAACTTCAGAAATTTTGTTACGGGTCGGCAAGCAATAGCGGTGGATGCCCTAGTGACACCGTGGCTGTTTCGGTTGGTCTATGTGTTCCCTCCACTTCCGCTTTTTCCAAAAATGTTAGAGATTATAAGAAGAACAAGAGTCAGATGATCCTTCTTGTTCCAGACTGGTCAAGGAGGGCTGGTATCCGGATCTTCAGCGATTTACTCATAGGAGATCCCTGACCTCTTCCTCAGCGAGAGGATCTGTTATAGCAGGGGTCGTGTGTGTTCCAAGACTTACCGCGGTTTCCATTGACGACTTGGAGATTGAACGTCGGATTCCAGCCCGGCAGGGTATTTTCAGTGATGTTTTCCCTACTCTTCTTCAGTCAGAAAAGAAGTAACGTCAAAACATTACCACCATATTTGGGGAAAATTTGGTGTCTTGGTGTGAATCCAAGAAGGTTCCTACTGAAGAATTCCAGTTGGATAGTTTTTTCCCTTCTTTTCTTACAAGATCGTGTGGAGGCGATCTTTGATTGGGCTCAATTAGGGGTTCAGATTTCAGCCTTATCGGTTTTCTTCCAAGAAACAATTTGCCTCCTTTCCAGAGTTTAATACTTTCGTAAAAGGAGTCTAACACATCCATCCTCCCTTTGTGCCTCTGTGACACCATGGGATCTTTACGTGGTGTTGCAGTTACTGCAATTTCTTTGGTTGAACTTTTCAGTATGGTTAAGTTGAAATTCCTCACTTGGAAAGTGGTCATGCGGTTGACCTTGGCATCCGCAAGGCGGGTGTCTGAGTTGGCGGCTTGGTCTCACAAGAGCCCTGTTTAATCTTCCATGAAGATAGAGCGGAGTTGAGAACTCGGCAGCAGTTTCTGCCAAAAGTGGTTTCATCGGTTTCACTTGAACCAACCTATTATGGTGCCGGTGGCTACTGACGCCTGGGCGACATCGGAGTATCTCGATGTGGTCGGAATTTTGAAAATTTGTGTTGCCAGATTGGCTCGGATCAGGAAAACGGAGGATCTGTTTTAGTGCTCCTTCTAGGCTGTTTCAGCAGGGTGCTGCACCCTGCCCATTTTTGAAATGTGAAAAAGCACCCCGCCCTTTTTCAGTACACCCTGATGATCATAAATCGACCCCTTGTATACAGGATGCAACAGAGTGCATGTTACAATGTAGTTGTGTACTCCTTGCCTACCTCTGAAATTGGAAACAATTTCTATCCTTAATGAACTGAATGGCAGAGGAGGCACTGTAAATGTCATCACTGCTGTGGCTGCCTGCGTAACACAGCACTCTGATATAGAGGGAAAGAACAGGGTAAGCAGTGAGCATGTACTGCTTACACTATTTCCTTAGTAGAAGAACAGACTTTTATTTTGTACCTATACTGTATATTTTAACCCTCTGCTTAACTTTTCTGTTTTATAACACATAGGGATTATAACTACTTCATCAGTGGAGGAGACATTTATTATTATCGACTTATTATGTGTATATACTATAGCCATTCTTTCAAGGAGACTGGACAAATATAGTAATTTTCTCAGTACAGATGTTGGGTCTTACATGGGTGTCCTATATGTATGTAGCGGTAAATGATACATTAAAGGGAAAATATATATATAAAAACTATAAACATGCGCTATGCTTTGTGCGCAAAGAGTCGCATCAAAAATGTGCCCTTCAAAATGAAAATGTGCCCTCCTCAATGATCAGCACCCTGCCCTAAAAAAATCCTAGAATGAACACTATGTTTACCCTATATGCTCCCAACAATATTGGGGTTCCTGCTTCCAAGCAGACTATTGCACGCTGGATCTGAAATACGATTAAGCTTGCTCGTTTTACAGCGGGATTGCCGTTACCGAAATCAGTGAAGGCCCATTCTACCAAGAAGGTGGGCTCATCCTGGGCGGCTTCCCGAGGGGTCTCGGGTTTATAGCCTTGCAGAGCAGCTGCTTCGTCGGGTTCAAACAATTTGGCAAATATTCTACAAGTTTGATACCCTAGCTGTTGAGGCCCTCTTGTTTGGGCAATCGGTGCTGCAGAGTCATCCACACTCCCCTGCCTGTTCTAGAGCTTTGGTATAGACCCCATGGTCCTTTTGGAGTCCCCAGCATCCTCTAGGACGTATGAGAAAATAGGATTTTAATAGCTACCGGTAAATCCTTTTCTCTTAGTCCGTAGAGGATGCTGGGCGCCTGTCCCAGTGCGTACTGTCTCTGCAGTTATTGGTTATGGTTACACTCTTGTGGTGTTTCTTTTCTGTCAGGCTGTTGCTGACGTTGTTCATGCCATGGCATGCGGTGTCTTCTTATTGGTTGTGTTGACACACAGGTTGTGTTACATATTCTCTCAGCATGTGGCTGTGTATTTTTTAGTGCCGTTGGCTGGTGTTCTATTGAATGCCACATTCTGCGGTATGTTCGTGGTGTGAGCTAGTATGACGCTCACCATGTTTAAACAATAAATTCTTTCCTCGAAATGTCCGTCTCCCTGGGCACAGTTCTATAACTGGAGTCTGGAGTAGGGGCATAGAGGGAGGAGCCAGTACACACCCATTCAAAGTCTTAAAGTGCCTGTGTCTCCTGCGGATCCCGTCTATACCCCATGGACCTTTTGGAGTCCCCAGCATCCTCTACGGACTAAGAGAAAAGGAGGTATTAAAATATTATTTTTTAAGAAATATTTAGATTTTCAAATATAACGTGCAACCACATGTTGGGCAGGCCCCCAATTCAGTACAGGTGAGCGGGTGCCAAAACATACCCTTGCTCCGGGCATCATGGCGCCTAGCTACACCTCTGCCTGTGACACATCATGCCACGCATCGCAATGCCGGTTTTACCTTATGCCACACACTGCAATGTTTCTGATACATTATAGCAAATATTATGCATGTGTCACATTATGACACACACCGCAATGCCCCTGAGACATTATACCACATACCACAATGCCCGTGATATAGTATAACACACACCGTAATGCCTGTTACACATTATGACACACACCGCAATTCCCGTTATACCTTATGACACACACCGCAATGCTTGTTATACATTATGCCACACACTGCAATGCCCCTGAGACATTATACCACAATGCCCGTGATATAGTATACCACACACCGTAATGCCTGTGACACATTATGCCACACACCGCAATGTCCGTGATACATTATGCCACACACCACAATGTCCGTGATACATTATGCCACACACCGCAATGCCAATTACACATTAAGCCCTACAGTAAGGCTTCTAATTACTTTTAAATTACCTGCTCGTTGCCAGGGGTTTCATGCTCAGGGTGTCATGCTTGTTGCCAGGGGTTTCATGCGCTGGGTGTTATGCTTGTTGCCAGGGCTATGATGTGCTAGGTGTCAAGCTCGTGGCCAGGGGGTAATATTCGTTGCCAGGGGTTTCATGCACTTGGTGTCATGCTTGTTGCTAGGGGGTAATGCTTGTTGCCAGGAATTTCATGAGCTGGGTGTCGTGCTTGTTACCAGGCACTGCATCAGCCCACCAGCCAGTGGGACACTTGGACTTGGAGGAGGCTGTGGCTGTGTGAGGAGACTGAGCGTCGCAGGGACAGGAGACTGTGTGACTGTGAATAAGGCTGAGACTGAGCCGAAGACTCAGTGACGAGTGGGGCAGACGAGTGACGTCAACACAGATGGTAACACTGCCGCCGGACTCTCTCTCCCCCTGCCAGTGCTCCATGAAGGGAAGCAGCGCAGGGATAGAGCTGGGAGAGGGGGACACGGCTGATTGGCCGGCGCGGGTCATGTGGCGCTGTGGTCTCTCTGGCTGCGGCTGGGCGCTTGGGTGTCCGCTACAGGAGGGACACAGGAGCGGCGCGCGTGCGCCTTCCTTCCCGGCCCCGCACAGCAGCAATCAGTGGCGGCGCCCCTACAGCCCTGGGCCTCCAAGCCTCCACGGTGGCTGCGGGGGCGGTAGTTACACCACTGGAAAAGCCAGTCATCCTTTTTTATGTCAGAGTCAATTAATGTGCCTAAGTGCATATCCATGGCAGCAAGTTCTTACCGGTGCTTGCAACTGAACGGAGTGCTTGGTGATTCCCTCACAGATGCTGGCACTCCACTTCCCTTCTGGTCAGGAAGATGTGGCCTGGGTTCAAAATATAAAGCAACACAGTTTGCAGCAGCTGCAATACAGCACAATAACACAACACAGTGGTGAGGCATGGTACTGCAGGCATGAAACGGCAACGTGTACCCAAACGGCGGCACGGTCGATAGTACTATATATTGTGCCACCCATATACACTGCACGGTGCAGTGGACAATGGCACAATATATTGTTACCGCATGTAGCTGCACGCCTGTTATTTCCTGGGTCGTTCCATTGGTCGTACTGCATGCCCAATGGGACAACCCAGGGAACGACCAGTGGGAGCACCCGATTGTCCGTTCACACTATCCGATGTGTATGAAATATCGCTCCGATCCGCCTCAGAGTGAAATACGTCAGACGATATGTCGCATAATGGGGCTGATTCAGACCTGGACGCAGCTGCGTGTTCGCACCAGCCGTTGTGCGTGTGTGTAACCTCACGCATGGCTGGCACATCCAGGAAGGATGCAGCCGCAGTGTAATTGAGAGCAGTGGCCGCCGGGGGGTTGTCGCAGCGTTTGGGGGGGGGGTCTGGGACTGCAGCTGCTCCAAAAAAATGCCAACAGGCCGTCTGACAGCGCAGCCTGGGTCAACATTAGTTCCAATTCGTCCACAATTCACCTGCGGAGGTATCGAGAGGCGGGCTCACACATGATGGCCGGCCCCCAGCATGTGACAAGATGAGCGCAGATCTGGCTACGTATGCAGCAATCTGCGTTCCTCTGTGAATAAGGTAGAATGTGTACCCTAGGGTAACACTTAACACCCAATACCATAGAGAAGAATGTGGTTCTGAACTTCTTGAACAGGTGGTAGCGTTACAAGCTCTCAGGATTGCCATGGGTACTGTACACACGTGTAAGTGGTGACTAGAGTCTGCCCAAGGTTTTCAGGGAGTGTTTGTAAAAACGCAGGCGTGTCTGAAAAAAACGCAGGCCTGGCTGGGCGTTCGCTGGGCGGGTGCATGACGTCAAATCCGGACGCGAATAGGCTGAAGTGATCGCAAGCGCTGAGTAGGTTCAGAGCTACTCAGAAACTGCGCAAACTGTTTTTGCAGAGCTCGGCTGCACAAGCGTTCGCACTTCTGCTAAGCTAAAATACACTCCCCAGTGGGCGGCGGCATAGCGTTTGCACGGCTGCTAAAAACTAGCTAGCGAGCGATCAACTCGGAATGACCCCCGAAGTACGCAACTGGTTTCAAGCACGCAAGGCGTTGGCTCTGAAACATCACAGGTCCCTGTCCCTTGTACAGAAGTCTGATAGCTGGCAAGCCCCACTACTCCAGAAGGGGGTTCTAGAACATCACCTACACAGAACACAGGCGGTTTCCCAATCTGCACACTTGAGGGTCCGCGGCCGCGCCTAAGTCAGGATCGTCCTAGCAAAATCAGGGCAGTTAGGACCCCAACAGGAGCGACTGGCCGACTGCAGTGATGATAACTAGGGGAAGCCTGCCAGGATTTTTATATTTTATATTTTACAACTTGTATTGTGCCTCTTATTTTCTATAGAGATGTAACTTAATATACGTAAATGGGAGTCAGAATTAGGGCACATTTTGGATGAATACCAGACAGTAATTGGAGTCATATGCCACTTTATTACAGATTTTTAAAGTACAAATTAAAGTCTTGGAACTACAAATGGAGTTTTGTTCCCCGGCCAGCATCTGATGGTATTTTATTCAGTGTGGGCGTTTTGGATCTAAAATAGTTTTGTGCTGTTGCAGTCGCCAGATTCATTGTTTGCTTCGCTTGGGATACTAAATGACCTTAAATTAACTGTCCTGGCAGTCATTAGGAGAGGCGTACGGATAATGGCACCTTCCAGACCGCTCCATGTAACCAGAAGGACAATTTTATACTCCGTTATTGTACAGTAAAAATATAAAGGACAATAAACATTTACATTTTATGCAGTGAATGGAGCTGCTGTTTTCTGCCGCATGTCTCGAGTCCTATAAAGGTTGCCCTCCTTTATTTTTGGCATCTATAGCTAATATAAGCAAACTGTCTTCTCAAAGGTCACGGACTGCTTCTTAGAGGTCAGCAAACTGTCTTCTCAGAGGTCACGCTAACAAGGATCTCCAGCCAGCTGATCAGCGAGATTGCCTCCTTCCTCTTGAAGCATGTGAATGTTGTGAGAAGGTTCTTGCTGTATTATTTATAGTGTAGGGTTCTAGGGTGCCTCTTACCTATCACACTTACCAATGCTTTCTTCAAGGCATAGACTGCAGAATCGTGTACGGATGACAGCTTATAACAGCTGTATACCAGCTTGGATTGATGGCTCCAACTGCGTCCCTGCTAGGAAGCTGGTGTTTCCGGACGGGTGCCCAGTGGGCAAGTAAGATGTTATTTGGACGTTGCTGCTGAGAATCCCAGGGATAAGGCACAAAAAATGGATCTTTGGATCTATGATCGTCTTACAGCAATGGCTAAAAGTCAGTTCTGCATGCTCATCCTCCTGAACCTTCCTCCTGCTTTCAACACTGTTGAGCTCTCCTGGGCACCCATTGGCCTTCTTGAGACAGGTCTTTTTTAGTTCAACTTTTACCAGGTCTCTCTACTTCTGGCACGTCCTCTCCTCCATCCCCACTTTCCTTGCTGTGTACCTCTTCTCTTGGGAAACTAATCCACTCATTCGGTCTCCAGTTACAATCTCTAGGCTAACAATATCCAAATCAATGTATGTCCGAATGCTCCCTAAGGCTCAACATATCTCAGAGTTACCACCTCCCCTCATATCCTCTTCACCGTTAGTAACACCACAAGTTCCTCAACGTTCCAAGTCTGCTCCCATCGTTTACCTGGGAGGTATTAGAACTAAAAGGTGGATGGAAACGTTTGGGGTAGAACAGAACCAGCAGATAGTGGGGATTGCACTGTGTCCAGGAGTTGGGAGTTTAGCCTAACCTTCCCTTTCCCATTCTGTGCTTAAAATATACAATGGAGAAGAAAAGGAAAACAAGAAGTAAAAAAGATCAACATGAAACTTTCAGCAGGACTGATGTGGTTCTCTTCCATCAGCACATACATAATTCACACTTTTAAATATATTTTTCTGACTGTCTTTTAGCTTAAAATGGATACATGTGTAATTTGCAGACTCTGTAATGATCCCAAAGCACTTGATAATGAAAGATAGGTCACTTAAGCACTCTCAGCAGACTGCAACATTAATCATGACTGTATAAGGCTATAAACCATTATGGCAAGTGACAATGTACAGCATATACATACAGTAGATCGGAAACGGTAAGCAAGGAAACGTGCTTCTATTTGTCCCCAGAGAAGTTTTTAAACAAGAACACAAATTAGGTGCAGACAGAAGAGGCCGACGTGCCGCATGATATGACACAAAGGTGATCCATCTTTACAAAGAAAATAAAACTAGTGCGATGATATGACGCGTTTCTCCTCTCAGTTTCTCCAGCGTTTGGACTCCACGTCCTCTGAGAGGTATAAGGGGATAGAACGGATTAGCAAATCAGCGTGCAATAGGTTCCAGGTGTACAAGGCTCCTGATTTGTCTTCCACAAACCGTTGGTGACCTGGGAAACGCTGGAAACACGGACAGGCTCATTGTTTTCAGCTGGGAATTTGTACATACTTCCGACTCATACTTCCCAATCTATTATACCTCACTATAGAGCCAGCAGTACAGCAGACCTTAGACATGGCTTGTGCTGGTGTGTGGACCAAACTGGAAGACAGGGCAAAATAATATGGGGGAGATGTAGGGTTACCACCTCATCCCTTTAATTCTGGACACATATTAATTACACAGGTTCTGTGGCTGGCTGACTTCAAGACTCCATTTCACCTGGTTATAATCAGCCACAGAACCTGTGTAATTAATATGTGTCCAGAATTAAAGGGATGAGGTGGGTAACCCTAGGGACATGTATCAAATCTTCTAAAGAGGACAAGTGAAGAAGTTGCCCATAGCAACCATTCAATTTATCATTCATCTAGTATAATCTAGAAAATGATAGCTAGAAGCAGATTGGTTGGCACCTGTCCTCTTTAGGATTTAGGGCATGGCCTAAAAATAATATATTCAAATCAAGGGGGGTGCGGTGGAGGGCACCCACTTCCTATTGTGGGAAGCATGTCCCTACTTGGCCGGTGTAATCTTTGCAGTGATATTTGGAAAGATGGCGCATGTGCACTGGAGAGCAAAGACATTAAGTGCAGGCGCTATCATCCTGAAGATATCACTGAAAGATGGCACCACCCTTAAGTATAGGTACACTCTTGGGGAGGGGCAGCAGCCCAGGCTCGGGTAATTAGTACCTGCCCCCACCTCTCGGCACCACTGATTGTCAGAGGTATAGTGATAGTGGTAGTGATAGTATGTGTTATTGGCAGCAGAGGTATAATGATAGAAGTAGTGGTGTGTTATTGGCAGGAGAGGTATAATGATAGTGGTAGTGATGGGTTATTGGCAGGAGAGGTATAATGGTAGTGGTATTGATGGGTTATTGGCAGGAGAGGTATAATGATAGTGGTAGTGATGGGTTATTGGCAGGAGAGGTATAATGGTAGTGGTAGTGATGGGTTATTGGCAGGAGAGGTATAATGATAGAAGTAGTGGTGTGTTATTGGCAGGAGAGGTATAATGATAGTGGTAGTGATGGGTTATTGGCAGGAGAGGTATAATGGTAGTGGTAGTGATGGGTTATTGGCAGGAGAGGTATAATGATAGAAGAAGTGGTGTGCTATTGGCAGAAGAGGTATAGTGGTTGTGATAGTATGTGTAATTGGCAGCTGAGGTATAATGAAAGTGGTAATGATGAGTTATTGGCAAGAGAGGTATAATGATAGTGGTAGTGATGGGTTATTGGCAGGAGAGGTATAATGATAGTGGTAGTGATGGGTTATTGGCAGGAGAGGTATAATGATAGAAGCAGTAGTGTGTTATTGGCAGGAGAGGTATAATGATAGTGGTAGTGACGGGTTATTGGCAGGAGAGGTATAATGATAGTGGTAGTGATGTGTTATTGGCAGGAGAGGTATAATGGCAGTGGTAGTGATGGGTTATTAGCAGGAGAGGTATAATGATAGAAGTAGTGTGTTATTGGCAGAAGAGGTATAATGATAGTGGTAGTGATAGTATGTGTTATTGGCAGCAGAGGTATAATGAAAGTGGTAGTGATGAGTTATTGGCAAGAGAGGTATAATGATACTGGTAGTGATGGGTTATTGGCAGGAGAGGTATAATGATAGTGGTAGTGATGGTTTATTGGCAGGAGAGGTATAATGATAGAAGTAGTGGTGTGTTATTGGCAGGAGAGGTATAATGATAGTGGTAGTGATGGGTTATTGGCAGGAGAGGTATAATGGTAGTGGTAGTGATGGGTTATTGGCAGGAGAGGTATAAGAAGTAGTAGTGCGTTATTGGCAGGAGAGGTATAATGATAGTGGTAGTGATGGGTTATTGGCAGGAGAGGTATAATGATAATGGTAGTGATGGGTTATTGGCAGGAGAGGTATAATGGTAGTGGTAGTGATGGGTTATTGGCAGGAGAGGTATAGTGGTAGTGGAGTGTTATTGGCAGGAGAGGTATAATGAAAGTGGTAGTGATGGGTTATTGGCAGGAGAGGTATAATGATAGTGGTAGTGATGGGTTATTGGCAGGAGAGGTATAATGGTAGAAGTAGTGGTGTGTTATTGGCAGAAGAGGTATAGTGGTAGTGATAGTATGTGTTATTGGCAGCTGAGGTATAATGAAAGTGGTAGTGATGAGTTATTGGCAAGAGAGGTATAATGATAGTGGTAGTGATGGGTTATTGGCAGGAGAGGTATAATGATAGTGGTAGTGATGGGTTATTGGCAGGAGAGGTATAATGATAGAAGCAGTGGTGTGTTATTGGCAGAAGAGGTATAATGGCAGTGGTAGTGATGGGTTATTGGCAGGAGAGGTATACTGATAGAAGTAGTCTGTTATTGGCAGAAGAGGTATAATGATAGTGGTAGTGATAGTATGTGTTATTGGCAGCAGAGGTATAATGAAAGTGGTAGTGATGAGTTATTGGCAAGAGAGGTATAATGATAGTGGTAGTGATGGGTTATTGGCAGGAGAGGTATAATGATAGTGGTAGTGATGGGTTATTGGCAGGAGAGGTATAATGATAGAAGCAGTGGTGTGTTATTGGCAGGAGAAGTATAATGAAAGTGGTAGTGATGGGTTATTGGCAGGAGAGGTGTAATGATAGTGGTATTGATGAGTTATTGGCAAGAGAGGTATAATGATAGTGGTGGTGATGGGTTATTGGCAGGAGAGGTATAATGATAGTGGTAGTGATGGGTTATTGGCAGGAGAGGTATAATGATAATGGCAGTGATGAGTTATTGGCAGGAGAGGTATAATGATAGAAGTAGTGGTGTGTTATTGGCAGGAGAGGTATAATGATAGTGGTAGTGATGGGTTATTGGCAGGAGAGGTATAATGGTAGTGGTAGTGATGGGTTATTGGCAGGAGAGGTATAATGATAGTGGTAGTGATGGATTATTGGCAGGAGAGATATAATGGTAGTGGTAGTGATGGGTTATTGGCAGGAGAGGTATAATGATAGAAGTAGTGGTGTGTTATTGGCAGGAGAGGTATAATGATAGTGGTAGTGATGGGTTATTGGCAGGAGAGGTATAATGGTAGTGGTAGTGATGGGTTATTGGCAGGAGAGGTATAATGATAGAAGTAGTGGTGTGTTATTGGCAGAAGAGGTATAGTGGTTGTGATAGTATGTGTAATTGGCAGCTGAGGTATAATGAAAGTGGTAGTGATGAGTTATTGGCAAGAGAGGTATAATGATAGTGGTAGTGATGGGTTATTGGCAGGAGAGGTATAATGATAGTGGTAGTGATGGGTTATTGGCAGGAGAGGTATAATGATAGAAGCAGTGGTGTGTTATTGGCAGGAGAGGTATAATTATGGTAGTGACGGGTTATTGGCAGGAGAGGTATAATGATAGTGGTAGTGATGTGTTATTGGCAGGAGAGGTATAATGGCAGTGGTAGTGATGGGTTATTGGCAGGAGAGGTATAATGATAGAAGTAGTGTGTTATTGGCAGAAGAGGTATAATGATACTGGTAGTGATGGGTTATTGGCAGGAGAGGTATAATGATAGTGGTAGTGATGGTTTATTGGCAGGAGAGGTATAATGATAGTGGTAGTGATGGGTTATTGGCAGGAGAGGTATAATGATAGTGGTAGTGATGGGTTATTGGCAGGAGAGGTAAAATGATAGAAGCAGTGGTGTGTTATTGGCAGAAGTATAATGATAGTGTTAGTGATGGGTTATTGGCAGGAGAGGTATAATGATGTGGTAGTGATGTGTTATTGGCAGGAGAGGTATAATGGCAGTGGTAGTGATGGGTTATTGGCAGGAGAGGTATACTGATAGAAGTAGTCTGTTATTGGCAGAAGAGGTATAATGATAGTGGTAGTGATAGTATGTGTTATTGGCAGCAGAGGTATAATGAAAGTGGTAGTGATGAGTTATTGGCAAGAGAGGTATAATGATAGTGGTAGTGATGGGTTATTGGCAGGAGAGGTATAATGATAGTGGTAGTGATGGGTTATTGGCAGGAGAGGTATAATGATAGAAGCAGTGGTGTGTTATTGGCAGGAGAAGTATAATGATAGTGGTAGTGATGGGTTATTGGCAGGAGAGGTATAATGATAGTGGTATTGATGAGTTATTGGCAAGAGAGGTATAATGATAGTGGTGGTGATGGGTTATTGGCAGGAGAGGTATAATGATAGTGGTAGTGATGGGTTATTGGCAGGAGAGGTATAATGATAATGGCAGTGATGAGTTATTGGCAGGAGAGGTATAATGATAGAAGTAGTGGTGTGTTATTGGCAGGAGAGGTATAATGATAGTGGTAGTGATGGGTTATTGGCAGGAGAGGTATAATGGTAGTGGTAGTGATGGGTTATTGGCAGGAGAGGTATAATGATAGTGGTAGTGATGGGTTATTGGCAGGAGAAGTATAATGGTAGTGATGGTTTATTGGCAGGAGAGGTATAATGATAGAAGTAGTGGTGTGTTATTGGCAGAAGAGGTATAGTGGTTGTGATAGTATGTGTAATTGGCAGCTGAGGTATAATGAAAGTGGTAGTGATGAGTTATTGGCAAGAGAGGTATAATGATAGTGGTAGTGATGGGTTATTGGCAGGAGAGGTATAATGATAGTGGTAGTGATGGGTTATTGGCAGGAGAGGTATAATGATAGAAGCAGTGGTGTGTTATTGGCAGGAGAGGTATAATGATGGTAGAGACGGGTTATTGGCAGGAGAGGTATAATGATAGTGGTAGTGATGTGTTATTGGCAGGAGAGGTATAATGGCAGTGGTAGTGATGGGTTATTGGCAGAAGAGGTATAATGATAGTGGTAGTGATAGTATGTGTTATTGGCAGCAGAGGTATAATGAAAGTGGTAGTGATGAGTTATTGGCAAGAGAGGTATAATGATAGTGGTAGTGATGGGTTATTGGCAGGAGAGGTATAATGGTATTGGTAGTGATGGGTTATTGGCAGGAGAGGTATAATGATAGAAGTAGTGGTGTGTTATTGGCAGAAGAGGTATAGTGGTTGTGATAGTATGTGTAATTGGCAGCTGAGGTATAATGAAAGTGGTAGTGATGAGTTATTGGCAAGAGAGGTATAATGATAGTGGTAGTGATGGGTTATTGGCAGGAGAGGTATAATGATAGTGGTAGTGATGGTTTATTGGCAGGAGAGGTATAATGATAGAAGTAGTGGTGTGTTATTGGCAGGAGAGGTATAATGATAGTGGTAGTGATGGGTTATTGGCAGGAGAGGTATAATGGTAGTGGTAGTGATGGGTTATTGGCAGGAGAGGTATAAGAAGTAGTGGTGTGTTATTGGCAGGAGAGGTATAATGATGGTAGTGACGGGTTATTGTCAGGAGAGGTATAATGATAGTGGTAGTGATGTGTTATTGGCAGGAGAGGTATAATGGCAGTGGTAGTGATGGGTTATTGGCAGGAGAGGTATAATGATAGAAGTAGTGTGTTATTGGCAGAAGAGGTATAATGATAGTGGTAGTGATAGTATGTGTTATTGGCAGCAGAGGTATAATGAAAGTGGTAGTGATGAGTTATTGGCAAGAGAGGTATAATGATACTGGTAGTGATGGGTTATTGGCAGGAGAGGTATAATGATAGTGGTAGTGATGGTTTATTGGCAGGAGAGGTATAATGATAGAAGTAGTGGTGTGTTATTGGCAGGAGAGGTATAATGATAGTGGTAGTGATGGGTTATTGGCAGGAGAGGTATAATGGTAGTGGTAGTGATGGGTTATTGGCACGAGAGGTATAAGAAGTAGTGGTGTGTTATTGGCAGGAGAGGTATAACGATAGTGGTAGTGATGGGTTATTGGCAGGAGAGGTATAATGATAGTGGTAGTGATGGGTTATTGGCAGGAGAGGTATAATGGTAGTGGTAGTGATGGGTTATTGGCAGGAGAGGTATAATGGTAGTGGTGTGTTATTGGCAGGAGAGGTATAATGATAGTGGTAGTGATGGGTTATTGGCAGGAGAGGTATAATGATAGTGGTAGTGATGGGTTATTGGCAGGAGAGGTATAATGGTAGAAGTAGTGGTGTGTTATTGGCAGAAGAGGTATAGTGGTAGTGATAGTATGTGTTATTGGCAGGAGAGGTATAATGATAGTGGTAGTGATGGGTTATTGGCAGGTGAGGTATAATGATAGAAGCAGTGGTGTGTTATTGACAGGAGAAGTATAATGATAGTGGTAGTGATGGGTTATTGGCAGGAGAGGTATAATGGCAGTGGTAGTGATGGGTTATTGGCAGGAGAGGTATACTGATAGAAGTAGTCTGTTATTGGCAGAAGAGGTATAATGATAGTGGTAGTGATAGTATGTGTTATTGGCAGCAGAGGTATAATGAAAGTGGTAGTGGTGTGTTATTGGCAGGAGAGGTATAATGATAGTGGTAGTGATGGGTTATTGGCAGGAGAGGTATACTGGTAGTGGTAGTGATGGGTTATTGGCAGGAGAGGTATAAGAAGTAGTGGTGTGTTATTGGCAGGAAAGGTATAATGATAGTGGTAGTGATGTGTTATTGGCAGGAGAGGTATAATGATAATGGCAGTGATGGGTTATTGGCAGGAGAGGTATAATGATAGTGGTAGTGATGAGTAATTGGCAGGAGAGGTACAATGGTAGTGGTAGTGATGGGTTATTGGCAGGAGAGGTATAATGATAGTGGTAGTGATGGGTTATTGGCAGGAGAGGTATAATGATAGTGGTAGTGATGGGTTATTGGCAGGAGAGGTATAATGGTAGTGGTAGTGATGGGTTATTGGCAGGAGAGGTATAATGATAGAAGTAGTGGTGTGTTATTGGCAGGAGAGGTATAATGATAGTGGTAGTGATGGGTTATTGACAGGAGAGGTATAATGATAGTGCTAGTGATGAGTTATTGGCAGGAGAGGTATAATGGTAGTGATAGTGATGGGTTATTGGCAGGAGAGGTATAATGATAGTGGTAGTGATGGGTTATTGGCAGGAGAGGTATAATGATAGTGGTAGTGGTGTGTTTTTGGCAGGAGAGGTATAATGATAGTGGTAGTGATGGGTTATTGGCAGGAGAGGTATAATGGTAGTGGTAGTGATGGGTTATTGGCAGGAGAGGTATAATGATAATGGCAGTGATGGGTTATTGGCAGGAGAGGTATAATGATAGTGGTAGTGATGAGTAATTGGCAGGAGAGGTACAATGGTAGTGGTAGTGATGGGTTATTGGCAGGAGAGGTATAATGATAGTGGTAGTGATGGGTTATTGGCAGGAGAGGTATAATGATAATGGCAGTGATGGGTTATTGGCAGGAGAGGTATAATGATAGTGGTAGTGATGAGTAATTGGCAGGAGAGGTACAATGGTAGTGGTAGTGATGGGTTATTGGCAGGAGAGGTATAATGATAGTGGTAGTGATGGGTTATTGGCAGGAGAGGTATAATGATAGTGGTAGTGATGGGTTATTGGCAGGAGAGGTATAATGGTAGTGGTAGTGATGGGTTATTGGCAGGAGAGGTGTAATGATAGAAGTAGTGGTGTGTTATTGGCAGGAGAGGTATAATGATAGTGGTAGTGATGGGTTATTGGCAGCAGAGGTATAATGATAGTGGTAGTGATGAGTTATTGGCAGGAGAGGTATAATGATGGTGGTAATGATGAGTTATTGGCAGGAGAGGTATAATGATAGTGGTAGTGATGGGTTATTGGCAGGAGAGGTATAATGATAGTGGTAGTGATGGGTTATTGGCAGGAGAGGTATAATGGTAGTGGTAGTGATGGGTTATTGGCAGGAGAGGTGTAATGATAGAAGTAGTGGTGTGTTATTGGCAGGAGAGGTATAATGATAGTGGTAGTGATGGGTTATTGGCAGCAGAGGTATAATGATAGTGGTAGTGATGAGTTATTGGCAGGAGAGGTATAATGATGGTGGTAATGATGAGTTATTGGCAGGAGAGGTATAATGGTAGTGGTAGTGATGAGTTATTGGCAGGAGAGGTATAATGATAGTGGTAGTGATGAGTTATTGGCAGGAGAGGTATAATGATAGAAGTAGTGGTGTGTTATTGGCAGGAGAGGTATAATGATAGTGGTAGTGATTAGTTATTGGCAGGAGAGGTATAATGGTAGTGGTAGTGATGAGTTATTGGCAGGAGAGGTATAATGATAGAAGTAGTGGTGTGTTATAGGCAGGAGAGGTATAATGATAGTGGTATTGATGAGTTATTGGCAGGAGAGGTATAATGATAGAAGTAGTGGTGTGTTATTGGCAGGAGAGGTGTAATGATAGTGGTATTGATGAGTTATTGGCAGGAGAGGTATAGTGGTAGTGATGAGTTATTGGCAGGAGAGGTATAATGATAGAAGTAGTGGTGTGTTATTGGCAGGAGACAGGGCTCATGTACCAGCTCCAGAATCCAGACCCTAAACCACTTTATACCCCCAGCACTCCGCAGCATCCTCATTTTGACAGTAAAATGTAAATCCTATGGGGGGTTTTTGTTTTGTTTTTATTTTATTTATTTTTTTAGATTTCAAATTGGCTTCTTATGACTGTAACAGGGACTATGGACACTATTAAAAAAAAAAAAAAAAAGAAACCGCTACTCGCAGGCCCAGCCGCTTTGTGAGTCAATTATTTCCCCCGTCACTAGTTTGTTGCTGCTCATTAGAGTAACACTTGTACTATTACTACTTATCAGGGCAACCAGTGTTCCAAAACAAGAGCTGGAATGAGTATATTTTGGCCTGGCCCATCCGGGGACATTTAGCAAATGGCCACTGTGCCAAAAGGAAACACAGGGCTTGGTTCAGAGGTGTGCGTTATTGCATTCGCAGCTGCCAGTTTGCATGCAGCTAATGTGGGAACATATGCAAATGCTGCAGCCGCCTGGAAATGCGTTGAGATGCTTTGCAAGTCCAGTTGGCTGCGTACATGGGGGTCATTCCGAGTTGTTCGCTCGCTAGCAGATTTTAGCAGCATTGCACACGCTAAGCCGCCGCCCTCTGGGAGTGTATCTTAGCTTAGCAGAATTGCAAACGAAAGATTAGCAGAATTGCGATTAGAAAATTCTTAGCAGTTTCTGAGTAGCTCGAGACCTACTCATACACTGCGATCAGCTCAGCCCGTTTCGTTCCTGGGTTGACGTCACAAACACGCCCAGCGTTCGCCCAGCCACTCCCCCGTTTCTCCAGACACTCCCACGTTTTATCCTGGCATGCCTGCGTTTTTCCGCACACTCCCAGAAAACGGTAAGTTTCCGCCCAGAAACACCCACTTCCTGTCAATCACACTCCGATCACTTCAAAGATGGAAATTCTTCGTTCGGACGTGAGTAAATCTACTAAGTTTTGTGCTAAAATATTTAGTGCATGCGCACTGCGTACCATGCGCATGCGCATTTTCGCCTTAATCGCTCCGTTGCGAAAATCGGCAACGAGCGAACAACTCGGAATGACCCCCAATGGGCCTAATTCATGTTTGTAAGCAAATGCAATTGCAATTTTCCAGCTGCTAATGTTAGTTTAGCCGCATGCACAGTCAGACGATAATCGCTCAACTGCAAAAACATCGGGATTGCGTCCAGCGCCATATCAGGCCCATTGTCGCTACAAGATACCAGAACTTCCTTAGTCCGAGTTATACCCCTTTCACACCACAAAAATAACTCAGTATCGACCTGATATATTGCCGGGTCGACGCGGGTCGCATTGCGGTGTGAAAGGGGCCATGGATGAATTCCCAAATCGCTTGACCCGGTAATTCAACCCGAGAATAAAGCAGTGTTATCCCCGGGTTAAATAGCGGGTCAGGTGCAGTGTCAATGGGTTGCCGGGTTGGTGTGACCCGGGACCCGTTCACTGCATAGGGAGAGGTGACGCGGAGGTGAGGTCATTTCTCAGCGCCGCCTCCTCACCCGCCCCCGATGCTGAGTCCGCCCCCGCCCGCGATATCTACTTATATTGCCGGGTCAAGGTGGCAGTGTGCAAGGGTCCAATGCCAGGTCCCACCTGGGTAGGACCCATTTCCAATTCCCGGGCGTCATTGCGATGTGAAAGGGGTATTACTGATGCAACTGGCTTTTTGGACTGTAGGGAAGAGGCATTATTTCCTGCAGACTATTTATCTAAGCATCCAGAAATCTACTAACGACCAGATAAAACATCCCATATTAAGGTTACAAAACTGAAGCCTGAGTCTGCGAGATGAGGCGTGCCAAGGGCCATAATTTAGAACAGCAGGCCTTTCTCCGGCTGAAGGATGCATGCCTGTACGTCCCAGTGGGAAATTCATCTAGCTCACTCTAGCCCTAGAAACCCTCAGACAAGAGGTCGAGCTGAGAGGATGTTTCAGACTGTGAAACGTCTTTCTACGAATTCATCCGGCAACTGGTGTTGATCCACTTCTGCAGCTACGGAATGCACCAATCTCCATTGGAAAAGTTCATCCTTCCCAACCGGTGGTGGGAAAAGTGTTGAAAAGCGCATTGCAAGAAAGGACACAGAACAGATGAGCAGCAGATGGAGATGAAATACAATGCGCCGTAAGGAGGCACGGCGTGCTGCGTGCTAACATATGAGCTGATCCGTTATAGCTGCAGTAGGACCTTGTGGACTATATCAGAGTCGCAGATCACACGCGTCTCTCTGCATCCTCCCAGCACGTAGAGTATTTCACTTTATGGACCTGCGGGGCTACGTGACACCAACACAACCAGGAATTTCACATCTGTGTATATTAATAAACATAATGCAATACACTCATTCCCCCAGTAACTCCTAAATCCCATCGGAGAGATCTATTCCAAGGAGCATAAAACATTTACTGAGCTCACAATCTGGGATGAAAGATTTAATCAAAACTTCATGGAATTGATTTACCAAACCTTGGGGCGTGATCAAGTGGAGAGAGATAAAGTACCAACCAATCAGCTCCTAGCTGTCTCAAACACAGTCTGTAAAATGGTACTTAGGAGCTGATTGGCTGGTACTTTATCTCTCTCCACTTCATCACTCGTCAATGTTTAGCACCTCTCCTCCTGTGTTTGAGAAATGACAGGAGCTGATTGGTTGGTAGTTTATCTCTCTCCACTTTATTACTCTCCAAGGCTTAGTAACTGTGCCCCCTTCTTGTCTACAGAAGCCAAACCAGCCGACCCTGTTTTGCCACTCACATCCCCTGCGCTACTAAAGGGGGGTATTCCCTGTTTATACTTTACATTCCACTTCTAAAATGCGCAATCGTTTCTGAACAAACAAAAATGGCCAGAATCTGCCACCGCGTTCATAATCTACCAGCGGCCATGCTGCGAATAGGGAACATCAATGGCTGCCAACCATTGGCTTCCGATGGACATCCCTACTCCCAGTGTTTAAATTGGCCATTCCCCTTACTTCTAAAGGAAATCCTGTCTGTCCTATTAGTAATGGTATAGATGGGGGTGCTTTTATTTTAAGTGTTCTACTCCCCACAGAACCATAATACAACATTTTTCATTACAGATTTACCCAACTTCACCACTGCACAGGGTATGGTGCCCAATACACAGAGCTGGCCCTAACCAATATGATGCCCTAGGCAAGATTTTGGCTGGTGCCCCCTAGCGCAGCCACTAGTTCCGCCTCTGACTTTGTACCCCTTTCCCAGCGCCATCACCTCCCACCCATAGCAGTCCTCATTTTGGTGCTGCTACCCCCTATATTCAGTGCGCAGCCCAAAATGGGGCGTGTTCTTGCTGGGAAGGGGCATGGCCACACAATAATACCCCCAGTTGAAATTATGCCACACAGTACTGCAACTTTATTCACCTTATATCATGCAATAGTGCCTCTTATTCACGTTACATCACACAGTGGTACCATGTTACTGCACACAGTAGTGCCCCTTATTCACATTACACCACACCATATTGCTCTTTATTCACATTACACCACACAGTAGTGCCCTTTCTATACGTTACGCCACCAAGTACTGTACTACACCTTATACACATAATGCCGCACATTAGTAATGCATTTCGGATGCAGATAGAGCCGCAGTCACACACAGAATATAGGCATGCTGCATATCATTCTAATCAGCAGAGCTGCTGGTGCCCCCAGGCATTCCAAATGCCCTAGGCATATGCCTAGTTTGCCTATGCCTAGGGCCGGCTCTGCCAATACCCAACGCCGTTCCCACAGCTGAGGCAGACTGTGGTATCACACAGTGATTGCATTCCCCACCTTTTTTCCTTTTTTTTCCTCCTAGTGAATGACAAATAAAAACATATGTAGTTAATAAGCACAATAAAATGACAATAAAATTATTAGTACTTGATAAGGAATCTTTTACAAGACAATTAGGACCTACCAGTGGCAGCTGTAGAGGTGGGGCTGCAGCCACCAACTGCCACCCCAATCACTGCCACACATCACCGGCCGGGACTCACTGGCAGTTGGTGGCTTCTCTATTTGAATTTTGGACTCTGCTGCAGCTCCACCACTGAAGCCGTCACTGGGACCTAATGTACCACATCCATTATTTTTACTCAGATACTATAATTGCCTCGGACTTAGTAGCCTCTACGTCAGTGATTTTCAACCTTTTTTAACTCACGGCACACCAAACAATATTTTAAAATTGCTAAGGCACACCATCAGTTCCCCACGGGGAAAAAACCCACACACATTGGCCTTCACAGTAAAAACAATCACATTGCTCCCCACATAAATCCTATTGCTCCCCACATAAATAAATCACATTGCTCCCCACATAAATCAATCACATTGCTCCCCACATAAATCCTATTGCTCCCCACATAAATCAATCACATTGCTCCCCACATAAATGCTTTTGTGCCCCACATAAATTATTTACATTGTTCCCCCCATAAATCCTTTTGCTCCCCACAGGAGAAATAAAATAACAAATATTAGCCCCTTCCTGTGAGCTGTCCTCCTCCCTGTCCCTCAGTGGCAGGGATTGTTCATAGTGGAGTGCTGTGAATACTGAGCAGCAGGCAGACGGGCAGGTGTGGATGTGGGTGGGCAGGGAAAGTTGTGGATGCGGGCGGGAACTGGAAGATGTGTATGCAGGCGAGTGGGCTGGCTGGGTGGTGAGATGCAGCAGCCGTGACCTATGATATCACACCGCCTCGTCTCCCAGGCATAGGTCCAGTGGCGTAAGTTTGTCCCAGGCGCCCAGAGGCAAGATAAATGTTGGTGCCCCCCTATAGATTGCTAGATAGACAAAAAGAAAGGGGGGGGGGTGAGGGAGAGAGGGGAGGAGAAAGGGGAGAATGAAAGAGAGATGAGGTATCAAGGTAGAGGGATAAGCAAGAGAGAGAAAGAGGGTGTCAGAGAGAGAGACAGGGGGGTCAGAGAATGTGGGGGAAGAAGAGGGGGAGATAGCGAGACAGTGTCAGGGATAGAGATGGGGTGAGAGAGAGGGTGTCAGGAAGAGAGACAGAGAGAGGCACGCAAGAGAGAGCCTGTCAGGGAAAGTGTGGGAATGAGAGAAAGAGAAGGGAGAGCGAGAGAGTATCAGGGATAGAGAGAGAGGGGTGTCAGGAAGAGAGAGACCAAGAGAGGAGCGAGAAAGAAAGAAGGTATCAGGGAAAGTGAGAGAATAAGAGATGGCAGAGCGAGAGGGTGTCAGGGATGGAAAGAGAAGATAAGCGCCCTCACTGACTTGTAGGTGGGGGTAGGTTGATCTTGAACACACAAGGGTGGAGACCAGTGGGGGTGGGCTTAATAATCCATATTTTCAGGAGGGGGGTGGTCACTTCTGCGGGGGATAGCTCCGCAGCCTGGGGGGTCTAAAATTTAGATTTCACCGGTTCCTGAATAAGAGACTCAGCTATCGGATGGTACCTGGTTCAAGTAGATGTGGCCGGTGTTTCCAGAGATATCAGGGGTCAAAGGTCAAACAAATGCTACCAAGGAATCTGGACTTATCTCTAGTGTGGAGCTGGCACTATCTCCGGTTCTATTAGGGGTAGAAACTTGGATCCAGGGTGAAGGGTTAAATCTCCTCTGTCATTGTGCATTGTGTAAATATTGTTTCTTTTTCTTTTGCCTTGGATTTAGCTTGCATTGCATAAAATAAATATAGCTCCACCCATAGTTTGTTGGGAACTGTGTGAAATCACCACCCCTAGATGAAGTACTAGGCTGTATCCTACATCCCCCCCATGTAGCCTGTTTTATGCCTCCTATGCAGTAAAGTTAAACCAATAAAGTATTTACTTTTGCCTACCCCTCCCTGGACATTCCAATCCCTCCCTAGACAATGATGCCTTATATACCATTGTTATGAACAATAAACGCAGAGTGATTCTTAACTACATGGTGTCGTGTATTATCTGTAACGTTAAGGATTGCTCTCACTGACGTCAGTGGCCATCACATCGAGGTAATCAAAGAGAGGTAGGGATCCTTTCAGCTGGGAGCTCTATGTCCGGGATTCAGTGATCGTCCCTGAATGGTAAAAAATAGAGAATTTATTGTCTATCTTTGCCATACAGGATTGCGGTCATACACTGAAGCTGAATCCGTGTCAGTGTTCCGGGAACACGTGACAAGGTAATATTTAAGTCCGGGACTTAATATTACGAAGTTTTATGAAAAAAAACATAAAACAGGTATCAGGGATACCATAGAATCTTTAATGTCTGGGACTTAAAGATACGTCTGAGAAAGGACCAGGAGTCCAAGCGCAATTCTCCAAAGACGTTAGTATCTGGGATACTTAAAAAAAAAAATATATATAGACCTGGGGTCTATACATAACGTAGACTATACCTCGATCTGATCGTCTATATATATATTCTTGTATGTTGTAGTGAGATAAGTTCTTATATTTGGTTCAGACGGCTGGTAAGTTTTCGTCTGCCAGATATCTTTACTCAAAACTCTTTTCTTGCTTCCTGTTTAAAACGCTGTATTTTTCTGACATCTTGTACGAATGGTAAGCGTACCCGTCAAAAGATTTCATGTTCTCATTATACAGATAATATTGTGATATTGTCAATGACTAATTAACTGGTGTTAGCTAATGCATGCATAGAAAGTTTTTAAATTGCATTTTTTGTTGTGAAATTGCATAGAACGTATTTTTGTTGTGAAATTGCATAGAATGTTTTTTTTGTAAACTGCATTTTTGTTGTGATATTGCATAGACAGTTGTTATAAGTTGTTGTAGAAATTGCGTAGAAAGCTGGTGTAGATTGTATTCTTTACTAT
Source organism: Pseudophryne corroboree (assembly GCF_028390025.1). NCBI lineage: Eukaryota > Metazoa > Chordata > Amphibia > Anura > Myobatrachidae > Pseudophryne > Pseudophryne corroboree. The sequence goes on from NC_086447.1 coordinate 898,549,874, forward strand.
GGGAGGGGGTCAGAGTAAGACAGTCATTTATCCTCCACCTTTACCAGGAGAGACATGTAAGGAGTATGTAGCCCGTAACTCCACCACAGATTATTATCTAGTTAACCCTTGGGTGGATAACTTAGCAGGATGGACAGAGAAAGTTGGCAGCCCCAGTCCATTCCCCCGTGACGGTATTAATTATCCCTTTTATATGGACATGGTCAAAGGGCTTTGTCTGGGAGACAAGGAAGCCTGGCCGTGGTATGATCATGACCCACAATGGGACATGACATATATGCGTGCTGGAGGAGAGCAATGGCTCACGATAGCACCTCATTGGTATGACAAGAATATCAAGCAGAAACAGCGTAGAATAAAATCTGTAACTTCCAGACTGCATAAAGCTGAGGAATTTAGAAGCAACAAGTTTCTGAAAAATTCTTCTCCCCCGCCTTACACTCCCCTATATCCCTCCTTAAAAGACACAGATCTTTTAGCTGCAGTTGCTTTGTCACGAATTCCGATGCAAAGGGGAGGGGGAGGAGGGGAAGGGGAAGGAGAAGGAGGCTCAGTTGCTTTGTCACGAATGCCGATGCAAAGGGGAGGGGGAGGAGGGGAAGGGGAAGGAGAAGGAGGCTCAGGAGGAATAGCCCCCCCTGACAGTACCCTCCACATAGACGTAACCACCCCCGCCCCTAGTGCCCCTACTCCTAACAGACAAACCGTCTCCCGCCGCAACGCTGACTTAACTATTGCTACTGACAACCCTCTCACCCCCTCCACAACGCGATCCGGCACTGGTTTCCTCGGTGTTGCCACCCACCTGCCCTTCATGACAGTAGGGGATCAGTTGTTAAAGAAACCCATTGAAATAGAGGATTTAGACAGAATTGTTAAGAACTGTCCCAAACCCACTGTTGCACCTGACGGCTGCATAGCTTACTTGAAAAAGGCTTGCACAGGACGCAGCTATACTCAAGAAGATATGAAGCTGATCATAGATGGGGTTATAGACCATTACAACGGGTGGGATTGGAAAAAGATTCCCACCATAAACACTCCTACCATCCTTAACGATGCCGTTCGCTACCCTCTCAATACTGGGGATGGTGTAAAGGCGATGTGGAAGGAAATTGAGACCCATATGAAAGAGATTTTTAAAACCCGAGCTTCTCTTCCTATTGCCGTAGCATGTAAACAAAAGCCCACTGAAACTGTCACTGAGTTTTGGAAGAGGTTTAAAAAGTGTTGGTCTGAAGATGCAGGTCTTACTCTTGTAGATACAGACCATTTACTAATTTCTACCTTTGTAAATAACTTGTTGCCATCTGTTATGGTCCCAGTTAAGCAAGGTGTTTCTTCCTGGACCTCTGATAATATTAAGGAATTTGAAAAGCACTTATATGAAAAGGAAGCTGCAGGATGCTTTGATGTTAAAAAACCCTTGCAGAATGCCCCAACTCATAATTACCAAAATCAGAGAAACCGGGGAGATAGACGCCAGCAGCACTTTACTGGCCCACCCCGCAATCCAGCCCGATATCAAAACCCACAAGCCAGGCCACCCCACCCCCCTGACTCTGCCAGCAGGAAACAAACCTCCTGCTTCAACTGTGGAAGGGACGATCACTGGGCAAGGGATTGCCCTTGTCCCCCACAAAACCACCGACAGCCCCAAGCTCCGGCTCCCTCCCGGGATCATCCCCGACAGTCACACAACAACCCCTTTCAGGATCATGTCCGATTCCGGGTTGACTGGCAGGATCCCTCCCACTGACGGGGCCCGGAGGAGGGTATCCCAGCCTTTGCCCAACTCACCAGACACTGGAAGGACCCACCGCTACTAACCTTGATTATAGGAAAGAGAGCAATCCCTTTCCTGGTGGATAGCGGGGCAACTACTAGTGTTTTGTGTGTCGACCTGTACGATGGTCATTTGGAAAAGACTGCTCCTTCAATGGGAATCAATGGGATACCCACAGATGCTTACCTGACAGATGCCCTTAGTGTCAGAACCACGGGAGGCACGTATATGGGTAAACACAATTTCACTGTAATACCTGAATGTCCAATTAATCTTCTGGGAAGGGATCTTCTTAGCAAACTCGAAATCTCCATTCTCCCTTCACCCACTAGCAGTGGCCTGGAGGTCGAGTCCCCACACCTACCGGTGTGGGAAGCAACAGACATTACACCTGATTTTGACAAAGTAAACCCTGCTCTATGGTCGGAGGGTCCCTATGACACTGGCCTCATTCCTTGCACACCATATAGAGCAACCCTGAAACCTGACACACAACCTGTCTATCAAAAGCAATACCCCTTGTCACAAGAGAAGGTTGAAGGTCTTAGACCAATGATACAACAGTTTCTCCAACAAGGCATTCTCAGACACATAATCTCACCTTACTGCACACCAGTCAACCCTGTTGCTAAGTCAGATGGTAGTGTAAGGTTTGTACAAGACCTCAGGGCAATTAACCAACTCATTGTGCCTATAGCACCCATTGTACCTGACATTAACTCACTCATTTCAGCTATCCCTGCAGATGCTGCATTTTTTTCGGTAATTGATTTAAAAAATGCATTTTTTAGCATTCCAGTGGATGCACAGACACAGTTACTTTTTGCATTTTCTTTTGAGGGCAAGCAACTCACCTGGTGTCGTTTACCCCAGGGCTTCATTGACGCACCTGTTGTGTATAGCATTGTACTCCAGGCCACATTGGGGCCCTGGCACCCTCACCATGGTTCAGTCCTGCTACAGTATGCAGATGATCTGCTGCTCTGTAGTCAAACTGAGGAGGCCTGCCGGGAGGATGGTATATCACTGTTAAACTGGCTCTGTGAATGTGGACACAAGGTGTCCAAAACAAAAATGCAATGGTGTAAGAAGCATGTGGATTACTTGGGTTTTGTGCTCACTCAGGGGGAAAGGAAAGTCAGTCCACAGCGCATTCAGTCTGTATTGGGCCTGGTCACCCCAACTACCCAGAGGGAACTGCTGTCTTTTCTGGGTATGGTAAATTACTGCAGACAGTGGATATCTGATTGTTCCTATTATGATAACATTTTGAGACAAGCCACACTGAAAGACAAACCTAATATTGTACAATGGTCACAAGAAATGTTAACTGCATATGAAAGCTTAAAGTGTATGTTAATGAAAAGTCCGGCACTTGGCCTCCCCAACTATGTACTACCTTTTCATTTGTTTGCAAGGGACAATTGTAAAACCATGGCGGGGGTGCTCACACAGTTTCATGGAGGAAAGTTGCGCCCAGTGGCATTTTTTTCCAAAGTAATGCCTGTCACTGTGCAAGGTATGCCTGCTTGCCTCAGGGCACTTGCAGCCTGTGCAATGGTAACTGAAATGGCCACCACACTCACCCTAGGCCACACAACAATACTTCACACCACTCATGATGTTCTAACCATTTTAAAAGGGTTACACACACAACACATGTCAGCTCAGCGCCTCAGTGGATATGAGGTTCTCCTTTTGAACAACCCCTCCCTCACCATTAAGTATGCCACCAACTCTTCAGGTCCTGCACCCATTCTCAACGCTCTACTGGGGCTCAAAGGTCCTGAAGACCACCCTCCTGAACCCCATGACTGCTCGGCCTCCATTGAGTCAGAAACATCCCCCAGACTGGACATGTCCCCTGTCCCTGTCCCCGACGCGGATGTCATTTTTGTAGATGGTTCCTGTAGCAGACCCAATGACACCACGTACCAAGCGGGTTATGCTATTGTCACTCTCCCTGACATTATTCTGGAAGCGCAGCCTATTCCTTACCAGTCAGCACAGGCTGCAGAGCTCATTGCTCTCACAAGGGCTTGTCACCTTTACCGGAATAAACCAGTCACCATCTACACTGACTCCAAATACGGGTACGGCGTCGTGCATGACCATGGGGTCATTTGGCGACGCCGTGGTTTCCTTGGAGCTGATGGAAAAGGCATATCACATGCCCAACTCATCTCTGACCTTCTGCATGCCATAACCCTGCCCTCTGACATTGCAATCCTCCATTGCAGGGCACACACGGGGGGGAAGGATGCAGTCTCCCTTGGAAATGCTCTTGCTGACTCTGCTGCCAAACATGCGGCCTCACAGCCCATCACTCAGGCCCACATGTCCATCATGACCCCCCCAGCTCTCGACAACCACTACCTGATCACCCAGTTACAGGCCTCAGCCTCCAAAGCCGACCTAGCTGACTGGACTTACCCAGTTTTGCAGAAGAATCCTAAAACAGGATTAATCTGCAAAGAGGGGAAACCTTGTATACCCCAGTCCAGTGCACCCTTGTTTATTGCCCACTACCATGGCATAGGACACCACAGTAAGGCAACAACTACCTTACTCTTACGTAATGATTTCTATGTCACGGATGCCAAGTCATTAGTAGATCAGTATGTCAGTAGATGCATCACTTGTCTGCGAAACAACCCCAACAACCCTGACAAGGCAAAACATCAGCATCTTGAATACCCCACCACACCCTTTACACACCTGCAAATTGACTTCACCCATATCCCAGGTATTGGTAAACAGGAGTATGCCCTGGTCATTGTAGACATGTTCTCTCGATGGCCAGAGGTATTCCCCACTAAATCTGAGGATGCAAAGACAGTTGCTAGGATCCTAACTCAGGAAATCATCCCCAGATGGGGGTGCCCATTGCAAATCAATAGTGATAAAGGCTCCGCCTTTACAGCAAAAATTACACAGGCCTTGGTAAAGGCCCTGCAGGTGGAATGGAAGTTCCACATCCCGTATCACCCGCAAAGTTCAGGGGTCGTAGAACGCATGAATAGGACCCTCAAAGACAAGCTTAGGAAGGCCACAGGAGGCACCTTCCACAAATGGAAGCAAGTCCTTCCCATTATCTTGGCAGAAATTAGAATGACACCACAAAAGACTTTGGGTTACTCCCCCTTTGAAATATTAATGGGTAGGCCCTTCCCTACACCTTGGGCTAAGAAACCATTAGTAATACAGGAGGGAGATCTAGAACTTATCAGAGAAGAGTATGTCAGGTCCCTGATAACAAAACTGAATGAAATTGAACATGAGGTTGTTTGTAAAAACCCTTTGAATCCACAGGAACCTACACACCCCTTTAAAGTCGGAGACAGAGTCGTGGTGAAGGTGCTCCCCAGGAACAAGAGCCCAGGAGACTTTACCTACGGTCCAGAGACAGAGGTCGTAGCAGTAACCAGAACAGCAGTCCTGACAGAGGAAAGCCCCACCTGGATCCATGCATCCCGAGTGAAAAAGATTCCTAGACCAGACCTAGAGAGGGAAGCAAGTGATTCCAGCGAGGTACAAACGGGGGCAGACAGCCCTGACCTCCCACCTAGCGAAGACAGAAGAACAGAGGAGGATGAGGAACCTGTCCCCTACCTCTATCCTGGGGACTATGTTGATAATCCTAATGGTCCTCACTTGCCAAGCTACAGCTGAAGTAGACATTACACAAAAATCCGGCACCTACACATTTTGGTATAACTCCTCCAATACTGAGGTTGCCGCCTATAAAATAGATTTCTGTACCATTGCTCCCTGTCTTAACAAACATTATGCCTGGCAGTGTGATCAGTATGTTACACGTAATACCCCCACTGAAGCCTATATTTGTGTTACTAGTAAATATTGGGGAAATAAATGTGCGTATTGGGGATCAGTGGGATGGAATTCTGGCCATAGTTATGGATACCAGCCCAAAGAGGCTCTCTCAAGAAAAGACAAATATGGTGAGTCCCTGCTTACCCGTCTTACCCTTCATAGACAAAACAGATGTGATAGTAAATTCATATTAAGCATAAAACATCCCCAGTCTACTGATGCAGGCACCTATGTCCTAGGTGAATCCTTTTTTTTAAACCCATCCCTTACACCATTCTTGTTACAGGATATGTTTAACAATGAAAAGTATGCCCAGCTCAAGCCCCCTAAACCACGCCCCAACCTCTTGAAACCTCATATAACCACCTTCAAGGATATGATGGCCGTTAACAATCCCACCTTTAAAGACACCCTAGCTATTGAAACTGGTTTCTCTGACATCAATTTCTGGTTAGAATGGATGAAGTATAGTGCTAGCAAACATAATAAAAGTAACTGTTATGTCTGTGGCAAATCTAGGCCCCACCTAGGTACAGTGCCCCTTAATATACCCCTAGAACAGGAAAATTGTTTTTTCAGCCTTTTTAATGACACCAAAACAAATGACAGTCAGTGCGAAATGTGGAAAAGGGAATATCCCATATTGTCAAAAAATCCCAACCCAGGAAGCACCATAACCATATATCCTGGAAACTATACCTGTTATACATCTAACACTACCACAGGTAGAAATTTAAAAACCTTCCCACCAGGGTATTGTGCAAATAAAAGAACAACTGTTTTAGTTAACCAAACTAGATCACTAGGTGACATTTATTATATATGTGGGGATATGAAGCTTAGAACTAAATTAGACACACCATGGTATGGTGAGTGTGCCCTGGCCAAAGTCATAATGCCACTCCTAATGATCACCGATGACCCCAATCCTCCCTCTAATACTCCTGCTAATCGAAAGAAAAGAGCACTCCCAGGAGGTAGCTTTGACCCCCACGTGTACATTGATGCTATAGGGGTCCCAAGAGGTGTTCCAAATGAGTTCAAAGCTAGAGATGAGGTGGCTGCGGGTTTTGAGTCATTGTTCCCTATAGTAACTGTAAATAAAAACGTAGCCTGGATTAATTATATATATTATAATCAACAAAGATTTGTTAATGATACCAAAGATGCTCTTAAAGGTATAGCTGAACAGCTAGAAGCCACTTCCCAAATGACATTTCAAAATAGAATGGCCCTTGACATGATTCTAGCAGAAAAAGGCGGTACATGTGTTTACATTAGTAAGGTGGAAGGCTGTTGTACATATATTCCTGACAACACTGGTCCTAATGGTAAGGTTACTTTAGCCATAAACAAATTAGAAACCTTATCCATAGAACTTAAGAAAAATTCAGGTGTTGATAACCCATGGAGCCAATATTTTGGGTGGATTGAAAATTGGAAACAGGCTCTTGTGCAAATAAGTATATTCATAATAATAACTTTAATCTTTATAGGTCTCATAGTTTATTGTGTGATTCCCTGTGGAAAGAAACTCACATCTAAAGGTATTGACACAGTCTTGATGTATTATGATGTTACCACTAGCCCCATCACCTCCTCTGATAGCAAAGGCCCCGATGATTATGTTCAATATCTAAAAAATTGGAGAAACAAAAAGGGGGCTCTACAGAAGAATCATGTCGTATAACAATCATGATTCTAAGAGGGGATTGAAGGGTTAAATCTCCTCTGTCATTGTGCATTGTGTAAATATTGTTTCTTTTTCTTTTGCCTTGGATTTAGCTTGCATTGCATAAAATAAATATAGCTCCACCCATAGTTTGTTGGGAACTGTGTGAAATCACCACCCCTAGATGAAGTACTAGGCTGTATCCTACATCCCCCCCATGTAGCCTGTTTTATCCCTCCTATGCAGTAAAGTTAAACCAATAAAGTATTTACTTTTGCCTACCCCTCCCTGGACATTCCAATCCCTCCCTAGACAATGATGCCTTATATACCATTGTTATGAACAATAAACGCAGAGTGATTCTTAACTACATGGTGTCGTGTATTATCTGTAACGTTAAGGATTGCTCTCACTGACGTCAGTGGCCATCACATCGAGGTAATCAAAGAGAGGTAGGGATCCTTTCACAGGGTCACCTGGAAGCTGAGAGTCTCCTTTAAATTTTGAGTGTCTCAAGCAAATTCTAGGTTTTACAGAACCGGAGATTTCCAGCCAAGACGAGGAATAAATGTTCCACAAACAGAGAGCTCATTTAATTTCTCCATAGATAATGCATGGTCCCGCCCACTTTGCAGCCAGATATCTCCGCGACCCCTGGTCCTATCAAAAATCAGATACCGGTTCCAAAAAGCAGGGACTCTCCTCTTTCAGGGGACACCCGGTTCGCCAGGATCGGACTGGAAATGCCGGAATGGGAAGAGACCGACACGAGGGTCCCCCTGGAGCCTGTCTCCGGTCAGGAAAAAATGCAGTTTTATAGTTTTGCAGGCAGATATCTCCGCGGCCCATGGGTCTATCAACAAGCTGACAACGGTTCCCAAAAGCTGGAAATCTCACCTTTCAGGCGACACCCGGATCTTCGGGATCGAACAGGATCATCCAAAATGGCTGGCCTTTCAGGATAGGGGATATCTACGGTCCTATGCCGGTCACTGATATACATCCTGTACCCCCTTCACAGCAGGAGCCCCATTGTCACTGGCATTTCTGCCTCTGATCGGCGTTGTTTGTCCAGGAGGGGGAAGTGGGAAAGGTGACAATGTCTGTGGCTGGAGAAGGTATGTATGAGCATCAGCGGCGGGTGAGCTGGCTGACACTGCTGGCGGGCGTTACACTGGGGAGCATTAGCGAATTTACTCCTAGACAATTAAGCACTGGCCGGGCCCCCTGGACATGTCAGGCCCTAGGCAGCTGCTATGGTTGCCCGGCGGCAGCTGACTCCATTGCCTCCCACAGTTCCGCCACTGCATAGGTCACAGGCGGGCACGACTGATCCACTAAGAAGAGCCTGGGCCACAGTTAGCTCTGAAGGTGCAGGCAGCGACTCTGACTCCGCGGCACACCTTGCAACTGGTCGCGGCACACAAGTGTGCCACGGCACACTGGTTGAAAAAGCCTGCTCTACGTAATACAGCCGGCAGGAGGAGCAGTGAATAACAACGGGACTACTTTATTTTGCCTACAGTGAATGAAATGGGTGCAGTGAGCTCTTGCTGCTTAGTAATTGCTGATTATGCATAATGGGCCTAATTCAGAGTTGATCGCAGCAGCAAATTTGTTAGCAGTTGGGCAAAACCATGTGCACTGCAGGGGGGGCAGATGTAACATGTGCAGAGAGAGTTAGATTTGGGTGGGGTGTGTTCAAACTGAAATCTAAATTGCTGCGTATAAATAAAGCAGACAGTATTTACCCTGCACATAAACAAAATAACCCACCCAAATCTAACTCTCTCTGCACAGGTTACATCTGCCCCACCTGCAGTGCACATGGTTTTGCACAACTGCTAACAAATGTGCTGCTGCAATCAACTCTGAATTACCCCCAATGTGTATAAGCAGTGGAGTATTTAAGGGTCCAGATGCCCCGGACAAAGTGAAGGACTTGCTCTGCTTCATCGCGACGTCCTCACATCACACACTTCCCACTGCTGGGCCACAATAAAATGGATGCTCCATGACAGAGCACGCAGTATGTATGGCCATCGGTGCTTAGCCTCTTTGGCATGAAAACATTGATAGTTTCACCCATCAATGGACATCCCTGCTTTTTCTACAGAACAGGCGGCCAGAGCCGGATTAAGGCTCTGGGGGGCCCGGGGTACAGAAGGCAAGGGGCCCCTAAGGACTAAATATAGTATATATATTTGTGTGTGTGTGTATGTATATACAGTATGTATGTGTGTGTGTATATTTGTATATATATATTCCATGACCATTTAATTTTGATTAAAACAAAAAGAATAAAAAATTACTTCTGGCTTACTTTGAGCTGCTTGCAAACACAGCAGTGCCTGCAGCACATTCCTTTGCCGACATTACCCCTTCATGTACCCGCTGCCTCCCCGGCTCCTCCCTGCAACCCATGAGACAGCCAGTCAATCTGGTTATATTGAAAGCCTGCACACTGCGCAGATGCAGGCTTTCACTTTGCATCCTCCCCTATGAATGACTTCCGCCGCTGGCAGCCGAGCGATGCTGTGTAGTGACGCGCCGGCGCGGGCAGCAAAGCTATGCGGTCAGTGACTACCAGCGCAGTGCTGCAGATTGGTGATAAGATCCGATCTGTGGCGGCTGGTGGGGGGGCCCTGTCACAGCAGTGTCAAAGTCAGAAAAATGTCTCTATGCACGTTGCCATATTTGCACCGCACACTGGTCCGCGCTGCGCATGCGTACGCTCTCCCGTGAAGGCGCATACCCGCGATAGCGTGCACTCGCAGGCGCGGTATGCGTATTTACGGTAGAGTTTATGTAGTCGTAGCGTGCGACTCATTCGTTACAAATGTTCACAATTAATGTAGTTTGTAGATCATGGTCACCTTGATAGATTCTGAAAGTCTGGTTAAAATAGAAGGTCCCTGTTTAAAGGAATCCCTCTTTGTATTGTACGAAGGGTCTGACAGGAATCATACAGCAGTGTTTGGTACCCATCGGAAGAGTATTTAATTAGTAATATTCCGGTGTTGGTTTGGAGCGTATTAATCGCTCGTGCGAATAGTTATGGACATAAGAAGTTTATGTCCATTACTATTATTTACACATACTCAGGTATGCGGCGGGAAACCCAGTTTCCCACCCACCTGAGCTGTTGGAAATCGTCACAGCCCACCTGTATGAATCACCCTATGACCTTTTGTTATGATGCAGGGCCGAATTCCTTCGGCCAATGGACAATGGGATTGTAGGACCATGAGATTGCATTGTGTGTGGGGCATAAATAGGCAGGCCGACCACATCCAGCTCTCACTCTCTCATCAACGGTTATCTGCTGATAGCCGGGAGCTGGATATCGAGGCGCAGGCGATCATACCCTTTGTGCGTAAGTTTCTCTCCGTAATCATTGTCTTTCTGTGAGCCAATTTCTCTCATCTCTCTCTCTCTCTCTCTCTCTCTCTCTCTCTCTCTGTTCTGTTCTCTCATATCTCCCCTAGACTAGGCTAGTATTGTATTGTATTAGATAGTATTGTATTGTATTGCATTTAGGTCAGTGTAGTATTGTCTTTTTGTATTTATTGTTTAGTTCTGTGGTTAGGAAGTCTCTGTTATATTGTAGTGTATCATTTGTACTGTTATCCCCTTTTTCAAATATATTAGATATAATACAGTTAATAGGCTTTGGAACCTAAACCAGTATCTGTGTATTTTCTATAGTGTTAAGTGTTCACTTGAGCGTCGGTGACGCTCAAGCAGCTTTGTAGTTAGTCAGGTTACACAAGGTTGCACTTACACCCTGTATTCACATTAAGTTATTCTGTGTATTTCATTGGTATAAGGTTTAAACATTAAGGTATAGCGTTGTGAGCGTCTGCGCCGCTGGTGACCTCCTCGTGGTCTCGAGCGTATGCTACGCCATAGCGAATCATTACTCTAGTCATAACCAATAACGTGTCCTGTGATCACTGGGCCGTGAGCGAACGTGACGCTTGAGCGTCTCGCCTACGGCGGAGCGATCGTTACGCAAATAGCGTACCCTTACGGTACTTCTTAAGCAAACAGCGTACAGTGTTCTTAGACTTCATAAAGGGTTGTTTATACGACAAAAGTATTTAGAATTGTCAATTGGGGACTCGTCCTATCCTTCTCATATCTGCACTAGGTAGATCAGCAGACATTATCCCCCAGCAAAGGGTGGGAGGTTGTCTCCCAGTGCTGACGGGATAAGCGTCTGCTTCGCTTAGATAAAGAGTGCTGAAGGAATCCGGGAACCGGAAGTAAGAACAAAACGCTTGTGTCTTTAAAAAAAAACTGTTTTATTTCTCTTCTGTCTTGCGTATACACGCACGCATACATTTATCTGCATTTCTTTTTCAATTTCGTATATCACTATTCCTGTTTGCCAAATTTTATAGTTGATAGAAAGTGCTAAAAAGAGATTTGCTGTTATTTCATAATAGAGGTAATAGTTAAAGTATAGAACAACACACGATTTGTCTGAGATACAAGGCAGTCAGTGTGGATTGCGGTAGATGATCAGGGATCATTTACATTGATAAAAGTATATATTGTGTTACGGTGGATCTTTGCATTGCGTACACGTGTCGCTAACAAAGACTAGCGTACGCAATCCAAAAGGCAGACGCACGCAGCGTACATTACGCAACGTAGCGTCTGGTTACGCTCACGTAGCTCAAGTCACGAAAAAGGTGAATTAGCGCAAAGCGAGAATTAGCGCAAAGGCGATAAGTAACGCACAGCGGTAGATAACGCGAAGCGGTAAATAACGCAAATCTATTTTTGAAAAAAAAAAAAAAAAAAATCTGAAATTTAGTTTAACAGATCCTGCTCCTAATTGGTAACACTGTTGGACTGAAGACAATTTCTGCGCAGAAATAGATATAGAAACAAAGTGTACATGTGTTGAGTGAGTGTGGTTTTGTATACATAAGTTTATACAACTTTAAGGTGGAACCAAAAGGAAAGCCGGGTACTCGTCAAGGGACATACGTGTAAGTGACATATACGGTGGCTAGGGAGGCATCCCTGGTTAAATAATATTTGAGCATTAGAGTATAGCGGACCATAAGGTAACAAGACCAGGAGGTCATAAGGTAACAAGACCAGGAGGTCATAAGGTAACAAGACCAGGAGGTCGTAAGGTAAAAGGTCCGCTATAAAAGTCCAGTGGCACAACGCCTGGGGTGTTGGTGCAGAACCCATATAGGCCATACAAGCTCTTGCTGAAGGAATCGCGGCCGGAAACATCGATTCCATTGATCTTTCAGTACATAACAAGTAGTGCTTGTGTACTGAACGATTGGACCACACGTAATTGTGTGCAGTAGTTAGTAATCTGACCTAATACCATTAGAGTAAAGTGGTCACAAACGCTATTTGTACATTCTGACGTGATTTGTGTAATTTTTTATTTTTAAAGGGAAGTTCGCTGGTCACTCAGGAACTATCTAACAACCCCAACTTTACTGGAAAGAGTAAGTGTCCTGCGGGTAACCCTCATATGTTCCAGTAAACTGAAGGTTCCACAGGGGCCCTGTATCGAGTACGCCAGCACCACGTCGGTGTGATCAGGTCGTATTGGTCGAGGTGGGCGAGTGAGTGGGGTACTCGGTAAACCGCCACCGCCGGCCTACTGTGGAGTAATTTGGTTGTCTGTAAAGGCTTGCTGAAAACCTTGATACAGAGATCCAAGGAGGACTAAGCAACACCTGCAGACTATGGGGGCCAGTTGCTCAGGTAGGGGGCGATCAACCTTGGTTCAGGTTGATTCTGTGAACCGACCAGTTGGGTCGGCACGATATGTAATGTGTGAAAAATATGGAAGTCACACCGAATCTTTATGTGATGAATGGGAGAGAATGACTGTACAAGACAGGGACAAATTCCCAAGAATAGGTAGCTTTAGTCCAGAAGTGTTACAAAATTTAAGGAGGAGGATATGTCTCGTAAAATCAGCAAAGAGACGAATTCAGCATCATGATTATTTACAGTTATGGCACCAGGAAGGTGAGATACAGAGAGGTTTGGCTCTGGCGGCAGGATCTGGGGCAGTCAGGAAGCTGATAGCCACAGCTCCTCCTCCACCATACATTGCAGGAGAGAAGTTGATTACGGAGAGAAACGCACTGGGTTATAAAACAAAAACTCTTAGTAACCTTGTAAATGTTAATGATGTTAACCAAATAACTCATGCAAGTATTAACCCGTGCAAGATGTACCCTGTTTTGAACCTTCCTCAGGAGTGTGATCAAGAAGACGATTCAGCAACAATTTCAGCTCTCTCTCTTGCAGCCACCATAGCAGAGACCACAGTAGGCACAGCGACACCCACGAGATTAGTGAAAGCCCCTAGCGGAGGGATAGGTGAGGTCGTGTCAACGGGTAAGTACGGCACCATGCACTACACTGAAACAATTGTACCACAACAAGCTGTAGAATCTACACAGGAAGAGGCTGTTAGAATTGCTCCTGAAAGGGTAATAGCAGTTCCCAATGGAAAAACAGATGTGTCTGGAGCCACTCCTATAAGGAACATTGCCATGTACACTCCATTTTCCAGAATGGAATTAAGAACAATAGTGTCCGAATTTCCTGACCCCAGGAAGGATTTAGTTGCTAGCCAAAAATACATCAGGGATCTAGGTAACACTGTAGAACCCAACAACAAGGATTGGCAGATACTGCTAAGAGCTTGTTTACCTTCCAATGTTGACGCAACTCAATTTTTAGCTGACTGTGCATTGGATAAAGATGTACCGCTTACAGACGTGTACAACAAGGATAATGTAAAAAGGATAAATTTACAGCTAAAGGAGTATTTCCCAGCCGTTGTTAAATGGAATAAAATATTTTCCATTAAGCAAAAGGAGTCCGAAACGGCAACAGAATATTTTCACCGGGCACTATTAGAAATGGCAAAGTACACTGGTATAGAAGACATTAAGACCAACCCAAACCATCGAGAAGTAGCAGTATCTGTACTGATGGATGGTTTGAAAGAAACATTAAAAGCTAGGGTACAGACCACGCAGCCATGTTGGCGAGGTCTGTCAGTGTCCACATTGAGAGAGGCTGCTATTGATCACGACAGAAACATCACTAGGCACAGGGAATCGCAAAGTGATAAGTTGATGTCCGTAAGTATACAGGCGCTGACCACAAGGCAGCCTGCGTATGTACCACCGAATCCTGTGGGTAAGGCAAGTGTAATAACATGTTTTTCTTGTAACAGACCGGGACACTTTGCACGAGAATGTAGAACAAAGAATGTACAAAGATCTTTTCAACCCCCTAGACAACAACACAACACACGACATTGGGAGCAGGGTCCACAGAGGCGGAGTTTTGAGCCACATACAGGGGAAACAAAAAGATATCCCCCGAACAGAGATTGGCATGCCTCTGGTAGTTCCCAGCTAACCCCCTCACAAGTAGTTGCTGCCAACGGGATTCAGGGAGGTCAGCATACCCAATAGGGGTGTGGCCATACCTGTAATCTGCACCCAGTTAAGTTGATTGCTAGTCTTGGAAGCGAACCAGAAATTGCAATCAATGTAGCTGGTAAAACTTTAAACTTTCTTGTAGACACAGGGGCGGCCAAGTCAGTGATAAATTCGACAGTGGGCATGAGAACCACTGGTAGGACAATTCCAGCCATGGGAGTAACAGGAGTAGTCCAGCACTACCCTGTTAGCAAACCAGCCGAGATTACAATAGGGCCTTTGCATACCAAGCATTCCTTTTTGCTGGCTGCATCGGCACCAACTAATCTCCTGGGAAGAGACTTACTATGTAAAATGGGTTGCGTCATTTATTGTACTCCTGAAGGTGTATTCTTGGACATCCCTGAGAATCACGCTCAGGAAGTACGAGACATGTTAGACTCCCCATCAAAATTAATGTCACATTCCATTATGACAAATAGGAATCCATCCCAAGTAGAAGAGATGACATCTCAGATACCAGAGTCACTTTGGACAAAAGATGGACAGGACACTGGATTAATGGCAAATGTAGCTCCAGTAGTTGTACAAGTAAAAGATGGTAGGATAGCTCCAAAAATCCCACAGTATCCTCTGAAGCCAGAGGTGGAGTTAGGAGTTTTTCCCGTAATAGAGCGCTTGCTACAACAGGGCATTCTAGTAAGAACGTCCAGCACAGCAAATAGTCCCATCTTCCCTGTTAAAAAGAGTGGGGGGAGGGGTTACAGGCTAGTGCAAGATCTAAGGGGGATTAACAAAATAGTTGAGAGTCAGTTCCCCGTAGTGCCTAATCCAGCTGTCATCCTAATGCAAATTCCTCCCACTGCCAAATTTTTCACTGTTATTGACCTCTGCTCCGCATTCTTTTCGGTACCTCTGCACCCTGACAGCCAATATTTGTTTGCATTCACATACAGAGGAGTCCAATACACGTGGACTTGGTTACCCCAAGGTTTCATAGATAGTCCAAGTATATTTTCTCAGGCTTTGCATGATTGTTTACAGTCTTTCCAACCGGAAAGTGGATCAGTGTTGATACAGTACGTGGATGATCTACTACTGTGTTCTGATTCATTGGAGGCATCCCTGAAGGATACGAAACAGCTCCTGTTTCATCTTTCAGACACAGGTCACAAGGTTTCCAAAGACAAGTTGCAATTATGCCAAGCTAAGGTAAAATATTTGGGACACTGTCTAACACAAGGACTGAGACACCTGACCGCTGATAGAATCCAAGCCATTAGAGACATGACACTGCCACAAACCCAACAACAGATCAGGACGTTTCTAGGAATGTGTGGGTATTGCCGTAATTGGATCCCAGGGTTTTCCATATTGGCGCTACCTTTGCAGGAAATGGTCTCCTCAAACAAACCTGATCGGATTTCGCATACAGACGAATCCGAAACAGCATTTGAGAGACTCAAACAGTGTCTAACGCAGGCACCAGCACTAGGTATGCCAGACTATGGGAAACCCTTTGAACTATACGGAACAGAAAGTGCTGGGTGCGCAGCAGGTGTACTAACACAAAAACACGGTGATGCCAGCAGGCCAGTTGCATATTACAGCGCTCAGCTAGACACGGTAGCGCGATCCCTCCCCACATGCTTGCGTAGCGTTGCGGCGATAGCATTGCTAGTGACAAAAAGCGAAGATGT
This sequence comes from Pseudophryne corroboree, assembly GCF_028390025.1. Taxonomy (NCBI): domain Eukaryota; kingdom Metazoa; phylum Chordata; class Amphibia; order Anura; family Myobatrachidae; genus Pseudophryne; species Pseudophryne corroboree. The sequence continues at coordinate 898,566,320 of NC_086447.1, forward strand.
CGTGCTAGGCCACAACCTCACAATCCATACACCGCATGCGGTATCTGCCTTATTGAATTCTGCCCAAACCAGACACGTCTCATCAGCAAGGTTTACAAGATGGGAATTGGCATTAATGGCCCCAGTAAACATCACCATAAGGAGATGCAGTGCATTAAATCCTGCAACATTTCTCCCAGGTGTGCCTGGTCAGGCACAAAGGGTGGAAGGTGAGAGTGATGGGGAAGGAGGATTTAATGCAAAGGAAGATACACATGATTGTATGGAATATTTGACCCAAAATTTTACCGCAAGGCCTGACATCAGTGACAATCCACTGGAAGATGCAGAACTCACGTTCTACACGGACGGTAGTTGTCACAGACAGTCAGACTCGGGAGACTTGTGTACTGGATACGCAGTCGTAGATGACCAAGACACCATAGAAGCGGAACCGCTAGGCCCACCTCACTCAGCCCAGGTTGCTGAACTGGTCGCCCTAACCAGAGCATGTGAATTGGCTAAGGGTAAGTCTGCCAATATCTACACCGATTCTAGATACGCCTTCGGGGTAGTCCATGATTTCGGAGCCCTATGGCGGCTCAGAAATTTCATGACGGCAGCTGGCACACCGATAGCGCATGCAGCTCATATAAAAAGGCTTCTAACAGCGATACAGGAACCCGACAGAGTGGCTGTTATCAAATGTAAAGCACATACATATAGCCAAGACCCAGTATCACTTGGTAACAGCCGAGCAGACGAAGCCGCAAAGCTTGCAGCTGCTACCCCCATACGGACAGACACCACACAACTGATGGTATTTAATACCATCAACACACAGAAGTTGTGTGAGATGCAGAATTTGTGTTCCACACAGGAAAGAGCAGTCTGGAAGGCAAAGGGATATGGCCAGGAGTCCTCAGGGCTCTGGACGGATGGACATGGTAAACCAGTGGCCCCCAGGGCATACCTTCCATGTCTGGCTGAAGCAGCTCACGGGCTGACTCATCTAGGCAAGGAGGGGATGTGCAAATTGGTAAGAGCATACTGGTGCGCCCCAGGATTCTCCTCTCATGCGAGTAAAAGAGCAATGTCATGCCTTACCTGTCTGAGAAAGAATATTGGAAAAGCAATACCTACAGAACCATCCCATATCCCACCTGCCGGCGGCCCTTTCCAGGTAATACAAATTGACTTCATTCAATTACCCCCATGTCGAAATTTGAAATATGTACTTGTTGTATAGATGTTTTCTCGAATTGGGTCGAAGCTTTTCCAGCAGCTACAAATACCGCTATGTTTACAGCTAAGAAAATTGTGCAGGAATTTGTATGTAGATATGGTATCCCTAGAATCATTGAAAGTGATAGGGGTACCCATTTTACAGGTGATGTCTTTCAAGGAATGTGTAAGTTGATGGGAATTGATAGTAAGCTGCACACTCCGTACCGTCCACAGGCGAGTGCGAAGGTCGAAAGAGTGAACAGCACTATTAAAAATAAATTGAGTAAAGTAATGACAGAGACAGGATTGACGTGGCCAGAAGCTTTACCCATTGTTTTGTATAGCATCAGAACCACTCCCAGGCCCCCCCTTAATCTGTCTCCTTTTGAAATCTTGTTTGGTCGACAACCGCATGTCATGATTAACCCTCAGGATGATTTGAAATGTAACAATGAAGTAACTGTAAAATACTTAATTAACATGAGTAAACAGTTGAGGAATCAAAATGATAATCTGAAGTTGGTGATTCCTGATTTACCAGATAGTAATTGTCATGACATTGAACCTGGGAATTATGTAATGATACGAAATTTTCTACGCTCAGGTTGTCTTATTGATAGATGGGAAGGACCATACCAGGTCTTATTGACTAGCACCACAGCATTGAAGGTTGCTGAGAGAGAGACTTGGGTCCATTCATCCCACTGCAAAAAGGTTGCTGATCCAGAGAAGTCCCGTGATAAGGAACAGACGGTAGAGGTTGTATCACTAGAGTGTCTGTTCCAGGAGGACTGAGGCAGCACCTGAGCCTTGAAGACCGAAAGCAGTTGTCGACTCCCTTCTCCCTTTTATTGTTTTTCTCCACTTCCCAGCCCCTCTCCCTTAAAATTTCTTTTTCCCCCTTCTCATTCTTCTCTATTTCCTCCTCAAAGATGGACTTGCCCCAAGAGACTGTGATCCGGATTTTGATGTTAACCATGATGTTGACCAGAGCAGTCTGTTCCGGCGAGAGTACCATAGAGGTCGAGAGAGGTTCTGGAATGGGTTCCGATTATGATGATGGAGGCGTAGTTTTCCAAGATCAACCAAACCAACAAGCAAAGGCGAGTATCAGAAAACGATCCGATAGAAGAAATTGTGATGGATTGTTAGCTGAAGAAAATTGTATCTGTAGGCTCTGTGATAATCTGGTTGAAGATGGATGCATAAAGAAATGCCAATCTAGTTTTAATATCCATATGGACCGGCATCCATTGAGTGACTATCACTCCTTAGTGGGTAACGTGTTAAACCAAACAGATTGTTGGGTATGCTCTCAAGTACCTCAGGGTCACAGCAAATCAGGGCTAGTACCATTTCCTTTAACGTTAGGGGAGGTACTTGAGCTAAGTGGTGGGAGACCGGTGGATCGGAGGTTTAACATCTCCAGCCCTCCTAGTTTGAAGCTCCACCAATACCATGTGGATAGGTCCCTCATATGTTTCAACATCTCCAATCCCAGAAAACCGGGAAATTGGGAAGTGTCATGGAGCAACCTTACCATGACCTTTTCACACAGAGAAGATAGAATGCCTACAGATACAGAGCTCGTACGCCACATAGCCAGTAGAGGAAAATCTTTTCGGTATCGATATACCTTAGGAAATAGGATTACTAGAGTTGGAGAGGTATCACCAGGATACTGTGCACATATCGTACAAACTGATACGTGCATTAAGCAGATGGAAGAATTAGGGTCAGGAGATTTCACCTGGAAGGTTTGTAACATGGTCATGTCCTTCTCCGTCCCTTATGTTCTCCCCGATGACGCATATTTCATATGCGGGAGAAAGGCGTACAAGTGGCTTGCCCCAAACTCTGAAGGATTGTGTTATATTGGAAAAGTATTGCCTGAAGTGATGACTGTTACACATGACAAAATGAAGGACATACACCTTGGTGCCCAAGCTCCTTATACTCACACTCATTACGAGCACCGAGTTAAAAGACAACTGTCAGAAAGGTTAGAGCATCCGGCCTCTGATCTTATCCATGAATCCACCGGGATTCAGGTTCTGGTAGCGTTAGATTTCACTCGTACCGCTCGAGGTGTGATGAATTATAGATACATTTCCGCACTCGCCAATTTGTTAGATAATATCACTGAAATGTATGATGACACGTTTAGATACACTGGAAGAGAACTTCAAGCTTACAAAACAGAACTAGTTCAGCATAGGATGGTTCTTAATTATCTTACAGCAGTAACAGGCGGATATTGTGTTACATTGGCAACACAGTACGGCATAAAGTGTTGCACGTATATCACAAATAGCACCGAGGACCCGGTAGAGGTCATAGACCAAAAGATGGACGATATTCTCCAATTGAAGTGGGAATTTCGTCGAAAACACAATCTCACCCTTGCTGCTGTAGGTAATGAGCTGACTGGTTGGGTGTCATGGTTGAACCCGCGAAATTGGTTCTCCGGTTTAGGAGACTGGGCTCAAGGAGTCATAATGGATGTTGGAAAGTTTCTCCTATGTATCTTGGGTGTTGTTATATCGATTGGATTGATATTTAGATGCGGGCAGGCTTTAATGAGGTGCAAACAAAGTACAAGAGTGATGAGCTTGAGGAGTGAGGAAACCGTAATTAACCTGGATTTGATTTATGACCCAATGATAGAAACCAGAATGTGATGAAAATGCGATTATACGGTCCGTTTCTTTCACCTGTTTTTCTGCTTTTCTCCAAGATACAAAGACCCCCTTGGACGAGGAAGTTGACGAGACGCTATACAGACAACAGACAAGCACCAAAGAAGAAGATTTGACAACTTTAAATATGAACACTTGATGAACTTTGCCATGGATCCCCAGTTTCCCTAGTATTTTTAAACTCACGCTAGCCCAACATTTTTGTAAATCTGATGGCACTGACAAAGCTTGTTGCTCATGCCTAAGGAGCAAAACAGCGCAAAGAAGACGACTCTCAACAGATACCGAACACAACTTCAACAACAGATGTACATTTCCCTGACATAGAATATCATTGCATTTTTCGTAAGTGTTCTTTATCTTCATCTCTACAACCCCCAGGTAACGACACACATAGACGATAGGGAATACAGGCACAGATAGCAGCAACCACATACCTCCCCCATTCATGTATCATCAACTAAAATGTGCATCCCCATTTTGTTACAATCACAGCCGAAATGAGCTCGGTAGAGTTTGACAGCCCATCCACAGACCTGTACCACAGGATAAGAAGGAATTCAAATGTATACTTCGCAATACCTCGAAGCTTGATTTACCACACGTACGGCACGATGATACATGACCCTCCAAACATGGACTCATACACACATGCTTCTGCTTTCTCACTAGGTCATACCCTCTTCACACCTACTCCACTCTTCTCCCCTACCCAACCATGGAAATCAATTAACCCCTGACTTACATTTTTCTCCTTAAATATTTTAGAAGGTGGCAGTTATTATTGACTGCCAAAGGGTGGACTGTCAAAGTCAGAAAAATGTCTCTATGCACGTTGCCATATTTGCACCGCACACTGGTCCGCGCTGCGCATGCGTACGCTCTCCCGTGAAGGCGCATACCCGCGATAGCGTGCACTCGCAGGCGCGGTATGCGTATTTACGGTAGAGTTTATGTAGTCGTAGCGTGCGACTCATTCGTTACAAATGTTCACAATTAATGTAGTTTGTAGATCATGGTCACCTTGATAGATTCTGAAAGTCTGGTTAAAATAGAAGGTCCCTGTTTAAAGGAATCCCTCTTTGTATTGTACGAAGGGTCTGACAGGAATCATACAGCAGTGTTTGGTACCCATCGGAAGAGTATTTAATTAGTAATATTCCGGTGTTGGTTTGGAGCGTATTAATCGCTCGTGCGAATAGTTATGGACATAAGAAGTTTATGTCCATTACTATTATTTACACATACTCAGGTATGCGGCGGGAAACCCAGTTTCCCACCCACCTGAGCTGTTGGAAATCGTCACAGCCCACCTGTATGAATCACCCTATGACCTTTTGTTATGATGCAGGGCCGAATTCCTTCGGCCAATGGACAATGGGATTGTAGGACCATGAGATTGCATTGTGTGTGGGGCATAAATAGGCAGGCCGACCACATCCAGCTCTCACTCTCTCATCAACGGTTATCTGCTGATAGCCGGGAGCTGGATATCGAGGCGCAGGCGATCATACCCTTTGTGCGTAAGTTTCTCTCCGTAATCATTGTCTTTCTGTGAGCCAATTTCTCTCATCTCTCTCTCTCTCTCTCTCTCTCTCTCTCTCTCTCTCTCTGTTCTCTCATATCTCCCCTAGACTAGGCTAGTATTGTATTGTATTAGATAGTATTGTATTGTATTGCATTTAGGTCAGTGTAGTATTGTCTTTTTGTATTTATTGTTTAGTTCTGTGGTTAGGAAGTCTCTGTTATATTGTAGTGTATCATTTGTACTGTTATCCCCTTTTTCAAATATATTAGATATAATACAGTTAATAGGCTTTGGAACCTAAACCAGTATCTGTGTATTTTCTATAGTGTTAAGTGTTCACTTGAGCGTCGGTGACGCTCAAGCAGCTTTGTAGTTAGTCAGGTTACACAAGGTTGCACTTACACCCTGTATTCACATTAAGTTATTCTGTGTATTTCATTGGTATAAGGTTTAAACATTAAGGTATAGCGTTGTGAGCGTCTGCGCCGCTGGTGACCTCCTCGTGGTCTCGAGCGTATGCTACGCCATAGCGAATCATTACTCTAGTCATAACCAATAACGTGTCCTGTGATCACTGGGCCGTGAGCGAACGTGACGCTTGAGCGTCTCGCCTACGGCGGAGCGATCGTTACGCAAATAGCGTACCCTTACGGTACTTCTTAAGCAAACAGCGTACAGTGTTCTTAGACTTCATAAAGGGTTGTTTATACGACAAAAGTATTTAGAATTGTCAGCAGGGGGCCCAGGGGGTATGTACCCCCTGGGCCCCCCCCTTAATCCGGCTCTGCAGGCGGCGGGCCAATAATGGGATGGGGTGGAGCTTAGTGAGGTATTGATAGCAGGGTTAAGCTCTTTCCTCCACATTGCTGAGTCGCTGCGATCAATGGTGGATAACCAATGGATCTCCGCCATCTATGGCAAAATCAACATTCATCAGTCTAACCATCAATTGAGTTTAGCCATTGGAGGTAGTTCAGGGCCAGGAGCACAAACCAAAAGGCATTTGGCAACCGTGGCCACCTAGGCAAACTAGTAGAGAAGGCCAGAATTATAGGCAATGCCAGGAAAACCACTTTCAGACATCAACAAGTAGTGTAACTATTATAAAAAAAATAACACTGAATCCTGCATAATAATATATAACTCTAGAAGCTGCCCATGGGAGAAGCAGCTGGTCCTGAGATCTACGTCTGCAGCCCTGAGCGCTTGCCCCTGCGACTTGTTGATCGTCATAGGGAAGCAGAAGCTCACAGGAAACTGCAGGCGCTTGAATTGGAAAGGAACATTGATGTCACATCGAGATCATACATACCTCAGTTTCGTTCTAGGGGGGTCATTCCGACCCGTTCACACGCAGCGGTTTGTCGCTGTGGTGCGAACGGGTCTGGAATGCGCATGCGCGGCGGCCGCACTGCGCACGCGCGTCATTGCCCGACGACAGGGGTCACCAGGTTACGTTGCGTCTAACGCAGAAAGCGGTCGCAGAGCCGACCGCAAGAAGATTGAGAGAAAGAAGGCGTTCCTGGGTGTCACCAGACCGTTGGTGGCCATTTTCGGGGAGTGGTGAAGAAAGAACGGAGGGCGGATGTCTGACGTCAAAGCCGGCCCCAGCATCGCTGAGATCGTCGCACAGGGTAAGTAAGTCTGATCCTGGTCTTGTTCTGCTAGAATTTTTTTTAGCTTAGCAGGGCTGCACAAGCGATTGCAGCCCTGCAAAGCTAAAATACACTCCCCCATAGGCGTGGACTAGTTGATCGCAGCAGCAGCAGCAAAAAGTTGCTGGCTGCGATCAACTCGGAATGACCACCAAGGTCACTGAAGGGTTAAACATGATCAAAACTGTTACTTCTGTGTGTTACTAATTATCCTGCATGTAATGTCGTATGCTATTTCTATTTATCCAATCATATGCTTGCACATATTATATACACCCATGCACGTTGTCTTTATAAACCTTTGTTAACCATATAATAAAGTAGAGTGAATCTTAACTACTGGGTGTCAGACTCATTACATTGTATGTTAAGGATTGCTCTCACTGACGTCAGATAGACCATCACATCGAGGGGAACAAAGAGAGGCAGGGATCCTTTCAAGTGGGGGCTCGTCCGGGATTCAGTGATCGTCCCCGAATGGTAAGATAGAGAATTTATTGTCTGTCTTTGCTATACGGGATTGCGGTCATACACTGAAGCTGAATCCGTGTCAGTGTTCTGGGAACACGTGACCAAACATCTTTAATGTCTGGGACTTAAAGATACGTCTGAGAAGGGACCAGGGGTCCAAGCGCAATTCTCCAAAGACGTTAGTATCTGGGATACTTAAAATAGACCTGGGAGTCTATACATAACGAGACGTGAGTATCTGGGATACTTAAAATAGACCTGGGGTCTATACATAACGTAGATTATACCTCGATTTGATCGTCTATATATTCTTGTATGTTTGTAGTGAGATAAGTTCTTATATTTGATCAGACGGCTGGTAAGTTTTCGTCTGCCAGATATCTTTACTCAAACACTTTTCCTGCTTCCTGTTTAAAACGCTGTATTTTTCTGACATCTTGTACGAATGGTAAGTATCGTACACGTCAAAAGATTTCATGTTCTCACTATACAGATAATATTGTGATATTGTCAATGACTAATTAACTGGTTAGCTGATGCATGCATAGAAAGTTGTTAATTGCATTGTTGTTGTTAAATTGCATAGAAAGTTGGTGCAAATTGCATTTTTTACTATGGGAGGGGGTCAGAGTAAGACAGTCATTTACCCCCCACCTTTACCAGGGGAAACATGTAAGGAGTATGTTGCCCGTAACTCCACCACAGATTATTATTTAGTTAACCCTTGGGTAGATAACTTAGCGGGGTGGACAGAGAAAGTTGGCAGCCCCAGCCCATTCCCCCGTGATGGTATTAATTATCCATTTTATATGGACATGATCAAAGGGCTTTGTCTGGAAGACAAGGAAGCCTGGCCGTGGTATGATCATGACCCACAATGGGACATGACATATATGCGCGCTGGAGGAGAGCAATGGCTCACAATAGCACCTCATTGGTATGACAAAAATATCAAGCAGAAACAGCGTAGAATAAAATCTGTAACTTCCCGACTACACAAAGCTGAGGAATTTAGAAGCAACAAGTTTCTGAAAAACTCTTCTCCTCCGCCCTACAGTCCCCTATACCCCTCCTTAAAAGACACAGATCTTTTAGCTGCAGTTGCTTTGTCACGAATGCCGATGCAAAGGGGAGGGGGAGGAGGGGAAGGAGAAGGAGGCTCAGGAGGCTCAGGAGGAATAGCCCCCCCTGACAGTACCCTCCACATAGACGTAACCACCCCCGCCCCTAGTGCCCCTGACGTAGCTATTGTAGATGGCGATTCTAACATTCCTCTTGAGGGTGGTGACCACCCTGGCCATGATCAATTATGTATAACCCAGCTTAAAACTACAATCCCGACTCCTAACAGACAAACCGCCTCCCGCCGCAACGCTGACTTAACTATTGCTACTGACAACCCTCTCACCCCCTCCACAACGCGATCCGGCACTGGTTTCCTCGGTGTCGCCACCCACCTGCCCTTCATGACAGTAGGGGATCAATTGTTAAAGAAACCCATTGAGATAGAGGATTTAGACAGAATTGTTAAGAACTGTCCCAAACCCACTGTTGCACCCGATGGTTGCATAGCCTACTTGAAAAAGGCTTGCACGGGGCGCAGCTATACTCAAGAGGATATGAGGTTAATTGTAGACGGGGTTATAGACCACTACAACGGGTGGGATTGGAAAAAGATTCCCTCTATCAACACTCCTGCAGTCCTAAACAATGCCACTGATTACCCCCTCAATACCGAGGAAGGTGTAAAGCAAATGTGGAAGGAAATTGGAGAACACATGAAAGAAATCTTTAAGACCCGTGCCTCCCTTCCCATTGCTGTAGCATGCAAGCAAAAACCTACTGAAACTGTCACTGAGTTTTGGAAGAGGTTTAAAAAGTGCTGGTCTGAAGATGCAGGTCTCACCCTTGTAGAAACAGACCATTTACTTATTTCCACCTTTGTAAATAACTTGTTGCAGTCTATCATGGTCCCTGTCAAACAGAGTGTCTCATCTTGGACCTCTGACGACATTAAGGAGTTTGAAAAACATTTATATGAAAAAGAAGCTGCAGGATGCTTCGATGTAAAGAAACCCTCACAAAATGTCCCAACCCATAGTTTCCAAAATCAGAGAGGTCGGGGAGATAGACGCCAGCAGCACTCCACTGGCCCACCCCGTAATCCAGCCCGATATCAAAACCCACAAGCCAGGCCACCCCATCCCCCTGACTCTGCCGGCAGGAAACAAACCTCCTGCTTTAACTGTGGAAAGGACGATCATTGGGCAAGGGATTGCCCTTATCCCTCACAACAGCCCCAAGCTCCGGCCCCTTCCCGGGATCATCCCCGACAATCACACAACAACCCCTTTCGGGATCATGTCCGATTCCGGGTTGATTGGCAGGACCCCTCCCACTGACGGGGCCCGGAGGAGGGTATCCCAGCCTTTGCCCAACTCACCAGACACTGGAAGGACCCACCGCTACTAACCTTGATTATAGGAAAGAGAGCAATCCCTTTCCTGGTGGATAGCGGGGCAACTACTAGTGTTTTGTGTGCTGACCTGTACGACGGTCACTTGGAAAAGACTGCTCCTTCAATGGGAATCAATGGGATACCCACAGATGCTTACCTGACAGATGCCCTTAGTGTCAGAACCACGGGAGGCACATATATGGGTAAACACAATTTCACTGTAATACCTGAATGTCCAATTAATCTTCTGGGAAGGGATCTTCTTAGCAGGCTCGAAATCTCCATTCTCCCTTCACCCACTGGCAGTGGCCTGGAGGTTGAGTCCCCACACCTACCGGTGTGGGAAGCAACAGACATTACACCTGATTTTGACAAAGTAAACCCTGCTCTATGGTCAGAGGGTCCCTATGACACTGGCCTCATTCCTTGTACACCATATAGAGCAACCCTGAAACCTGACACACAACCTGTCTATCAAAAACAATACCCCTTGTCACAAGAAAAGATTGAAGGTCTTAGACCAATGATACAACAGTTTCTCCAACAAGGCATTCTCAGACATGTAATCTCACCTTACTGCACACCAGTCAACCCAGTTGCCAAGTCAGATGGCAGTGTAAGGTTTGTACAGGACCTTAGGGCAATTAACCAACTCATTGTGCCCATAGCACCCATTGTACCTGACATTAACTCACTCATTTCAGCTATCCCTGCAGATGCTGCATTCTTTTCTGTAATTGATTTAAAAAATGCATTTTTTAGCATACCTGTGGATGCACAGACACAGCTACTTTTTGCCTTTTCTTTTGAGGGCAAGCAACTCACCTGGTGTCGTTTACCCCAGGGCTATATTGACGCACCCGTTGTGTATAGCATTGTACTCCAGGCCACATTGGGGCCCTGGCAACCTCACCATGGTTCAGTCCTGCTACAGTATGCAGATGATCTGCTGCTCTGTAGTCAAACTGAGGAGGCCTGCCGAGAGGATGGTATATCACTGTTAAACTGGCTCTGTGAATGTGGACACAAGGTGTCCAAAACAAAAATGCAATGGTGTAAGAAGCATGTGGATTACTTAGGTTTTGTGCTCACTCAGGGGGAAAGGAAAATCAGTCCACAGCGCATTCAGTCTGTATTGGGCCTGGTCACCCCAACTACCCAGAAAGAACTGCTGTCTTTTTTGGGTATGGTAAATTACTGCAGACAGTGGATATCTGATTGTTCCTACTATGATAACATTTTGAGACAAGCCACACTGAAAGACAAACCTAATACTGTACAATGGTCACAAGAAATGTTAACCGCTTATGAAAGCTTAAAATGTATGTTAATGAAAAGTCCGGCACTTGGCCTCCCCAATTATGTACTATCTTTTCACTTGTTTGCAAGGGACAATTGTAAAACCATGGCGGGGGTGCTCACACAGTTTCATGGAGGAAAGTTGCGCCCAGTGGCATTTTTTTCCAAAGTAATGCCTGTCACAGTGCAAGGTATGCCTGCTTGCCTCAGGGCACTTGCAGCCTGTGCAATGGTAACTGAAATGGCCACCACACTCACCCTAGGCCACACAACAGTACTTCACACCACTCATGATGTTCTAACCATTTTAAAAGGGTTACACACACAACACATGTCAGCTCAGCGCCTCAGTGGATATGAGGTTCTCCTTTTAAACAACCCCTCACTTACCATTCAGTATGCCACCAACTCTTCAGGTCCTGCACCCATTCTCAACGCTCTACTGGGGCTCAAAGGTCCTGAGGACCACCCTCCAGAACCCCATGACTGCTCAGCCTCCATTGAGTCAGAAACATCTCCCAGACTGGACATGTCTCCTGTTCCTATCCCTAAGGCAGATGTTGTTTTTGTAGATGGCTCCTGCAACAGACCCAACGATACCACTTACCAAGCAGGCTATGCTATCGTCACCCTCCCTGACATTGTTCTGGAAGCACAGCCCATTCCTTACCAGTCGGCACAAGCTGCAGAACTCATTGCTCTCACAAGGGCTTGTCACCTATACCAGAATAAACCAGTCACCATCTACACTGACTCCAAATACGCTTACGGCGTCGTCCATGACCATGGGGTCATTTGGCAACGCCGTGGGTTCCTTGGAGCTGATGGAAAGGGCATATCACACGCCCAACTCATCTCTGACCTTTTGCATGCCATAACTCTACCCTCTGACATTGCAATTCTCCACTGCAGGGCACACACGGGGGGGAAGGACGAAGTCTCTCTAGGAAATGCCCTTGCTGACTCTGCTGCTAAATATGCTGCTCTACAGCCCATTACTCATGCCCCTATGACCATCATGACTCCACCAGCCCTTGACAACCTTTACCTAATCACTCAGTTGCAAGCAGCTGCTTCCAACATTGACCTAGCTGACTGGATTTACCCAGTTTTGCAGAAAAATCCTAAAACAGGATTGATCTGCAAAGAGGGGAAACCCTGTATACCCCAGTCCAGTGCACCCCTGTTTATTGCCCACTACCATGGCATAGGTCACCACAGCAAGGCAACAACCACTTTGCTCCTACGCAATGACTTTTATGTCACTAACATCAAGTCATTAGTAGACCAGTATGTCAGTAGATGCATTACTTGTCTGCGGAACAACCCCAACAACCCTGATAAGGCAGAACATCAGCATCTTGAATACCCCACCACACCCTTTACACATTTGCAAATTGACTTCACCCATATCCCAGGTACTGGTAAGCAGGAGTATGCCCTGGTCATTGTAGACATGTTCTCTCGATGGCCAGAGGTATTCCCCACTAAATCTGAAGATGCAAAGACAGTTGCTAGGATCCTGACTCAGGAAATCATCCCCAGATGGGGGTGCCCATTGCAAATCAATAGTGATAAAGGCTCCGCCTTTACAGCAAAAATTACACAGGCTCTGGTAAAGACCCTACAGGTGGAATGGAAGTTCCACATCCCGTACCATCCGCAGAGTTCAGGGGTCGTAGAACGCATGAATAGGACCCTCAAAGACAAGCTTAGGAAGGCCACAGGGGGTACCTTCCATAAATGGAAGAAGGTCCTTCCTATTATCCTAGCAGAAATCAGAATGACCCCACAAAAGACTCTGGGTTACTCCCCATTTGAAATACTAATGGGTAGGCCTTTTCCTACACCCTGGGCTAAGAAACCACTAGTAATACAGGAAGGAGATCTAGAACTCATCAGAGAAGAGTATGTCAGGTCCCTGATAACAAAACTGAATGAAATTGAACATGAGGTTGTTTGTAAAAACCCTTTGAATCCACAGGAACCTACACACCCCTTTAAAGTCGGAGACAGAGTCGTGGTGAAGGTGCTCCCCAGGAACAAGAGCCCAGGAGACTTCACCTATGGTCCAGAGACAGAGGTCGTAGCAGCTACCCGAACAGCAGTCCTGACAGAGGAAAGTCCTACCTGGATCCATGCATCCCGAGTAAAAAAGGTTCCTAGACCAGACCTAGAGAGGGAAGCAAGTGATTCCAGTGAGGTACGAACCGGGGCAGACAGCCCTGACCTCCCACCTAGCGAAGACAGAAGAACAGAAAACGATGAAGAACCTGCCCCCTATCTCTATCCTGGGGACTATCTCGATAGCCCTACTGGCCCTCATTCACCTCACAATATGTGAAGTCGGCATCACACAAACAGATGGGGTCCCCACCTTGTGGTACAATTCCTCTAACACACACGTAGCCACATATATCCTTGACTATTTTATGTTCCCCAAAATTGCTGATGACAAATATTATATACAACAAAGGAGGAAATCAGGAATGTCTGAGACAGTATATATTTGTGTTACTGACGAATGGTACTATGACATTAGATATTATGGATCTAATTGTAATTCCTGGGAAGCTGTGGGGTGGAATACAGGAACAGATTGGGGATATCGCCCATCAGCTGCCAGAAACAGATATGGTCAACATCTGAACTTACTTCAAAGATTGTCTATTCATAAAATGGAAGAGGGCCCAGACTCATATCGGTTCAGGCTAAACATAGTGCATCCCAGCAACCGGGATAATGCAACTTATGTAGTTGGTATATGGTGGCAAGCAGGATACTATAGTGCAAGACAAAGGTTTTATTTATGGGATATGTACAAAAACCCAAAATATCAGCCCAAAATTGACCCCCAAAATAAACCCTTAAAACCCCATATTTCCACTTTTAAGGATATGGTTGCCATTAATGACCCTACTTTTGAAGACACTTTAGCCATTGAAACTGGTTTCTCTGACATTAATTTTTGGTTGGAATGGATAAAGTATAGTGCTAACAAACACAATAAAAGCAACTGTTATGTCTGTGGCAAATCTAGGCCACACCTAGGTACAGTGCCCCTTAATATACCCCTAGAACAGGAAAACTGTTTTTTCAGCCTTTTTAATGACACCAAAACAAATGACAGTCAGTGCGAAATGTGGAAAAGGGAATATCCCATATTGTCAAAAAATCCCAACCCAGGAAGCACCATAACCATATATCCTGGAAACTATACCTGTTATACATCTAACACCACCACAGGGAGAAATTTAAAAACCTTCCCACCAGGGTATTGTGCAAATAAAAGAACAACTGTTTTAGTCAACCAAACTAGATCATTAGGCGACATTTATTACATATGTGGGGATATGAAGCTTAGAATTAAATTAGACACACCATGGTATGGTGAGTGTGCCCTGGCCAAAGTCATAATGCCACTCCTAATGATCACCGATGACCCCACTCCTCCCTCTAATACTCCTGCTAATCGAAAGAAAAGAGCACTCCCAGGAGGTAGCTTTGACCCCCACGTATACATTGATGCTATAGGGGTCCCAAGAGGTGTTCCAAATGAGTTCAAAGCTAGAGATGAGGTGGCTGCGGGTTTTGAGTCATTGTTTCCTATAGTAACTGTAAATAAAAACGTAGCCTGGATTAATTATATATATTATAATCAACAAAGATTTGTTAATGATACCAAAGATGCTCTTAAAGGTATAGCTGAACAGCTAGAAGCCACTTCCCAAATGACATTCCAAAATAGAATGGCCCTTGACATGATTCTAGCAGAAAAAGGCGGTACATGTGTTTACATTAGTAAGGTGGGAGGCTGTTGTACATATATTCCTGACAACACTGGCCCCAATGGTAAGGTTACTTTAGCCATAAACAAGTTAGAAACCTTATCCATAGAACTTAAGAAAAATTCAGGTATTGATAACCCATGGAGCCAATATTTTGGGTGGGTTGAAAATTGGAAACAGGCTCTTGTGCAAATAAGCATATTCATACTTGTAACTTTAATTCTTGTAGGCATTATAGTTTATTGTGTAATTCCCTGTGGAAAGAAACTTACCTCCAAAGGCATTGATAAGGCCCTGATGTACTATGATATAACCACCAGTCCTGTCACCTCCTCTGATAGTAAGGGACCCGACGATTATGTCCAATATCTCAAAAGCTGGAGGAACAAGAAAGGAGCCTCACTCAAGAATCATGTTATATAACAATCATGATTCTAAGAGGGGATTGAAGGGTTAAACATGCTATATGAATTGTTATGTGTTTGAATAGACACGTACGCACTCTCTACAAGATGCCTTTGTCTGTTCATATAATATAAGGCTTGTGTGTGTCTTATCTTCAAGGACAATTACATACCAGATCAAAACTGTTACTTCTGTGTGTTACTAATTATCCTGCATGTAATGTCGTATGCTATTTCTATTTATCCAATCATATGCTTGCACATATTATATACACCCATGCACGTTGTCTTTATAAACCTTTGTTAACCATATAATAAAGTAGAGTGAATCTTAACTACTGGGTGTCAGACTCATTACATTGTATGTTAAGGATTGCTCTCACTGACGTCAGATAGACCATCACATCGAGGGGAACAAAGAGAGGCAGGGATCCTTTCAGTCACTAAGCTATACAATAGTGAAAACGCATTCCAAATTCATCCAGTAGTTTCTGCGTGATGCCGGAACCAACAGACTGGCAAAAATTCCAAAGTCCCTAGAAGTATATTTCTCCAAAAAAAATTGCTATGTACAGACACAACCCTTATAGTTGTATTATATGTATAGCTCATGAACACAGGGAACATGATAATTATATTAGTGTCACCATGTGCACAGCACACACAGGGCTGTAATAATTGAATGTGACAGTATAACGATACCAGGTAAGGGAGAACTGATTACTTCAATAGCTCAGAGATTAGAGGCCATAACTTCTGAGAATAAAAGTTTTATTCCAACACTGGGAACAAGCTCAGGTTTAATTAGCTCCAGCTGAGGAAGGGTATGGGGTCCCGTACACTGGTTAGATGAAAACACGGCTATAACTCTGGTGTCCCGGCTGCCGGAAGACGGAAATATCAGTTACAGCATGGAACAGATCAGTACAGCGAATGGCTGATTAAATCATGTTCAAAGGAAAAACTAAAGAAGAGGGAGATCTAGAAACTGTTATTATAGTAAAATGGAATTTATTCATTTGGAAACAAATATCAAACGTGCATCATAATAAGGAACAGGAATCGCAGTGCGTCAAATAGGGCCACGGCAGCCATATTTACCACTGTATGCTAATTAGAGTGTCCCTCCTTCTACGCAAGTGTCGGCGTGGCTTCATTGCACCGCTGACTAGTATCAGCACCTATACCCACGCCATGCTGGGTGTGAACGATCGGTCTACATGACTAAAACAAACACAGACGTTGGGCTACACACCCACGACATGCCCACGACACTCCAATGAGACGCAATAGTACAAGCGTCCACGAGGTAACCGCCTAGTAGCTGCACGGAAAGCTACTCTATGTCCATTCGAGATCTGTCATGTGCGAAGTGCCGTGTCACTGCAAATGCTTCATGCGCAGCACGTGCAGACTGCGTTTGCTGTTTTCGGTGCATGCGCAGTCTGCATAAAATCGCATGTTTTGGAAGATTTAGACCCATACTTCCAGAGTAGCGCCTAGATCCCCTTCGCTGAGAGGACCTTTCCCATAATGCACTGGGTTAACGTCAACATCTATTGGGACTAGTAACCTGTGGCAAGCAAAACGAGCCCGCGAGGGTACAGTGGAGCCTAAAGAAAAGAAAATAACCTACAACAAACCTAGATTGGCGAAAAATTTAAAATGCTCTATTCACCTGGAGAGAGGGACACGGGGCATGCTAGCAGCTCACAGAGAGCTCGACATGCCCCCGCAGAGTTGAAAATGGGGGCGTGGCCTGCTATTGCAGCACTTCCTGGGAGGTCACACCCCCTACCCACAAGGCCACACACCCTTATTTTGGGTGTGCGCTGAGTGTCCCTCCTCCTATAACCTGAGTGTATTATTACAAAACAAGAATTAATTTTGCCCTAAAGTAATGAGATCTGGCCAGCGATTGTTCATTCAATGAACCAGCAAACCAGGACCTGCGTGCGCAGATCCCCAGAGACTGCCCTGGCGACACAGTAAATGAATCCTTAATGAAGAGCAGGTGTCTAGGCGAGATTTTACTGATAAATATCAAGCCCAGATATCTTTCTTTTTAATCGTTGCGATAAACAGTAAAACATAATTATGGCCGCTTGTTAATAAATAGGCAACAATGAAAAATGAAGGAAAAACAATAACTATAAAAAGAAATAGGTAGGATAACTAAACTAGGTGAAACAGAAGTATTAATATATATTATTTGATTTGATATAAAACAAACAAGATGAATGGAACATGCATAATATTTGCATAAAAACTATTCTAAATGTGGCAAATGAGTCTTAGCTAATTACACCTGCACATTATCTATAATTAGGCTAACATTTAACATGAATAGAGCTAATTATTCAAGCGTGCACGTGTAAAGCAAAAGTGGTAGACAATTAAGAACCCTTAATGTGAGGTTTCAGATTATTATGTTACTGGAACATTATGTTTTTGGAGCATCCGGTTTTGCTGTTTTCGCAGCAAGATTGGGGTTGTGCCTTAGAGTAATCTTTCCGTATAATAATACATTCACGCAGCGTCAAACGTGACTGCTCTGCAATGGGGCGTAACCGGTTTTTAACGGCACATGGATTCGCTTTTATCTCCTGCAACAAAATACCATTATGAATAGGGGCGGCTCCAGAAATGGGGCGACACCAGCTGCCAGTGAGTCCCGGCTGGCGATGTGTGGCAGCGTTTGGGGTGGCAGTTGGTGTGGCTTCACTATTTTAATTTTTGATTTTCACTTTAATAGAAAATATCACATCACATACAGGATGCATTAAAAGTGTGCTACCATGTTCCACAACCCTGTACAGAGAACCATATTCGTCTTCATCAGTCCTCCTTGTCCAGTGAAGCTCACAATCTAAGCCAATAATATCACCCCCTGTTGGCTAAGAGACGCCATGCACACCCTCAGAATCTGTCCTCTGAGGATGCACCTTTTAATCAGAGGAAATTCTGCACTTTCATGACCTTCCGAATACCTTGAATATAAGCGGGTCAGTTACTGGAGAATAGAGGAAACTCATTTTCTTCATAAATCACAATTTTAGTACACTTCCTCTATTGTAGCGTTCTCTGTTCGTGACCGTTGCAAATTTCCTTCCCTGGAACAGATGGCAAATATTAATTTCAAAATGGAAACAAGTTCCAAGAAGAATTAATTAATGTGATACGTTTCGCGCCAAGTGTGAACGAGGTTATGGCTGATTTGCAAAGACTATGACAAAAAAACAAAAAACATTTATATATATATAGCCTCATGAAGGGTTCTTCACCCTAATTAATAAAGATAAACCTTGTTTCTTCGTTTAGGGGTGTTTTGCTCAGTGAAATTCTGCATATAGTAGATATAACCACACAAAATAGTGAAGCAATTGGCTACTTACATAACTTTAATCAAACTATTTTTATCTTACACTAAATAAACCCAAATGTATTGGTCATTTGTCTATGTACTTTGGTGGTTATTCGCTCGCTATCAGTTTTTAGCAGCCGTGCAGACGCTATGCCGCCTCCCACTGGGAGTGTATTTTAGCTTCGCAGAAGTACGAACGAAAGGATCGCAGAGCGGCTACAAAGTTTTTTTGTGCAGTTTTAGAGTAGCTCAAAACCTACTCAGCGCTTGCGATCACTTCAGACTGTTCAGTTCCTGTTTCCACGTCACAAACACGCCCTGCATTCGGCCAGCCATGCCTGCTTTTTTCCTGGCACGCCTGCGTTTTTTCGAACACTCCCTGAAAATGGTCAGTTGACACCCAGAAACGCCCACTTCATGTCAATCACTTCACTAGACCCTGTGTGAAACTACATCATTCGTTGTAATAGTACGTTGCATGTGCGCATTGCGCCGCATGCGCAGAAGTGTCGTTTTTTTGCCTCATCGCTGCACAGCAAACGAATGCAACTAGCGAACAACTCAGAATGACCACCTTTGTTAGGCGCTGCAGAACCCTTGTGGTGTCATATAAATAAACAATAGCATAATATACTATTAAAAAACAATCAATTTTGTTGCTTGTATGAGCATATAGCCTGCAGCCAACTCCTGGTTGATATTTATGTTGTTTATAACAAGAAGAAATCTTCTGGTATCACTCCTAATAAACCAATTACCTCAGGAAAATGGAACTTGATAAAAGCCGCACTTGTAATTGATGTCTCTCAGACTGGTCATGTCTCAGTGCGAATACGCATATTAACAACGTGGTTATTTGCTGCATATAAACGGTATGTATTGCTGGGATATGCAGTGATACTGAATATAATGGTACTTAACGCAGGGATATAGTAAATAGGGAATACTTACGATTTACCAGCAGACGGGATGCTGACTGTCCATATCCTGACAGCGGCATCCCACCTCCCAGAATGCCAGCAGCGGGGCAAGAGCAAAGAGTCCCTTTGTGGGTACGCTGCGCTCGCCATGTAGTTAAATGGGGGGGAGGGGGGGGAGAGATAAAGTACCAGACAATCAGCTCCTAACTGCCATGTCTCAGGCTGTGTTAGAAAAATGACAGTTATGAGCTGATTGATTGGTACTTTATCTCCATCCAAGGCTTAGTATACAGACCCCTTTATCTCTCTCCACTTTATCTTTCTCTAAGCTTTGATAACTTTCCCCCCTCTTGTACTGTATGTCTCTTTAGCTGGTCCATTGCAGTGTGCTGGGGGAATTTGTCTGCTTTCCTTTTCTAAATTAGCCCCTCCTTTGCGTGCACCTGTGATGGGCCAATAAATTGATTTGAGCAACTACTATTCTGTGTATCACTGTTCTGATAGTCAGGTATGGGATCAGTAGTTGAGAAGTATGCTTATCCTTGTAGTGCCATATTGGAGGAACTTGGGGTGCCTCCAGGTGAGTGGGCTCTCAATTTAGAAATACATAAATATATAACTCAGACTCAGAGTAGGATTATCATGTAGAGCAAGACCACCAGAGCAGAGACGCCTTGCCGTGGCTGGTGCCTTATTACCACGTGTTTACAAATGTATGGAACTGAGATCTCTGCATTACTATTATCAAGTAGGATGTATGTCTCTTGCTGGTCCTTTTTGGTGTGTTGGGAGAATTTTTGTTTCTAGTCCAGAGTGTATCCAGAGTCCAGGTTGTCCATGATCTATAGTGAATCCAATGCCTGCGGTCCACAATTTCACCAGTGTTCTGAGTATTCTTACAAGGGGAAAACCCCAGCTTTAGTGCATAGGGAAGGGAATTTGGTGTCAAATTTTGGCACCATGTTTCCAGGCTACATAAATGCAAATCAGGGAATAAAAGCCAGGGCTGTTTCTAGACAATATGGCTCCCAGTGAGAACAGTAACAAAATGTGGCCTCGAAGGAAAAGACTACCTCGAAGGAAAAGACTACCTTACACCGGAGTTTTGTACCCTGCACCAACAGACCTCGGACACCACAGGAATGAAAAAAAATCCACCATATTAATGTTAGTAGATGATGCGCTCTGTGCCTGTCTCCTTCTACCATAGGAGGCTATAGGCGCAACCCCTAGTGTTTGTCCCCTTGTGCCAGAGTCTCTCGGAGGCTGAGCTTCTGATCCTCCATCTTACAGTGAATGAGTAAGCGTGCAGAGCTGAGACCGGGAGCGGAGCTCAGTGAGAGACTTACAGCACTTCCATGCATGTACCGCAGCTCCAGAGCTATCACAGAGCCGGGCGCCGCACCTTCTCTACAGTGAAAGTCAGACTGCACGGCTGTGCAGTCCTCTGTCCCTTACCACCAGAGACAACTTCTGCTGAGATACCGCAGCCACACAAACAGACTGATAAGTACTGCTACCACTGCTGTGTTACCTTGTATGATATAAGGGGGCCCAATTACCTATATTAATAATACATCCAAGTCACCTGTGTGTTTACTGAATAAACCACTGTTTAAGTTCATTAAGTGTGTGGACTGACATCACTGCACCAGGCAATCCGCTATACTCTGCCAACAGTTAAGCCCCACACAGTAATGCCCCTTGCACCATATTATGCCCCCTGCACCATATTATGCCACACACCGCAATGCCCGTGATACATTATGCCCTACAGTAAGGCTTTTAATTAATTTTAAATTACCTGCTAATTGCCAGGGGGTTCATGCTCTCTGTGTCATGCTCGTTGCCAGGGGTGTTTAATTCTCATTGCCAGGGGTGTTTAATGCTCGTTGCCAGGGGTTTCATACTCTGGGTGTCATGCTGGTTGCCAGGGATGTTTAATGCTCATTGCCAGGGGTTTAATGCTAGTTGGTCATGCTCATTGCCAGGGGTGTTTAATGCCAGGGGTTTCATGCTCATTGCCAGGGGTGTTTAATGCTCGTTGCCAGGGGTGTGTAATGCTCGTTGCCAGGGGTGATGCTTGCTGGCACCAAAGGCCAGCTCCAGCGGCTTCCTGCTATTACCGGCTCCCCCTCCTCCCAGCCATAGTACTCCGCTCGCTGGGTGGAATTTTGAGAAATGGCGCCGTTGCGTTGTGACGCTACGATGCAACTGCATCATTTCGAGAAACTCCACCCAGCAAGTGGAGTACTATGGTTGGGAGAAGGGGGAGCCGGTAATAGCAGCATTCAAGTGCCGCGGTGGGCGCACCGAACAATCGCACAACTCGTCCGCTGCTAGAAACGGCACTGATCAAAGCAAACTTTTCCCCAAAAGAAGGAACACCTTCAGCTGGTCTCAGAACATGGCATCTGCAGTAGTGCTGTGCAGGTTAAGTTGAAGGGGATAACCCTCCTGTATGTGATCCATCTCTCCCTTCATGTATACATACAGTAAGCTTGCTATAATATCCCTTTAATCTGGGACACCGCTGATTTACACATGTTCTGTGGTTGAATATAACCAGGGGAAATACAGGCTTGAATTAAGCCAGCCACAGAACCTGTATAAATCAGATGTGTTCCGGATTAAAGGGACATTATGGCAAGCCTATATATACAGCTCGCATTGTCTGCTTTTGTTTAACGTCAGACAGGAAAGATCTTCAAAAACTTTCATTTCCTGTCCCACATACAGAACTCTCCCAATGGACAAGCTTTATAAATAATCTTCTCTTTCACCTTGAAACTGTGTAAAGAGCAAATTACAACCCCTGGAAGAGCGCTTCTCAAATCCAGTCCTTGAGACATACTAACAGTGCAGGTTTTCCAGATCTCCTTGCTGGAGCACATGTATGTTCATTACTGAATGCCACATTTAAAAAAAACATACACAGGTGGTTCTAATTATTTCACTTGCAATTTTGTGAGGAAACCTGGAAAAAATGCACTGTTATGTTAGTGAATCCCCAGGATGGATTCGCAAAGCACTGCACTGGACAATCAGTTCCTCTGGTATATAGAGATATGTGAGTCCTTTCATTGAAACCAGATGAAGTTTCAGATTAGCATTGCTGCCTCACAGAGCTGGGGTCATGGGTTCAATCCTCTGTGTTGGAATCTAGCGGGACAGTCCCGCTATTCGGACACTGTCCTGTTGTGCCTCCCGCGGGGGCATCCTCCTGCTGTTGTTGTGTAGTGTAGTGCAGCCCTCCTGGTAATGGCAGTAGGAGCCAGAGGTGGGCCCCCCTCTCTGTCCGCGCCCGGGACTCCAGTCCCTGCAATAACCCCCTGGTGGCAATCCTGATGTTCACGTTAATACAGACACCATTAAAATGTTTTAAGCAGCAATTTATAATTGTCTGCATTGAGCCACCGACTTTCTAATGTCAATCTTCTGCGTGGCAACATTATGAACATCACTAACCTGAATGCATCCCTCTGTGTGGAGTTTACATGTTATACATATAAACTCCACACAGATGCTCATGTCTCCTCCTAGCAGCCCAAAAACATACTAGTAGTTTAATAGGTCTCGGAGTGTTTGGACAGTACCATTGATTCTCAGAATATATATTTCCCTTTGAGCTAAACTGTCTACAGTATATGGCTTTGTAGCTTCTGTATTTTAGCATTTTTACTGGCGTCAGTTCGAATGTTATATTTACTGAGAACTGCACAGTATCATTAATTTCTCTTGTTCTGTATGCTAGATTCAAGTCTCAGAGGCTACATTGAGCTGGATGTATGTGTGTTTATTTATGTATTTTGGCATAAAGTACACATATACTGTACATATCACACATGCACCAGTAGCGGAACTTGCGAAGGATGGGCCCAGGTGCAAAAATATGCTCTGAGTCTCCCCTCCTCCACCCTACGGAAGATGCAGTGGGTGACAGCGGGGGAGGTTATTGGTGACGGGAAAATGTAGAGGGTGACATGGAGAGGGAGACAATGGAAATCAAAGGGTGACAGGGAAAGGCAGAGGCTGACAGGGGGAGGAAAGGGTGATGGGGAGAGGCATACGGTGACAGAGGAAGGCAGAGGGAGACAAGGAGATAGTTGGTGATGGTGACAGTGAATGGCAGGGAGACGGTGACATGGAGATAATGGGTGAAAAGGAGAGGGTGACAGTGAGTGGCAGGAAGAGGTTGACATGGAGATAGTGACATGAAGAGGGTGAAAGGAAGATAATGGATGACAGGGAGATACTGATTGACAGGGAGAGGGTGACAGGGAGACAGTGGGTGACAGGGTGATAGTGGGTGACAGGGTGATAGTGACAGGGAGATGGTGACAGGGAGACAGTGGGTGACAGGGTGATAGTGAGTGACAGGGAGAGGGTGACAGGGAGGTAGTGGGTGAAAGGGAGAGGGTGACAGGGTGATAGTGAATGACAGCGAGATGGTGACAGGGAGATAGTGGGTGAAAGGGAATTGGTGAAAGGGAGAGGGTGACAGGGATTTAGTGAGTGATGTCGATGGTGACAAGGAAATAGTGAGTGACAGGGAGAGGGTGACAGTAAGCGGCAAGAAGAGGATGATGTGAGATAGAGGGTGACATGGAGACAGAGGGTGACAGTGAGTGGCAGGGAGATAGTGGGTGACAGGAAGAGGGTGACAGAGTTACAGTGAGTGGCAAGGAGAGGGTGACATGGAGATAGAGGGTGACAGTGAGTGACATGGAGAAGGTGATAGGGAGACAGTGGGTGACAGGGTGATAGTGAGTGACGGGGACAGGGTGACAGGGTGATAATGGGTGACAGGAAGAGGGTAACATAGAGATAGTTACAGGGAGAGGGTAACAATGGGATAGTGGGGGACAGGGAGAGGGTGACAGGGAAATAGTGACATGGAGAGGGTGACAGGGAGATAATGATTGACAGGGAGATAGTGTTTGACAGGGAGATAGTGGGTGAAAGGGAAATAGTGACATGGAGAGGGTGACAGGGAGATCGTGATTGACAGGGACATAGTGGGTGAAAGGGTGACAGGGTTTTAGTGAGTGACGTAGAGGGTGACAAGGAAATAGTGAGTGACAGGGAGAGGGTGACAGTAAGTGGCAAGAAGAGGATGATGTGAGATAGAGGGTGACAGCGAGTGGCAGGGAGAGGGTGAGAGAGTTACAGTGAGTGGCAAGGAGAGGGTGACATGGAGATAGAGGTAGACAGGGAGATAGTGGGTGACAGGGAGAGGGTGACATGGAGAAACTGATTGACAGTGAGAGGATGACACGGCGTGGGGGGCAAGGAGAGAGTGAGTGACAAGGAGAGGATGACAAGGAGAAAGTGGGTGAAAGGAAGAGGGTGATAGTGAGTGGCAAGTAAAGGGTGATATGGAGATAGAGGTTGACAGTGAGTGGCAGGGAGAGGGTGATATAGAGATAGAGGGTGACAGTGAGTGGCAGGGAGAGGGTGACATAAAGATAGAGGGTGACAGTGAGTGGCAGGGAGCTGGTGATATAGAGATAGAGGGTGACAGTGAGTGGCAGGGAGAGGGTGACATAAAGATAGAGGGTGACAGTGAGTGGCAGGGAGCGGGTGATATAGAGATAGAGGGTGACAGTGAGTGGCAGGGAGCGGGTGATATAGAGATAGAGGGTGACAGTGAGTGGCAGGGAGCGGGTGATATAGAGATAGAGGGTGACAGTGAGTGGCAGGGAGCGGGTGATATAGAGATAGAGGGTGACAGTGAGTGGCAGGGAGCGGGTGATATAGAGATAGAGGGTGACAGTGAGTGGCAGGGGGTGGGTGATATAGAGATAGAAGGTGACAGTGAGTGGCAGGGAGAGGTTGACATGAAGATAGAGGGTGACAGAGAGATAGTGGGTGACTGGGGAGGCAGTGGATAAAAGCAACGAGGTGGCTGCAGGCACCGACATCCACAAGTTTACTTGCATTACTTATGCGGCCGGGTCCAGCTCAGATCAGCATGGCTTGGCTGTGAGAGGGAGCTCTGTGCGCAGGGGCATGGGGCTGTTCCTCCATCCTATCCTATTGGCCGCGATTCCATCCTCTGGGGCACTGCCTCCCCCTCAGCATCAGTTAGCCAGCCCAGTCCCCGGCAGTCAGGGCCGTAAGGAGGAGGGCAGCGCATGTGGTGCAGCATACAGGGCGCGGATCTCTGGGGTCAAAATCCACCCTGCTTACCAGACGGCCTGTCTCCCGCTCCTGTGTCCTGCAAGGCTGCTGGGGAGCAGCCTCGGAATGGACGCAACCACCCTCCCAGCATTAAGAATGTTTGTTATGGGTGGGAGTTTTGGCAGTTAGGGGGTCCGAGGCAGCACATAGCGCACAACGGCTGTCATGTTACAGTACTGCCGGCAGTCACTCAGGAAGCAAGGGGGAGGACCCAGGGAGAGATGAGAGGGGAGCCCCCCTGCCCCTTCTCTGGACCTTCATCCTGAAACGTATCCCCAGGGGCCTCTTAGTCATGGCCCACAGAGCATCACAGGGGTGTTCTTATGAGTCTGTTTGACTTATAATAAAGCTGCTGACTTTGGGCCCCTTAACATTGGCGGGCCTGGTGCAATGCACTGGCTGCATCGCCACTAGTTCCGCTGCTCGTGCTGGTATCCCCCTCTGCAGCGTCACACTCTCCATCCCATGCTTCCCCTGCCACCCAGGGGCCCGCCGGAGTAAGCACTGTTATCATGCAGTGTTAGGGACCACCAGTATCAGAGAAGCTGTGACATGGCCTGGTGGCTTAACCATATCTTTGCAAATATATGTAACTAAGATCCTGCATTTTCTGCTACCATGTAGTGTTGAAATCTTATTGCTTATACCCCTTGAGGTGCTGGGGAAAACTTGCTTTGTGTATTTATTTTTTTTAATCACACTATAACAGGAAGACCCATAACATGAGGTTCCCCTATTATAATGTGAAATTGAGGGAATTTCCTGGAAATGGAAAGATACATAAAATATGTGCCCCTTCCAGGTACAACCAGTGACCGAAATTTATATTTTACAGAGCATTCTAGAACACACAAGAAAATATGCTAGAAAAGAAGCTACCGTATTCTTTACTCATACACAAGGCCATTCACCATGCTACACCAACGTACATCTATTCGCTTATCTCAAAATATCCCAACCCAACTTCTTCGCTCTTCACAAGATCTACATCTCTCATCCACACTCATTATTCACTTACATTCACGATTGCAGGACTTCTTCTACTCTGTGGAATGCCCTCCCATACACAATAAGACTCTCCTCTAGTCTCCAAACCTTCAAGCGTTCCCTGAAAACTCACCTCTTCAGACAAGCTTATCAAATTCTAGAACCGCCCATTTAAACTTCGTAAACTTTCCTATCCAATTACTTCCCAACTGTACAGTCCACACATATCCTGACATATTTTCCCTCTCTTCACTTTCCCATCCTCCTGACCCCAGGCCAACATTGCTGTGGTTCAATATCATACAGTCCACCAAGAACCTTTGCAATCTGGTGGACCATTATGCAATAGATATCACCTATCCTTGTGTATCAATGCCTATTTCTCTTACGTCCTAGAGGATACTGGGGTCCACATTAGTACCATGGGGTATAGACGGGTCCACTAGGAGACTTGGGCACTTTAACATATCAATAGTGTGCACTGGCTCCTCCCTCTATGCCCCACCTACCATACTCAGTTTAGAAAATATGCCCGGAGGAGCCGGTCACGCTTAGGGAAGCTCCTGAAGAGTTTTCTGCATTTTCTGTTTGTTGTTTTCAGGCAGGGCTGACTGCCTGCTTTGTGGGACTTAGGGGGGAGAACGGCCCAACTTCCTAAAGAGTAAATGGTCCCATTTCTCCGCTGACAGGACACTGAGCTCCTGAGGGAGTCATTCGCAAGCCCCACCATAGCGAGCGTACCCTCCCGCAGCACACCGGCACCCCTAACAGAGCCAGAAGATAGAAGAGTGGTGAGTACAGCGCCGGCGTCCCGGTTAGCAGATTACCGGCGGGAATGGTGGCACAAGGGTAGGAGGGTTGTGTCAGGTCTGTGTAATTATCTGTTCCCGGAGGGGGCACTAGTGGGTCAGTGGTGGTAGGATGGAGGAAACGAGGAGGCCGTAGTAAGTTCCTGCGCATGTGCGCAATGATGTTTATTAAATACTCACAGCAATATAATGATTACTGGAACAGGAATAACAATACAGAAGTATCACAGTGTGGAAACTGACATTGGTTTTAAGTACAGTCATGAAGAATGAACTGATCTGGAAACCGGTGGTGATTAGAGAACAGTAATGACCGGCCTGGGAGCCGAAGGCAATCAATGATAGTCGGCCTGGGAGCAGATGGCAAATAAACGATGGTCGGCCTGGGAGCCGATGTGAAGAAGAGTCTATATCCTGAGGATAAATAATGACACAGAGGATCGGCCTGGAAACCAATGGGAGAATGTGATGGAACAACACAGGCAATAAGTAACTTTTGGTATTCAGTCTGGAAACCGTTAACTTGCAAATAACGAGGGTCGGCCTGGGAGCCGATGGCAACTGAAATCAGAACTCTGGAGGTAAGTAATACAAATGGTATAATAACAGTCAGGTAATGAACTGGTCTGGGAACCAATGTAATTAGCAAACTGCGATGATCGGCCTGGAAGCCGATGGTGAACATCCATGGCTGGCTTGGAAGCCATTGGTAACAGGATCAATATACAGTAGGTAGGTAATGCAACCGATGGTAGTAAATACAGGCAATAAGTAACTCCGGTAATCAGTCTGGAAACCGACAGCAATAGATTCACACAGTCAGAATATATGCACAAAGTCCACAGAGCCAAGCAAGGCTATAGCAGGAGACAGTTGGTAATATACAAGCTGGTTGGTTAAGTGCTGGATGCAATAGCACAGTGCTGAATGCAGAAAACAACACAGGTGAGAATGATGAGGCAGCACCTGGAGAGAATCTCTTACTGCATGTAGAAGTGGAAGCTGACTGTGGAAGTAGTTGTAGCAGAGCTGGATGGCTGGAGCCTGTAGTTTCACAGAGACACTGAAGCTAAGAAGTCACTGGAGACAGCTGGTGACTGGATCTGAATGCAGATAGAACTGCACCAACTGGATGGCTGATGCCTGTAGTTCCACGGAGCTAATACACAGGGGAATCTCTGAAGACAGGAGACTAGAGCCAGGAAACTTTGATGTGACGTGTTGATCAAGGCAATGATACTGAGCAGGAACTCTGAGTATATACCCCCTGGTCAGCAGGGATTGGAGAATCAAGTCATGTGAGCACTCCAATGCTCAGGAGTGGATAGCACCAAGTCAGCTGACTGCAGGTGTCATGGCAGCACCCATACTGTGGAGATGGTGGGAATACATCAGGGTACACCCTGTATGGCGAGCGGGGTACACACTCGAGAAAGTCTCTGCACATTGCAGGCAATCATGGAACATGTTGCCAGGGTGGGAATGTGACCTCCGGACGCAAGTACATCAGAGCACTGGTAAGTGACGTGATGCAAAATGCAGATTCCTGACAGTACCCCCCCCCTTTTATGGGTGGGCACCGAACACCCACGCTGGAACTTGAGGATCTTTGAAGAAGAACTTAGGAATACACAAAAGCAGAGGTCCTCAAAAGTCTTCCCAACTTTCATCTTCAGAAGAAAGACTTTTCTCATCAGAACAAGTAGACCATTGACGATCATCTGAGACAGAATTTACTTCCTGGGAGAAGACATAGCTAGGAAGGATAGAACCTCCCATAATGTAACTTGAGTCGTCATCAACAAACTCACTTTCAGAGTTAGAGTCCAGGTCTAGTGTAGTCATGGGAGTCTTTTGTTTAGGAACAACAATATCTGAGTCAACCTGTGGTCCAGTGAATTTGAAACTATGTGAGACACCAGGAATAGAGTTAACGGAAGCATAGCCAACTCTTACGTCAACAGATGGTAGACTTTGAACTGGTTTTGAAGCTCTCCAATTCCTGTAATTCTTGAAATCTCTGGTGCATTGATTCAACAAAGCCTGATTATGCTTGGAAAGAGTTAGATCGAAAAACTGAGAACTGGAAGACTGATCAGAAGACTGAGTGTCAGATTGTGTTTTGGCTGTGTCCCCGGAGGGGGCGCTAGTGGGTCAGTGGAGGTAGCTGGGAGAAAACGAGGAGGCTGGATAACGTTCCTGCGCATGAGCGCAATGATATTTATTAGCAGATGATATAAACAGAATGGCAGCAGAAATAATAATAACAAATGGAAATGTCAATCACACAGCGTAATAGCTGAAAGTCTATGGCAACAGGATGACAGATGACTGGAGAAATAATAACCGGTAATATAATAAACAGAAGAACAGGTGCTTGTAAAGATGATTCTGGTTTGGAAACCAGTGCAGGTTTAAAACAGGAAACTTTGGCAGTAAGGTGTTGAATGGCAAACCTGGTAGCAGAGGCAGGAGTCTGACTATCCACAGTGCAGGTGGTGAAGCACTGACAGCAGCAAGCTGTATCACAGGTGGAGGAATGGAACACACCTGGAGTCAGTCTCAACTGCAAGGCTGAAGCACACAAGGTGGTGATGAGTGTGAAGCCTGTTTGAAGTTGCAGGTATTGCTGGGCCTTGAAGTTCCACGGAGCTGTGCAGAGTAACCAGGAGTACAAGTCTTTCAGTAGAGAGCCAGGAACACGGAAGGAACAGGTACAGATCCTTTCACATGGGTCGCAGGAGTGACACAAAGTCCAGGATGCCTGCAGACTGATCCTGCAGTCTCTTATGTACCCCTTGGTGCACAGGCATTGGATGAGTGAGGGAAAGTGGGTGCGGCCAAGCACCGGATTGGCCGCTGTATGCTGGTTGTTGTGAACTGTCATGGCGGCGCCCATGCCGCGGCCTAGCGGGAACGCGGCGTGCTACACGCCTGCTGTCTCAGGAGCGCTCCCAGGCCCGTGATGGCGTCCAGAGGCAGGGACACGGACGACAGGTGACCGCAGGGAGCCAGGACGGAGTCCGCAGCGGCGGACGGATGTCAGCTTGGTGAGTCGATTCCTGACAGTACCCCCCCTTTAAGGGTGGACACCGAACACCCACATGGCTTAGATGGATGAGTGCTGTGGAAGACACGGACCAACCTTGGAGCATGGACATCCGATGAATTTACCCAACTTCTCTCCTCTGGGCCATAACCGGACCAATCGACCAGGTACTGGAGACGTCCATACCGGCAACGAGAGTCCAGAATTTTGCCAATCTCGAATTCCACGCCCCGCTGAGTTCGAATTTTGGGGCCAACTGGAAGAGCACTCTGAAAACGGTTCAGGACTAGAGGTCTGAGGAGAGAAACATGAAAAGCGTTAGGTATTCGAAGAGAAGGTGGTAACTTCAGTTTATAGGCCACAGGGTTGATGACTCTTTCGACAGGGAAAGGACCAATGAAACGGGGTGCAAACTTCATGGACGGAACCCTAAGACGGAGGTTACGGGTTGACAGCCAAACCTTGTCCCCAGGTTTCAGATTAGGAACCGCACGTCTCTTGCGGTCGGCAAAGTACTTGTACCGGCTGGAAGCCTTTTTGAGAGACACGTGAATCTTCCTCCAAATTAATGAGAACTGAGTCAGAGCAGTAGTGGCAGCAGGAACATCCATATGAGGGAGTTCTTGGAAGTCTGGAACACGGGGATGTTGCCCATATACTGCGAAGAATGGTGTTGTTTCAGTAGCAGTATGATAGCGGAAGTTGTGGGCAAACTCGGCCCATGGGAGCAGATCGAACCAGTCATCCTGGGAAGATGAAACATACAATCTTAAAAACGTCTCAAGTTCTTGATTAACCCTCTCTGTCTGCCCATTCGTCTGAGGATGGTACGATGACGAAAACTTCAGCTTGACTTGCATGGCAGAACAGAGGGCCCTCCAAAACCTCGCTACAAACTGTACCCCCCGGTCGGATATTATTTCCGAGGGTAGACCATGTAAGCGGAAAATCTCCCGTAGGAAGATTTGGGCAAGTTTCGGGGCAGAAGGGAGACCCTGGAGAGGAACAAAATGAGCCATCTTGGTGAATCTGTCCACTACAACCCAGATGGTATTGTATCCTTGAGAAGGAGGAAGGTCGGTGATAAAATCCATGGACAGGTGTGACCAGGGACGACTAGGAACAGACAATGGTTGTAACTGACCTGCTGGAGACTGACGAGGAGTCTTATGCTGCACACACTTAGGACAGGATGCCACGAAATCCTTGATGTCAGCCTTCATCTTAGGCCACCAGTACGTCTCGGAGAGAAACTTGAAGGTCTTCAGGACACCAGGATGACCGGTGAACTTGGATTGATGAGCCCAAGATAGCAACTTGGGACGGAGTTCTGGGGAAACAAAAGTCTTACCAGGAGGAGGAGCTGGGGAGACTTGAGATGCAGCGAACACCACTGGACTCAGGATGGAATGAGGCACTGAGTCAGGCGTTTCCTCTTCGGATTCCATAGATCGGGATAAAGCGTCAGCTTTAACATTCTGCGAACCTGGGCGGAAATGAAGCTTAAAATTAAAACGTGAGAAAAACATAGCCCACCTGGACTGGCGAGGATTAAGGCACTGAGCTGCCTTTAAGTATAGCAGGTTTTTATGATCCGTGTAGATGTTGAACGGATGTTTGGCCCCTTCTAGGAGGTATCTCCATTCCTCGAGAGCCAGCTTGATCGCCAGTAGTTCTTGGTCTCCAACGGAGTAGTTAGCTTCTGCAGGAAGGAATTTGCGAGAATAAAATCCACAAGGGTGGACTTTCCCATCGGTTCCCTTCTGGGAGAGAACAGCTCCAACCCCAACTGTAGAGGCGTCCACCTCCAACTCGAACGGTCTGTTTACATCTGGCTGAGACAGAACTGGAGCAGACATAAAGGCCAGTTTGATCTTCTGGAAGGCTGCTAAGGCTTCTTCTGACCAGTTGGAATGGTTTGCCCCTTTCCGAGTCAGGTTGGTAATAGGAGCGATGAGAGTGGAGAATCCCCGAATAAATTTCCTATAGTAGTTGGCAAAACCCAGGAACCGCTGGATAGACTTGAGAGAATTTGGAATGGACCAATTGGCAATAGCTTCCAATTTTGTCGGGTCCATCTGAAGATCCGATCCGGAAATTATATAACCCAGGAAGGGTATAGAGGGAACTTCAAAGGTGCATTTAGAAAGTTTACCGTAGAGCCGGTTCTCACGAAGACGTCGGAGGACTTCACGGACTTGTAGACGATGAGATGGAAGGTCTTGGGAGAAGATGAGGATATCATCCAAGTAAACAACGAGGTACTTATACAGGACATCACGAAAGATTTCGTTCACAAAGTGTTGGAATACTGCTGGAGCATTACTCAACCCAAATGGCATTACCAGGTATTCGTAATGGCCATCTCGAGTGTTAAAAGCTGTCTTCCACTCGTCACCACTCCGGATTCTGATGAGATTGTAGGCACCGCGGAGATCTAACTTGGTGAAGATGCGGGCTCCTTTAACTCTGTCAAATAATTCGGTAATGAGTGGTAATGGATAACTATTTTTAATGGTAATGTCATTGAGACCCCGGTAGTCAATGCATGGACGCAGTCCTCCATCCTTCTTTTTAACAAAGAAGAAACCTGCACCAGCGGGTGATGATGAAGGGCGGATGAATCCCTTTTGTAGATTCTCCCTGATATATTCACTCATCGCCTCGGTTTCAGGAACAGACAACGGGTAGGTGCGCCCCCTAGGTGGCTTCTTGCCAGGAAGGAGATCGATGGGACAATCCCACTCCCTATGGGGCGGTAGGACGTCAGTGGCCTTCTCACTGAAGACATCTGAGAAATCTTGATAAACTGCTGGGAGACTTGACTGTGTCTTAACTTCGGTAGACTTTATGGGACACACTTGGGCTAAACAGGACTGATGGCAATGTGAACCCCATGAGGTAAGCTGCAACGTTGACCAGTCAAACTGTGGATTATGTAGCTGGAGCCAGGGCATGCCCAAGACGATCTCCTGGGTGGCTTGAGGGATGACTAAGAACTTAATCAGTTCAGAGTGTAGGAATCCAACTCCCAGAACCACTGGGGCAGTTTGATGAGAAATATTCCCCTTGGAGATTCGACTACCATCCACAGCGGTAATATAAACTGGACAGGAAAGTTCACATATAGGTAAGCAAAATTTATTTACCGCAGCTTGGGTGATGAAGTTACCTGCAGCTCCACAGTCCACTAATGCTGATGCGGACTGGAGCCCAACTGAAGTCTCTAACGTCACAGGAAGGATAAGGTCTTGATTAGAAGGAGCTTGACTAAAAGATCCCAACTTGACTCCTCCTTTACAAGTCAGGATCTGGCGTTTCCCGAACGCACTGTGCAGGAGTTAATCTGATGGCCCGCAGCCGCACAGTACAGACAGAGTCTCTCACGCATTCTTCTTGTCCGCTCTTCAGGAGTTAGGCGGGACCTATTTACCTGCATAGGCTCGTCAGAAGAAGGAGACTGGAACTGTACCGAAGGTATCATCCTTGATCTGCGTGGCTCACTCCGAGCGCGTTCATTATTGCGTTCGCGGATGCGAGAGTCCAACTTAATGCACAAGGAAATCAATTCAGACAATTGCACAGGAAGGTCGCGGGTCGCCAGTTCATCTTTGATCCGGTCAGAAAGTCCATGCCAGAAAGCTGCTACCAGGGCCTGATTATTCCACTGAATCTCTGCGGCCAACGTCTGGAACTGAATGACATATTGTCCCATGCTACGGGTACCTTGACGAAGTTGAATCAGGTCAGCGGAAGCTGATGTTGCACGACCCGGCTCGTCAAAGATCCGTCTGAAGGTTGACACGAAGTCTGTGTAGTTGTTAATCAGAGGGTCAGCACGTTCCCACAGAGGAGACACCCAGCTCAGAGCAGATCCAGAAAGTAAGGAGATGATGTAGGCAACCTTGGATCTTGGCGTGGGGAAATTATGTGGCAACAACTCAAACTGGATTTCACATTGGTTGAGAAACCCGCGACATAACTTTGGACTGCCATCATACTTGCTTGGCACGGGCAGGTGCAGACGTGACACTGGAGCTGATGCAGCCGGCATAGAGGAACTCACAGCACTGGCAGGTGCTGGAGTAACAGGAACAGTAGGAGTGAGTACACTAGGCAGGGATTGCTGTAGTGTATCTATCCGGGAGGACATCCCTTGCAGGAATTGAAACATCTGCTGCTGCGCAGCCTCTTGACCATCCAGACGGGAGACCAGATTTTGCAAGGCCTCTGACCCCACACTCCGTCCACCATCCGAGTCCATCGATCCTGGACTTACTGTCAGATTGTGTTTTGGCTGTGTCCCCGGAGGGGGCGCTAGTGGGTCAGTGGAGGTAGCTGGGAGAAAACGAGGAGGCTGGATAACGTTCCTGCGCATGAGCGCAATGATATTTATTAGCAGATGATATAAACAGAATGGCAGCAGAAATAATAATAACAAATGGAAATGTCAATCACACAGCGTAATAGCTGAAAGTCTATGGCAACAGGATGACAGATGACTGGAGAAATAATAACCGGTAATATAATAAACAGAAGAACAGGTGCTTGTAAAGATGATTCTGGTTTGGAAACCAGTGCAGGTTTAAAACAGGAAACTTTGGCAGTAAGGTGTTGAATGGCAAACCTGGTAGCAGAGGCAGGAGTCTGACTATCCACAGTGCAGGTGGTGAAGCACTGACAGCAGCAAGCTGTATCACAGGTGGAGGAATGGAACACACCTGGAGTCAGTCTCAACTGCAAGGCTGAAGCACACAAGGTGGTGATGAGTGTGAAGCCTGTTTGAAGTTGCAGGTATTGCTGGGCCTTGAAGTTCCACGGAGCTGTGCAGAGTAACCAGGAGTACAAGTCTTTCAGTAGAGAGCCAGGAACACGGAAGGAACAGGTACAGATCCTTTCACATGGGTCGCAGGAGTGACACAAAGTCCAGGATGCCTGCAGACTGATCCTGCAGTCTCTTATGTACCCCTTGGTGCACAGGCATTGGATGAGTGAGGGAAAGTGGGTGCGGCCAAGCACCGGATTGGCCGCTGTATGCTGGTTGTTGTGAACTGTCATGGCGGCGCCCATGCCGCGGCCTAGCGGGAACGCGGCGTGCTACACGCCTGCTGTCTCAGGAGCGCTCCCAGGCCCGTGATGGCGTCCAGAGGCAGGGACACGGACGACAGGTGACCGCAGGGAGCCAGGACGGAGTCCGCAGCGGCGGACGGATGTCAGCTTGGTGAGTCGATTCCTGACACTGAGTAAATGATGAAACCGGGGAATCAATACTTTCATAAGTGTTGCTGTAAAATGGAGACACGGAAGTATATGCAACTTTCAAATCCAAAGTCTGAGATCCTTGTTTTGACTTTGCGAGGTTTCCTTTCTTCGCGGCTTGGAAATCTTTGATAGCTTGGTCTAATGTAGCCTGTTCTTGCACAGACAGAGATGCTGGGGAGGACTTAGCAGTAGGCAGACTGTTAACAAATTGGGCAGAATGCCCAGATGGCTTCGAATGGACTAACTTTGGAGCAAACTCCTGTTTTACTGCTTCGAGGAAAGCGACAAGATCATTCAGTAGCGGATCTTCAGATTCAATGAGAGGATTTGCCCAATCCAGTGCTTTACCTTTGAAGAACAGGAGAAAATATCTGGATTGCATTGACTGGAGTAATACTCATTGAAGATCCCGACTCAGTAAAAGCGAGGTATTGGCTCGCTAATGCACGGAACTGAGCATTGTCACCATCAAAGTAAATTGGAGCTTGAGTATCAAGTGGACACTTGGAAGGCTGAATGTCAATTGAAGTCTCAGAAGACAATGTAGGACACTTGAGAGTAGAGGACTGGAATAAGCATTCAGAAGCAGGAGTAGAATCAACTTGAAATGCTCTAGGGTTGAGAGAGGACGTCATCTCCAGAACTGACTGACAGGAGTTCCCAGCTGAGGTTGACTGAATACTAGAAGCTTCATCTTGGGGTGAGATGCTTAGAGCCTCCATCTGGGTTTTATATCTGCAAGAACTGTGGACTCTGGACATATCGACAAGAGTTCATTACTTGAAACACTGGAGAGAACCGCACCGGGTTCGGAGGAACTGGAATCGATAGGAACCAAAGGCGACTTTGGACAGACGGATAGAACCAAGATTTGTCCAGGACTACTTGAATTGACTTGAACTGAAGGAGGTTGTTCCAGACAGATGGGTGGGATCGGATTGGGTCCAGAAAAGCTTGAACCGTCTGGGACCGGATTGGGTCCGGAAAAGCTTGAACCGGCTGGAACCGGAGGAGTCTTCGGATTGACGGATAGGACCGGATTAGATCCGAAGATGCTGGAATCGGCTGGAACCGAAGGAGGCTGATCCGGACAGACGGATGGGACCGGATTGGGTCCGGAAAAGCTTGAACCAGCTGGAACCGCGGAAGTCTTCGGACTGATGGATAGGACCGGATTAGATCCGAAGGTGCTGGAATCGGCTGGAACCGAAGGAGGCTGATCCGGACAGACGCATGGGACCGGATTGGGTCCGGAAAAGCTTGAACCGGCTGGAACCTGAGAAGTCTTCGGACTGACGGATAGGACCGGATTAGATCTGAAGATGCTGGAATCGGCTGGAACCGAAGGAGGTAGCTTATCATTGGAAACGGAGCTACTCAGGCTGGCTGGAACCAGTGGAGTCTTTGGACCGACGGCAGGAATCGGGTTAGGTCCATTGATACTTGACTCTTTATAAACAGAATCCGGATGTTCAGATGATCCATCTTGGAGCTGTACAGAGCTGGTAGCACTCTCAGAAGTTGACAAACAAAAGTTCATGTCTGTATCTGTAGCTTTAAGAATTCCTCCTGGGATCTTGGCCCTGGATACCTCTCTTGAGGCTGAAACTCCAAAGACCCCTCCTGGGGTTAATAGATCAGACACACTTCTTTGAGTTGCATGCCCGGATGCCACATCTGGAATCTGAACATCAGATACCCCTTCTGGGGTCACAACATCAGATGCCCCACCTGGGGCTGTAGAAAAAGAAACTACTTTAGTTATGGGTAACATAGCCAGTCTCCTTTGATTTCTGAACTTGGAATTGGGCCTATTTGTCACAGGACCCCAATCGTAGACTTTTTGGACACTCCTGTCTGGAATAGAGGAAATTGGAACTGTAGACGATACACTGGAAGGTTTGCAGGTGAGAACTCTGTGATGTTGGGACCTGTCACCAACTTTTGACTTGCGGAGAGAACAGTCTTTAATGAGGTGACTAGAACTCCCACAGTAGAAACAGAGGTGAAGCTGCTTGCGATGCCGGCGTTCAGCTTCCGTGAGTTTGGAGCGTCGGTAGCTC
Source organism: Pseudophryne corroboree (assembly GCF_028390025.1). Lineage (NCBI taxonomy): Eukaryota > Metazoa > Chordata > Amphibia > Anura > Myobatrachidae > Pseudophryne > Pseudophryne corroboree. The sequence goes on from NC_086447.1 coordinate 898,604,465, forward strand.
TAGAATCTACCCTCTCTCTGCATAGGAGGAGAGACTTTAGTTTTAAAAAAGTCTGACACAGTGGTCACACTAGTCTCAATAGGTTGAGAGCAGGACTCTTCGCTGCGTTTAAAGCACCGCCTAGGATTTCTGGTATTATTGGAATAATTCTTGATAGAAGACTTTGAAGTTGTTCCAATAGATGACAGAGAGTCCTCATTGGTTCAGGTTTCACAGCAGAAGACAGAGGAGTCCTGGAACCTTCAAAGGAGGAAGTTGCCCTCTCAGGAGAATTAGCTTTAAAGGGAGTGCCATAGGGCTGACTTGAATGAGGTCCAACCATAGGAACGGATTGTGCAGGAGAAGCTGGAATAACTGGAGCAGGAGTGACTTGAACAGGAACCGGAAGAGAAACAGAACTTGGAAGGGATTGCTGCAAAGTATCCAAGCGGGTAGACATTCCCTGTAGAAAGAGGATCACTTGCTGTTGCACAGCCTCTTGACCATCGAGTCGCGATGCAAGACCTTGGAGGGCCCCTGACCCCACACTCTGCCCACCGTCCGAGTCCATGGGCCTTGAACAAACTGTCAGCTCTGTGTAATTGTCTGTTCCCGGAGGGGGCACTAGTGGGTCAGTGGTGGTAGGATGGAGGAAACGAGGAGGCTGTAGTAAGTTCCTGCGCATGTGCGCAATGATGTTTATTAAATACTCACAGCAATATAATGATTACTAAAACAGGAATAACAATACAGAAGTTTCACAGCGTGGAAGCTGACATTGGTCACGAAGAATGAGCTGATCTGGAAACCAGCGGTGATTAGAGAACAGTAATGACCGGCCTGGGAGCCGAAGGCAATCAATGATTGTCGGCCTGGGAGCCGATGGCAAATAAACGATGGTCGGCCTGGGAGCCGATGTGAAGAAGAGTCTATATCCTGAGGATAAATAATGACACAGAGGATCGGCCTGGAAACCGATGGAAGAATGTGATGGAACCAGGGCCGGTGCAAGGTTTCTCAGCACCCTAGGCAAATAGTCAGGCCCCCCCCCCCCCTGCCAAAATACAGAGCCCTCTGGTAAAATTTAGGGATAGGATATTAGGGTTGTTTTAGCAGTTTGTGTTAAGGCAGAGGATCCCAAACGTGGTGCTCAAGGCACCCCAACAGTCCAGGTTTTAGGTATATCCATGGCACAGCACAGATGGTTAAATCAAATTGACTAAGGTGCTATACTGGTGCCCCTTTCACATTATACCACACACTTTGAGCCAAAAATCACATTATAGAACACAGTATGAGCCGAAAATCACATTATACCACACAGTATGAGCCGAAAATCACATTGTAGCACACTGTATGAGCCGAAATTCACATTATAGCACACTGTATGAGCCGAAATTCACCTTGTAGCACACTGAATGAGCCGAAATTCACATTACAGCACACTGTATGAGACGAAAATCACATTATAGCACACTGTATAAGACGAAATTCACATTATAGCACACTGTATGAGCCGAAATTCACATTATAGCACACGGTATGAGCCGAAATTCACATTATAGCACACGGTATGAGCCGAAAATCACATTATAGCACACTGTATGAGCCGAAATTCACATTATAGCACACGGTATGTGAAGGGTTAAACATGCTATATGAATTGTTATGTGTTTGAATAGACACGTACGCACTCTCTACAAGATGCCCTTGTCTGTTCATATAATATAAGGCTTGTGTGTGTCTTATCTTCAAGGACAATTACATACCAGATCAAAACTGTTACTTCTGTGTGTTACTAATTATCCTGCATGTAATGTCGTATGCTATTTCTATTTATCCAATCATATGCTTGCACATATTATATACACCCATGTACGTTGTCTTTATAAACCTTTGTTAACCATATAATAAAGCAGAGTGAATCTTAACTACTGGGTGTCAGACTCATTACATTGTATGTTAAGGATTGCTCTCACTGACGTCAGATAGACCATCACATCGAGGGGAACAAAGAGAGGCAGGGATCCTTTCAAGTGGGGGCTCCGTCCGCGATTCAGTGATCGTCCCCGAATGGTAAGATAGAGAATTTATTGTCTGTCTTTGCTATACGGGATTGCGGTCATACACTGAAGCTGAATCCGTGTCAGTGTTCTGGGAACACGTGACCAAACATCTTTAATGTCTGGGACTTAAAGATACGTCTGAGAAGGGACCAGGGGTCCAAGCGCAATTCTCCAAAGACGTTAGTATCTGGGATACTTAAAATAGACCTGGGAGTCTATACATAACGAGACGTGAGTATCTGGGATACTTAAAATAGACCTGGGGTCTATACATAACGTAGATTATACCTCGATTTGATCGTCTATATATTCTTGTATGTTTGTAGTGAGATAAGTTCTTATATTTGATCAGACGGCTGGTAAGTTTTCGTCTGCCAGATATCTTTACTCAAACACTTTTCCTGCTTCCTGTTTAAAACGCTGTATTTTTCTGACATCTTGTACGAATGGTAAGTATCGTACACGTCAAAAGATTTCATGTTCTCACTATACAGATAATATTGTGATATTGTCAATGACTAATTAACTGGTTAGCTGATGCATGCATAGAAAGTTGTTGTAAATTGCATTTGTTGTTGTAAAACTGCATAGAAAGTTGTTGTAAATTGCATTGTTGTTAAATTGCATAGAAAGTTGGTGCAAATTGCATTTTTTACTATGGGAGGGAGTCAGAGCAAGACAGTCGTTTACCCCCCACCTTTACCAGGGGAAACATGTAAGGAGTATGTTGCCCGTAACTCCACCACAGATTATTATTTAGTTAACCCTTGGGTAGATAACTTAGCGGGGTGGACAGAGAAAGTTGGCAGCCCCAGCCCATTCCCCCGTGATGGTATTAATTATCCATTTTATATGGACATGATCAAAGGGCTTTGTCTGGAAGACAAGGAAGCCTGGCCGTGGTATGATCATGACCCACAATGGGACATGACATATATGCGCGCTGGAGGAGAGCAATGGCTCACGATAGCACCTCATTGGTATGACAAAAATATCAAGCAGAAACAGCGTATAATAAAATCTGTAACTTCCCGACTACACAAAGCTGAGGAATTTAGAAGCAACAAGTTTCTGAAAAACTCTTCTCCTCCGCCCTACAGTCCCCTATACCCCTCCTTAAAAGACACAGATCTTTTAGCTGCAGTTGCTTTGTCACGAATGCCGATGCAAAGGGGAGGGGGAGGAGGGGAAGGAGAAGGAGGCTCAGGAGGCTCAGGAGGAATAGCCCCCCCTGACAGTACCCTCCACACAGACGTAACCACCCCCGCCCCTAGTGCCCCTGACGTAGCTATTGTAGATGGCGATTCTAACATTCCTCTTGAGGGTGGTGACCACCCTGGCCATGATCAATTATGTATAACCCAGCTTAAAACTACAATCCCGACTCCTAACAGACAAACCGCCTCCCGCCGCAACGCTGACTCAACTATTGCTACTGACAACCCTCTCACCCCCTCCACAACGCGATCCGGCACTGGTTTCCTCGGTGTCGCCACCCACCTGCCCTTCATGACAGTAGGGGATCAATTGTTAAAGAAACCCATTGAGATAGAGGATTTAGACAGAATTGTTAAGAACTGTCCCAAACCCACTGTTGCACCCGATGGTTGCATAGCCTACTTGAAAAAGGCTTGCACGGGGCGCAGCTATACTCAAGAGGATATGAGGTTAATTGTAGACGGGGTTATAGACCACTACAACGGGTGGGATTGGAAAAAGATTCCCTCTATCAACACTCCTGCAGTCCTAAACAATGCCACTGAGTACCCCCTCAATACCGAGAAAGGTGTAAAGCAAATGTGGAAGGAAATTGGAGAACACATGAAAGAAATCTTTAAGACCCGTGCCTCCCTTCCCATTGCTGTAGCATGCAAGCAAAAACCTACTGAAACTGTCACTGAGTTTTGGAAGAGGTTTAAAAAAATGCTGGTCTGAAAATGCAGGTCTCACCCTTGTAGAAACAGACCATTTACTTATTTCCACCTTTGTAAATAACTTGTTGCAGTCTATCATGGTCCCTGTCAAACAGAGTGTCTCATCTTGGACCTCTGACGACATTAAGGAGTTTGAAAAACATTTATATGAAAAAGAAGCTGCAGGATGCTTCGATGTAAAGAAACCCTCACAAAATGTCCCAACCCATAGTTTCCAAAATCAGAGAGGTCGGGGAGATAGACGCCAGCAGCACTCCACTGGCCCACCCCGTAATCCAGCCCGATATCAAAACCCACAAGCCAGGCCACCCCATCCCCCTGACTCTGCCGGCAGGAAACAAACCTCCTGCTTTAACTGTGGAAAGGACGATCATTGGGCAAGGGATTGCCCTTATCCCTCACAACAGCCCCAAGCTCCGGCCCCTTCCCGGGATCATCCCCGACAATCACACAACAACCCCTTTCGGGATCATGTCCGATTCCGGGTTGATTGGCAGGACCCCTCCCACTGACGGGGCCCGGAGGAGGGTATCCCAGCCTTTGCCCAACTCACCAGACACTGGAAGGACCCACCACTACTAACCTTGATTATAGGAAAGAGAGCAATCCCTTTCCTGGTGGATAGCGGGGCAACTACTAGTGTTTTGTGTGCTGACCTGTACGACGGTCACTTGGAAAAGACTGCTCCTTCAATGGGAATCAATGGGATACCCACAGATGCTTACCTGACAGATGCCCTTAGTGTCAGAACCACGGGAGGCACATATATGGGTAAACACAATTTCACTGTAATACCTGAATGTCCAATTAATCTTCTGGGAAGGGATCTTCTTAGCAGGCTCGAAATCTCCATTCTCCCTTCACCCACTGGCAGTGGCCTGGAGGTTGAGTCCCCACACCTACCGGTGTGGGAAGCAACAGACATTACACCTGATTTTGACAAAATAAACCCTGCTCTATGGTCAGAGGGTCCCTATGACACTGGCCTCATTCCTTGTACACCATATAGAGCAACCCTGAAACCTGACACACAACCTGTCTATCAAAAACAATACCCCTTGTCACAAGAAAAGATTGAAGGTCTTAGACCAATGATACAACAGTTTCTCCAACAAGGCATTCTCAGACATGTAATCTCACCTTACTGCACACCAGTCAACCCAGTTGCCAAGTCAGATGGCAGTGTAAGGTTTGTACAGGACCTTAGGGCAATTAACCAACTCATTGTGCCCATAGCACCCATTGTACCTGACATTAACTCACTCATTTCAGCTATCCCTGCAGATGCTGCATTCTTTTCTGTAATTGATTTAAAGAATGCATTTTTTAGCATACCTGTGGATGCACAGACACAGCTACTTTTTGCCTTTTCTTTTGAGGGCAAGCAACTCACCTGGTGTCGTTTACCCCAGGGCTATATTGACGCACCCGTTGTGTATAGCATTGTACTCCAGGCCACATTGGGGCCCTGGCAACCTCACCATGGTTCAGTCCTGCTACAGTATGCAGATGATCTGCTGCTCTGTAGTCAAACTGAGGAGGCCTGCCGAGAGGATGGTATATCACTGTTAAACTGGCTCTGTGAATGTGGACACAAGGTGTCCAAAACAAAAATGCAATGGTGTAAGAAGCATGTGGATTACTTAGGTTTTGTGCTCACTCAGGGGGAAAGGAAAATCAGTCCACAGCGCATTCAGTCTGTATTGGGCCTGGTCACCCCAACTACCCAGAAAGAACTGCTGTCTTTTTTGGGTATGGTAAATTACTGCAGACAGTGGATATCTGATTGTTCCTACTATGATAACATTTTGAGACAAGCCACACTGAAAGACAAACCTAATACTGTACAATGGTCACAAGAAATGTTAACCGCTTATGAAAGCTTAAAATGTATGTTAATGAAAAGTCCGGCACTTGGCCTCCCCAATTATGTACTATCTTTTCACTTGTTTGCAAGGGACAATTGTAAAACCATGGCGGGGGTGCTCACACAGTTTCATGGAGGAAAGTTGCGCCCAGTGGCATTTTTTTCCAAAGTAATGCCTGTCACAGTGCAAGGTATGCCTGCTTGCCTCAGGGCACTTGCAGCCTGTGCAATGGTAACTGAAATGGCCACCACACTCACCCTAGGCCACACAACAGTACTTCACACCACTCATGATGTTCTAACCATTTTAAAAGGGTTACACACACAACACATGTCAGCTCAGCGCCTCAGTGGATATGAGGTTCTCCTTTTAAACAACCCCTCACTTACCATTCAGTATGCCACCAACTCTTCAGGTCCTGCACCCATTCTCAACGCTCTACTGGGGCTCAAAGGTCCTGAGGACCACCCTCCAGAACCCCATGACTGCTCAGCCTCCATTGAGTCAGAAACATCTCCCAGACTGGACATGTCTCCTGTTCCTATCCCTAAGGCAGATGTTGTTTTTGTAGATGGCTCCTGCAACAGACCCAACGATACCACTTACCAAGCAGGCTATGCTATCGTCACCCTCCCTGACATTGTTCTGGAAGCACAGCCCATTCCTTACCAGTCGGCACAAGCTGCAGAACTCATTGCTCTCACAAGGGCTTGTCACCTATACCAGAATAAACCAGTCACCATCTACACTGACTCCAAATACGCTTACGGCGTCGTCCATGACCATGGGGTCATTTGGCAACGCCGTGGGTTCCTTGGAGCTGATGGAAAGGGCATATCACACGCCCAACTCATCTCTGACCTTTTGCATGCCATAACTCTACCCTCTGACATTGCAATTCTCCACTGCAGGGCACACACGGGGGGGAAGGACGAAGTCTCTCTAGGAAATGCCCTTGCTGACTCTGCTGCTAAATATGCTGCTCTACAGCCCATTACTCATGCCCCTATGACCATCATGACTCCACCAGCCCTTGACAACCTGTACCTAATCACTCAGTTGCAAGCAGCTGCTTCCAACATTGACCTAGCTGACTGGATTTACCCAGTTTTGCAGAAAAATCCTAAAACAGGATTGATCTGCAAAGAGGGGAAACCCTGTATACCCCAGTCCAGTGCACCCCTGTTTATTGCCCACTACCATGGCATAGGTCACCACAGCAAGGCAACAACCACTTTGCTCCTACGCAATGACTTTTATGTCACTAACATCAAGTCATTAGTAGACCAGTATGTCAGTAGATGCATTACTTGTCTGCGGAACAACCCCAACAACCCTGATAAGGCAAAACATCAGCATCTTGAATACCCCACCACACCCTTTACACATTTGCAAATTGACTTCACCCATATCCCAGGTACTGGTAAGCAGGAGTATGCCCTGGTCATTGTAGACATGTTCTCTCGATGGCCAGAGGTATTCCCCACTAAATCTGAAGATGCAAAGACAGTTGCTAGGATCCTGACTCAGGAAATCATCCCCAGATGGGGGTGCCCATTGCAAATCAATAGTGATAAAGGCTCCGCCTTTACAGCAAAAATTACACAGGCTCTGGTAAAGACCCTACAGGTGGAATGGAAGTTCCACATCCCGTACCATCCGCAGAGTTCAGGGGTCGTAGAACGCATGAATAGGACCCTCAAAGACAAGCTTAGGAAGGCCACAGGGGGTACCTTCCATAAATGGAAGAAGGTCCTTCCTATTATCCTAGCAGAAATCAGAATGACCCCACAAAAGACTCTGGGTTACTCCCCATTTGAAATACTAATGGGTAGGCCTTTTCCTACACCCTGGGCTAAGAAACCACTAGTAATACAGGAAGGAGATCTAGAACTCATCAGAGAAGAGTATGTCAGGTCCCTGATAACAAAACTGAATGAAATTGAACATGAGGTTGTTTGTAAAAACCCTTTGAATCCACAGGAACCTACACACCCCTTTAAAGTCGGAGACAGAGTCGTGGTGAAGGTGCTCCCCAGGAACAAGAGCCCAGGAGACTTCACCTATGGTCCAGAGACAGAGGTCGTAGCAGCTACCCGAACAGCAGTCCTGACAGAGGAAAGTCCTACCTGGATCCATGCATCCCGAGTAAAAAAGGTTCCTAGACCAGACCTAGAGAGGGAAGCAAGTGATTCCAGTGAGGTACGAACCGGGGCAGACAGCCCTGACCTCCCACCTAGCGAAGACAGAAGAACAGAAAACGATGAAGGACCTGCCCCCTATCTCTATCCTGGGGACTATCTCGATAGCCCTACTGGCCCTCATTCACCTCACAATATGTGAAGTCGACATCACACAAACAGATGGGGTCCCCACCTTGTGGTACAATTCCTCCAATACACACGTAGCCACATACATCCTTGATTATTTCATGTTCCCTAAACTTGCTGACAACAAACATTTCATACAGCAGAAAAGGAAATCAGGGATGTCTGAGACAATGTACATTTGTGTCACTGATGAATGGTGGATGGAAATATCCTATCATGGATCCAACTGTGATTACTGGGAATCTGTGGGGTGGAATACAGGAGCAGATTGGAAATATGGCCCATCATTTGCAAAAAATAGATGGAGCAAATATGGAGTACCCCTACTTTCTAGACTATCCATTCATAAGATGGATGAAGGCCCAAATTCATACAGGTTTAGACTAAACATAGTGAACCCTAGCAGAAGCGACAATGAGACTTATGTACTTGGTATATGGTGGCAAGCAGGGTACTATAGTGCAAGGCAAATGTTTTATTTGTGGGACATGTACAAAAACCCAAAATACCAGCCTAAAATTGCTCCCCAAAACAAACCTTTAAAGCCCCATATTGCCACTTCTAAAGATATGGTGGCTATTACTAACCCTACCTTTGAAGACACCCTAGCTATTGAAACTGGTTTCTCTGACATTAATTTTTGGTTGGAATGGATAAAGTATAGTGCTAACAAACACAATAAAAGCAACTGTTATGTCTGTGGCAAATCTAGGCCACACCTAGGTACAGTGCCCCTTAATATACCCCTAGAACAGGAAAACTGTTTTTTCAGCCTTTTTAATGACACCAAAACAAATGACAGTCAGTGCGAAATGTGGAAAAGGGAATATCCCATATTGTCAAAAAATCCCAACCCAGGAAGCACCATAACCATATATCCTGGAAACTATACCTGTTATACATCTAACACCACCACAGGGAGAAATTTAAAAACCTTCCCACCAGGGTATTGTGCAAATAAAAGAACAACTGTTTTAGTCAACCAAACTAGATCATTAGGCGACATTTATTACATATGTGGGGATATGAAGCTTAGAATTAAATTAGACACACCATGGTATGGTGAGTGTGCCCTGGCCAAAGTCATAATGCCACTCCTAATGATCACCGATGACCCCACTCCTCCCTCTAATACTCCTGCTAATCGAAAGAAAAGAGCACTCCCAGGAGGTAGCTTTGACCCCCACGTATACATTGATGCTATAGGGGTCCCAAGAGGTGTTCCAAATGAGTTCAAAGCTAGAGATGAGGTGGCTGCGGGTTTTGAGTCATTGTTTCCTATAGTAACTGTAAATAAAAACGTAGCCTGGATTAATTATATATATTATAATCAACAAAGATTTGTTAATGATACCAAAGATGCTCTTAAAGGTATAGCTGAACAGCTAGAAGCCACTTCCCAAATGACATTCCAAAATAGAATGGCCCTTGACATGATTCTAGCAGAAAAAGGCGGTACATGTGTTTACATTAGTAAGGTGGGAGGCTGTTGTACATATATTCCTGACAACACTGGCCCCAATGGTAAGGTTACTTTAGCCATAAACAAGTTAGAAACCTTATCCATAGAACTTAAGAAAAATTCAGGTATTGATAACCCATGGAGCCAATATTTTGGGTGGGTTGAAAATTGGAAACAGGCTCTTGTGCAAATAAGCATATTCATACTTGTAACTTTAATTCTTGTAGGCATTATAGTTTATTGTGTAATTCCCTGTGGAAAGAAACTTACCTCCAAAGGCATTGATAAGGCCCTGATGTACTATGATATAACCACCAGTCCTGTCACCTCCTCTGATAGTAAGGGACCCGACGATTATGTCCAATATCTCAAAAACTGGAGGAACAAGAAAGGAGCCTCACTCAAGAATCATGTTATATAACAATCATGATTCTAAGAGGGGATTGAAGGGTTAAACATGCTATATGAATTGTTATGTGTTTGAATAGACACGTACGCACTCTCTACAAGATGCCCTTGTCTGTTCATATAATATAAGGCTTGTGTGTGTCTTATCTTCAAGGACAATTACATACCAGATCAAAACTGTTACTTCTGTGTGTTACTAATTATCCTGCATGTAATGTCGTATGCTATTTCTATTTATCCAATCATATGCTTGCACATATTATATACACCCATGTACGTTGTCTTTATAAACCTTTGTTAACCATATAATAAAGCAGAGTGAATCTTAACTACTGGGTGTCAGACTCATTACATTGTATGTTAAGGATTGCTCTCACTGACGTCAGATAGACCATCACATCGAGGGGAACAAAGAGAGGCAGGGATCCTTTCAGTATGAGCCGAAAATCACATTATAGCACACGGTATGAGCCGAAAATCACATTATAGCACACTGTATGAGCCGAAATTCACATTATAGCACACGGTATGAGCCGAAATTCACATTATAGCACACGGTATAAGCCGAAAATCACATTATAGTACACTGTATGAGCTGAAATTCACATTACAGCACACTGTATGAGACGAAAATCACATTATAGCACACAGTATGAGCCGAAAATCACATTATAGCACACGGTATGAGCTGAAAATCACATTATAGCACACTGTATGAGGCGAAATTCACATTATAGCACACTGTATGAGCCGAAATTCACATTATAGCACATGGAATGAGCCGAAATTCACATTATGCCACATACATACATAGCCACATATCTACATACTCACAGCCACATACAGTATACACACACGCATATATAATATATTTACACACACAGCCACATTTACACACATACACTGTCCCTACCCTGACACTCTCCTCCATCAGTTACCCTCTGCTTACCAGTTGCCGGGTAGCCGGGGCCGGGAGTCCAATTGCGGGGGATGGGGGGGAGATGAGGCGGGAAGGTGCAGGAGGCGAGGGGGGGAAGGGGCAGCGGGAGCTGAATATAACTGTGGGGCCGGGGGAGCCGGGGGGGCGGTTCACAAGAGGCCAGTCGCGGGAATGAAGGGAGGGAGGGAGAGCGCAGATGACAAGCTGCAGCCTGCGGCTGCAGGCGGTCGTAGTGGGGAGGCGGCGCCGGAGCACTCAGTAACAGTGCGGGAGCGGAGCGGACCAGGCCAGCGGCCGCGGCCCGCGAGTCACTCTTTCACGATGTGGCCAAATGCAGGGGTGGTGGGGGTGGCGGGGGACGCCGGGCACGGGGCATGACGCGGGCGGCCGGAGACCATCGTGTGGGGAGCTGCGGTCGGACCTGAGGCTGCGGTGAGAGACGTGAGAGCTCATATGTGATAAATAACGGTATGGACCCCACCCCGTACCCAGGACAGGATCACAACATGCGGCAGCCTGAACACAATTCAAACACATCCCACACACACTGACACTGTCGCAGAGAGGTGTGGGGGGGGGCAGGTTTGCTGAATCAATCAGGGACTATCACACATAGTAAACTCACTCTTTGAGCTGGTGGGCGCCCACAAGCTGCTCCTCTGTCTTTTAAAGAAAAGGAGGAGTTTGGCTTGGCTGAGGCTAAGCAGTGCCGCCCTCCAGTGGTCGCCGCCCATAGGCAGCTGCCTAAAGCTGCCTAGTGGTAGCGCCGGCCCTGGATGGAACAACACAGGCAATAAGTAACTTTTGGTATTCAGTCTGGAAACTGTTAACAACTTGCAAATAATGACGGTCGGCCTGGGAGCCAATGGCAACTGAAATCAGTACTCTGGAGGTAAGTAATACAAATGGTATAATAACAGTCACAGGTAATGAACTGGTCTGGGAACCAATGTAATATAGCAAACTGCAATGATCGGCCTGGAAGCCGATGGTGAACATCGATGGCTGGCTTGGAAGCCGATGGTAACAGGATCAATATACAGTAGGTAGGTAATGCAACCGATGGTAGTAAATACAGGCAATAAGTAACTCCGGTAATCAGTCTGGAAACCGACAGCAATAGATTCACACAGTCAGAATATATGCACAAAGTCAGGGGCAAACGCAGGAATTTTAGAGGGGGGTTTCCGGATACAGTATGTGCAAACATGAAGGGTGGGAGACAGGTAGAGAGACATGGCAAGAGAGAGAAAGGGACATGAGAAAGAGACATGACAAGATATGGCGAGAGAGTGAGAGAGGCATGGGAAGGGAGAGAGGAAAATGGTGCGGATGAGACATGTCGAGAGAGATATGGCAAGAGGAAGAGAGAAACATGGCAATAACGAGATGGCAAAAGTGAGAGAGAGAGACATGGCGAGACAGACATGGCAAGAGAGACACATGGCGAGAGAGAGAGACACGTGAGGGGAGATAGAGACAGACATGGCGCGAAAGACATGGCGAGAGAGAGATATGGCAAGAGAGAGAGAGACATGGCGAGAGTGAGATGGTGAGAGAGAGAGAGGCATGGTGAGAGCAGGAGACAGACAACGAGACAGACATGGCGAGAGAGAGAAATGGTGAGAGAGATGGAAAAGAGAGAGAGAGCGCACTACATGGAGAGAGAGCTACTGTAAATGGTGAGTTGGGAAGAGAGAACTACATAGAAAGAGAGCTACATAGAGACCATTCCACCCCCCCCCCACCCCCACCCCCCTTCCTCCATAGAAGACAGACAGCACAGCTGAGCCAAAATTACCACCCCAGCACCCCCAGCCCTCCATAGACAGCACCACAACATGCAAGCGGCAAGCCTGACTGTGACTCACTACGTGAATAGCAGAGCTCAGGGGCAAATGTAGGATTTGTGAAGGGGGGTTTCCAAAGGGGGTGGGGGCAAGCATGGGGGGCGGAGACTGAGATATTATGCACTATGTGACCTGTCAAACAGTAATGTAATATGCAGTAAGTATAGATATATAATAAATGGTTAAAAAAACATCTCATTGGACCGGCGCTCTACTACCATAGTTAATTGGTATGGTGCCCCCTGGATATACTTGATAAAGAAACCTGGCCGCGTGGTCTGTGGGGGGGGGGGGGGTTATATATATATATATATATATATCCTTTTCGACAAGATCCAGTTTAGCGGTCTAAAGATGGAAAATAAATAATTATATATATATATACAGTATATATATATATATATATATATATGTATATATATATATATATATAGAAAAAGGGAGGATAGGGGTTCAAGCGACCAAATGGTGTCTATATGCTGATATATAGCTCTAAATGAGCACAATCAAAGTATTTAAAAAAAAAAAATTGGAAAACATTTTTCTATAAAACAAAGGGGAATTTATTTCAAATATAGTTAACACTTAATAAAAAAAATTTGGTAGAAGTTTTTTGCATAAATAAAGAAGTGGTTTACGAATAAAAAATTAGTTAATTAAAAAACAAAATTAAGACCATCAAGATAAAGATAAAAATATTAGGAGGTTCTTAGCTTAGTGTGAAGGAGGTCATAGAGGGAATGAGCAACGCGTTTCGTCCTTTAGACTTCTTCAAGGGGTAATTACCCCTTGAAGAGGCAGTATGTGGCTGTGATGATCATCGCTGATAGGTTGCAGGACTCCTCTATCAGTCTGGCACACACAAGGTCAGCCCTGCCTACCTAAGGCAAGGGGCAGGTCCTTCAGGCAGTGGGGCCCACCCTACTCTCTGCACTGGGCCATTCATCCGACATTGCACAAAATGGTGACTCGTGGTCCAGGGGATAACTCATTGCTGGTCTGTGCAGCAGTGGGCCCCTTTGTTCTCACGGCCCCGGTGCAATGCACCTGCTGCACCAATGGTAGTTCCGCCTCTGCCTTCACTTTACCATGTCCAGGGACTGTGTTTCCTGCACAGCTGAGTGTCTTTCCTTCCCTGGAGACTCACTACACTGTACTTAGGATAGTGCACATTCTCAGGCTAGTGGGGCAGAACCCCCATGGTTAGCTTCCAATAAAGGGATATCTAATGTCAACTAAATTATCCCATAATGAGAAAGAGACGCAATTCTTAAGACAGTCTATGGATGACCTGATTAATAGAGATTCAGTTCCCATACCAGTGTCTCATACCCCCGCCATTTGCCCACAAAAGCATACTCTGGCCCAGCTCATGCAGGATGATACTGATGACGATACACCAAATCCAGGGGAGGGTGAAGTGGATGCGAGTGGGGGGGATGCGGTCCTGTCACAAGGAATACAGGCCCTGATAGAGGCTATCAGAAATGTCCTGCACATTCCTGACAAGACGGCGGAGGTAGAGGAGGAATCTTATTTTAATGTAAAAAAGAAATCCTCAGCTACTTTTCCTTCATCAAAGGAATTGAATGCCCTGTTTGAAGAAACTTGGGCTAACCCTGACAAAAAAATTCAGATCCCTAAAAGATTAATTGCATTCTTTCCCTTTCCTCTGAAAGATAGAAAGAAATGGGAAAACCTCCGGGTCTGCTTCCTCAAAGCCTTCAGCATGACGGTGGTCCGCACTGCCTGGAAGACAGGCAGGTGGGAGCTCGGTTACATTATTTCAGTCACATTTGGGCAACATCTTGCCAGGATCCCTGGGTCACAGACCTTATCACCCAGGGATACAGACTGGAGTTTCAGGAACTCCCACCTCACAGATTCTTCAAATCAGGCTTACCAGCTTCTCCGGAAGCAAGTATGACTTTACAGGCAGCAATTCAAAAACTGGTATATGCTCAGATAATTGTCCCAGTTCCACTTCAACTACAAAACAAGGGTTATTACTCCAACCTGTTTGTGGTACCGAAACCGGACGGTTCGGTAAGGCCCATTCTCAACCTCAAATCTCTGAACCCGTATTTAAGGGTGTTCAAGTTCAAGATGGAGTCTCTGAGAGCGGTGATCTCAGGTCTGGAGGAGGGGGAATTCCTAGTGTCTCTGGACATCAAGGATGCGTACCTTCATATTCCAATTTGGCTGCCTCATCATGCTTATCTAAGGTTTGCACTACAGGACTGTCTCTACCAGTTTCAGGCCCTGCCATTTGGCCTCTCCACAGCACCAAGGGTATTCACCAAGGTTATGCCAGAGATGATGTTTCTCCTTCGCAAGCAGGGAGTGAACATAATACTGTACCTGGATGACCTGCTGATAAAAGCGCCTACCAGGGAGAGGTTGTTGGACAGTATTGCCCTCTCAACCCGACTAATTCAGGATCACGGATGGATTCTGAACCTACCAAAATCACACCTGGAACCAACACGGAGGCTTCCGTTTCTGGGGATGATACTGGATACGGAGGAACAGAAGGTATTCCTTCCATTGGAAAAGGCATTGGTAATCCAGTCGATGGTGCGGGATGTCCTAAAACCAGCCCGGATATTGGTGCATCTATGCATTCCCTTCTGGGGAAGATGGTTGCTCCTTACGAGGCTCTACAGTATGAAAGGTTTTCATGCGAGGCCCTTCCAGCTGCATCTTCACATGCACCAGAGGATACGTCTGTCACCAAAAGCCAGGATTTCTGTTCTGCGGGGGCTTCAGACTTCTCACCTGACCGAGGGTCGAAGATTCGGGATTCAAAATTGGGTTCTGCTAACCACAGACGCAAGCCTCAGAGGTTGGGGAGCAGTCACCCAGGGGGAACAGTTCCAAGGAAAATGGTCAAGTCAGGAAACCATTCTTCCGGTCAACATTCTGGAACTAAGGGCCATATACAACGCCCTGCTACTTGCATTGCATCTTCTTCAAAATCACACCATTCAGGTTCAGTCGGACAATGTGACGGCAGTAACGTACATAAACCGACAGGGCAGAACGAAGAGCAGAGCAGCAATGTCAGAGGTAACAAGAATTCTCCTCTGGGCAGAAAGACACGCGGTGGCGCTGTCGTCAATCTTCATTCTGGGAGTAGACAACTGGGAAGCTGACTTTTTCAGCAGACACGACCTCCACCCATGAGAGTGGGGCCTTCACCCGCAGGTGTTCGAGTCCTTAACACGTCGGTGGAGAATTCCACAGATAGACATGATGGCCTCTTGTCTCAACAAGACGCTAAAGAGGTATTGTTCCAGGTCGAGGAACTCGCAAGCAGTGGCGGTGGAAAGGCACTCCGAACAAGGTTATTCCAACCCTGATCCAAGCCAGGAAATGGGTAACCTCTAAACATTACCACCGTATTTGGAAAAAATATGTCTCGTGGTGTGAAAACAGGAAATTTCCTGCAGTGGACTTTCAACTGGGACATTTTCTCCTTTTTCTGCAGTCGGGTGTGGATGTGGGCCTACGTTTGGGCTTCTTGAAGGTCCAGATTTTGGCCTTATCCATTTTCTTCCAGAAACAATTGGCTTCCCTCCCTGAGGTTCAGACGATCTTGAACGGGGTTCTGCACATCCAACCGCCCTTTGTGCCTCCCACGGCACCTTGGGATCTGAACGTGGTGTTGCAGTTCCTGCAATCGGAATGGTTTGAGCCTTTACAGGAGGTTGACTTAATGTTTCTTACGTGGAAGACCGTTACACTATTTGCCTTAGCTTCTGTAAGGCGTGTGTCCGAACTGGGGGGCGTTGTCTCACAATAGCCCCTATTTGATTTTTCATGAAGATAGAGCTGAACTCAGAACTCATCAGCAATTTCTTCCTAAGGTGGTGTCTGCATTTCATATCAACCAACCTATTGTGGTTCCAGTGCTTACTGACACCTCTGCTACCTCAAAGTCCTTGGATGTTGTGAGGGTTTTGAAGAGCTACGTGTAGCGGACAGCTCGTCACAGGAAATGTGACTCACTGTTTGTGCTCTATGATCCCAAGAAAATTGGGTGTCCTGCTTCAAAGCAGTCTATCGCTCGCTGGATCAGGCTTACTATCCAGCATGCTTATTCATCGGCAGGATTGCCGGTTCCAAAAGTACAAGCCCACTCAACTAGGTCGGTGGGTTCTTCCTGGGCGGCTGCCCGGGGTGTCTCGGCTTTACAACTCTGCCGAGCAGCTACTTGGTCGGGTTCAAACACGTTTGCTAAGTTCTACAAGTTCGATACTTTGGCCTCTGAGGACCTTCAGTTTGGTCAATCAGTTCTGAAGGAACCTCAGCACTCTCCCAGCCGGTTTGGGAGCTTTGGTACATCCCCATGGTACTAATGTGGACCCCAGTATCCTCTAGGATGTAAGAGAAAATAGGATTTTAATTACCTACCGGTAAATCCTTTTCTCGTAGTCAATAGAGGATACTGGGTGCCCGGCCAGTGCTTCGTGTTTCCTGTCCTGTTACTTTGTAAAGTAATGTTGTTGGTTCAGCTGTTGCTGTTCCTGCTCAGTTTTGGTTAGTATGGCTTTCCTCTTGTTTGTGTGTGCTGGTTCGAATCTCACCACTGTTCTGTTACATCCTTCCTCAGGATATGTCCATCTCCTCTGGCACAGTTTCTAGACTGAGTCTGGTAGGAGGGGCATAGAGGGAGGAGCCATTGCACACTATTGATTTCTTAAAGTGCCCAAGGCTCCTAGTGGACCCATCTATACCCCATGGTACTAATGTGGACCCCAGTATCCTCTACGGACTACGAGAAAATGATTTACTGGTAGGTAATTAAAATCCTATTTTCCCTATAGTTTGTAAGCTTGCGAGCAGGGCCCTCCTACCTCTATGACTGTCTGTTATTACCCAGTTTTATCACTGTTGTTTCCAATTGTTTTGTTTTATGTTATCACTGTGTTCAATTGTAACGCGCAACAGAATTTGCTGCTTTATATAAGAAACTGTTAATAAATAAAGAATAATAAATAAGGTAAATAGACAAGGAAGTGAACAGGGCTGATACTGTCACCCTTAAAGGACTATGTAGTGAAGAGCCAGCTCACCGCCCCAGAAACTAATCAGACCATTATGCTACAGGCCTATATGCCATCACAGGTTACAATGTTACTTAAAACAGGAAAATAATCATTTCATCAGCAAAAGTATCACAGGTCCCCAAAGAAAGATTTGTTGCAAAAAAACATTGATTACTGTATTTCTTGCAGCAAGAACTTGTTCCTCCTTTTCTTAGAATTTAAACTAGCCAAGTAGAAAACTTGGAAAGTCAAATCAGTAAATTAGAATCTAATAAGTCTAAAAAGCATTTACAGTTGTCTTTCTTTCCTTCCTTGATCCTTTCTCCCAGTCCCATCTAGCTCAATCACAGCTGTAAATATTTATCTGGGTTCTTCTAGTGAAAGACGTGTCCTCGAACACTTCATCAACATTTTAGCATGGCTTTACTTCAAGCCTCTGTGTATATAATGCATCCTCTTCTCCACCTCGGCCGTTCATGTCTCACCTGGATTCATTACTGTCCATACACCTCTTGCACCTTGTATATTCCTAACATTGTGCCCTCTCCAGATCAATAATCTCACCCTGCAAGCAGGGTTGTTTTTACATATGAGCTAAATGGGAAGTTGCCCAAGGGCCCCAGGAGTGTAAGCACCTTAGGCTGATAGTTGAGGGTCCCCTTTTTCCAGGGGCACCAGATTTTTGAAAATCGGCCCTGGAGGACTGGAGATATCCAACTTCAAAGCAGTGGTCCCTATCCGAGCCTGTTTATTGCTCTTCCCAGCCAGATATCTCAGGTTCTGTCTGACATAGAGTTTTTCTGAGGGTATTCTCCAAAAGCTGGGACTCACCTCTTTCAGTGGACACTGGCATCTTGCCTCTACTTTGCCCAGAACCAGAAATATCAGCCTTCCAGCAGCT